>NC_071099.1:26290777-26648277 GCF_027358695.1 Spea bombifrons | reverse complement strand
CGACCCTTTTTTCTCCATTTGTCCAATGTCCATCTCTGAAAAAAAGTAAATAAGCAGAGGCGGTTGCCAGAATAAAGAAGACTTTTTTGGCGCAGGTTGGCAAAGTTTTTACCCAGACGGTCTTTGTCCAGCTATTGCTTCTCATTAACACCCTGGGTCAAAAAGTTTATACATTTGTTGCAGTCCAAATAGATTCTGCTACATCCCACCACAATCTTCAGTGATGATTCTTAGCAGAGTCATACCAGCTTCAAAACCCGGGGGGGGGGTCAGATCTGTCATGTGTTTCTCAGATAATTCGTTTTGACAGTAAGCATGTCTCCAATAATATTATGGGGGTGTCTGGGATTTATTAGGCTTGCACTCTGGTCACTCAACTTATTTGGTGGAAGGTCAGACAAAACCAGAACCTTAAAGGTTCATTTATCAATAAAATACACATTGAAGTCGCTATAATGTCCCCTAAGTAAGATTTGTTTCTTCTGGGGACATTATCTGGTTCTCCAGGCTACAGTTCATTAAGTGGACTGGTATCAATGTGTCAACAGCTCACAAAAGATATATGACCCCCCAGTCAACAGATGGTGGGGAAAGGCGTCTGCTATCAGGTTACAGATATAAAGACGTTTGTACTATAGTCAACGTTTCCACCCAGAGGGTCTTCACGTAAGACTGCAGTGTTTTTGGGGTTCTATGTATACATTTGGTGCGGTCCACTTGGGGTCTGCCCCATCCCACTCAGGTCTTCAGGTTCCCTGCAGTAGTAATTCTTAGCAGGGTCTCACCAGCTTTACAGCCTGCTCCTTTTAAGAGGGTTATGGCAGAAGGGGTGTCAGACCTTTGTGTTAGGGGGGAGCTTAAAGGTATTGATAAAATCCACAATGAAGTCACTATAATGTCTAACGTAAGATTTGTTTCTACTGTGGACATTATCTGGTTCTCCAGGCTACAGTTCATTAGGTGGACTGGTATCAGGACTTCAACATCTCATGAAAGATATATGACCCCCCCCCCCAGTAAACAGTGGGTGGGAAAGGCATCACGTTACAGACCCTACCTTCAGGGTTCTGTCTTTGTTTTAGAGCTTGAAGATACAAAGATATATTGTACAGGCAACTAGATTTTCTTTAATGATTGTACGTAACACATACATTTTACATAGACAAATATGGTCCGTCTTTCTGCAAAGAGGGTATTTGATACACTTGACATTTGTTGACTTTTTCCAGCTAGGCTCTTGTATGTAGGTAGTGTGTACCGTGCACCGCCAACCAACCACCACCTATCCCACCAAGTAATGACACAGAGACATTATTTGGATAAAACAGGCCACAGCATATTTTTATTTAACAATAACCACAAACCACACTGTGTTGGCCTAAAACACCAAATACCAATAACCAGAACTTTACAATATACAATCAACAAATAATAAATATAAATACAAATATACATAATTAACATATCTTCATCCATCACCAACACACGAAACAGATTAGCCCCGTCCTTACCGGCCTCTCACCACTGTACACTCCAACACGGATGCTCACCCCCCCCCTCGTCCAAATAAAAATGACAGCTACCTTCCGCTGTCCCAAAACCAATGCTAACCACCAGCCGTCCATAAGCTCAGTGGGCACGTCCAAGGTCCAAGGTCAGGGGAGGATTGAGCCTTCCTTCACACCATCATCCAACTCCACAATTTAACAAACCAGACTGGCAAGGACACACAACCCCGCTGTTTAACCGCTTAAATCAGCGGGGGCTCCCACCAACCGAAGCCATGGCCTGACCGATTGCTTCTTGCAATACCACGTTAAAAATGTCCACACCGATATCATTAAGGTGAACACCATCAGCCCGAGTTTAACCCGAGACCGTTCTAGCGCCCGCTGGCTAGTCGCATAACGCCGATAAATTCCGAGCCACCACCTCGGACCAAAATAACCGAACCTCTGGGAAGAGGATCCTAATCCTAGCCAAATCCCTAAGAATCGTATCCCCCAGGGACCTAACCGGGACCACCCCCAAGGTGAATAACCAGCACGGCCAGTGGCCCCAGCAGCCTGGATAATTGGAACAACTCCGGGAGGAGCTGCATCCACCGCATCCCCCGTCGACCAAACCAGCGAACCTCCACACTCAAGGAGAGAACCCCCAACTGTTCCCCGCTCGGACGGACCGCAGCCCGCTTTCTGGCCCAAAAGATGTACGAGTGCCCGACGAGCCACACTTGCAGAAGAACCAAACCTGGAAAAGAACAGAAACATTAAACAGACACATCCAGACAGACATAGGACCCAAAGCGACGCCAACGCCCAATCCGCTGCACAGAGGCCTCAGGAAATCCCACATGGGTAGCCTCCGTGGCTGCCCCAATCCGAAAAGAATGCCCCCAGAAGGCACCAGCAGGGAGCCCCAACGCCACCAACGCCTTTTGAAAAACACCCACAAACTGAAAACGAGAAAGATAGGACCCCTCCTGATGAACCAGAAGCGGGCCCCCCAGACGCTGGGAAAACCAACAAAAATTCCCGCACCGCTGGTACAGGGCAAATGGGGGAGCCCTCTATGGAACCCACGCCCCTTTGCCTAAAGCATCAGTCTTAGACCGCCGAATGCAAAAGCGCAAGCCCGCGGCCCGCAACTCCACGTCTTCAAACTCCACCAGGCGCATGCCTACTAGGGCTGACCAATTCCCCTATCCGCAGGGCCCGGAAAAAAGCCAAACTAAGCGCAGCCCCAAACAACCGGACCTCAAAATCCAAAACACAGACAGCCGCCAGCACCAAGCATAAACGGACCAAATATTAACCACACACTGGCCTCCTAGGAAATCTTTGGTAAAATCCCCCAGCCCCATCAATTTGCGAGCGGACGCCGCCGACGGGGACACCCCAACCTCGTCTCACTGATACAGGAGGGAGTGCAGACCCTGGACCCGAGCAGCGTGAGAAGTAAAACCACCACAGGCTTCCTCAAACACCGCCCACTCGTCCCACACCTTACCATACCTCCCCCAAGTGGCCTTGGAAACCGAACCGCGGATCCACTGCGCCACTCGTCCAACCCAAGGGACCAAAGTTCCACCGGACATGGAACCCCCTCTTCGTCTGCATACGGTGCCGTAGCTCCAAACTCCACCCACTGAAAGCGAGAAAGAGCATCAGCCGTCACGTTCTTTACACCCGGTATTTGCACCGCTTTACAGGTCATATCCAGACCCAAACACCGCAATACCAGCCGATGCAAGAGGCGAACCACAGGAAGAGAAGAAGCCGTCAAGGAATCAGTGGCGACTCTAGAAACAATATATAGGGGGGGCACACAAGATATCACAGTCAAACTGGGGGGGGGCATTCATAATTTCCAAAAGTAATGTGCTATGGAATTATACTTTTGTTATTGGGCTAAAATAATACTTAATCATTCGACATGGGAAGCCCGAAGCCACAATTGAGTGCGACTAATCCTTGAAATAAATATTATAACACAATAAATAATTTTCCACTAAATGATTTCAGGGCCTTGAACGTTTTGTCCCCTGAAGTCACTACAACTTCAGGAGGGCATTTTATCTCGGGATAAATATAAATTAAATAAATCCTACTGTAAGTTAAGTGCCAGGAACAGATGACCAAACACACACACCAACACTCAGACACACACACACCAAGACAGGCTCTGCGACACCGACAACCAAACATACACACACACCAGGACAGGCTCTGCCACACAGACACCCACACACATCAGGACAGGCTCTGCCACACCCACATCCAAACACACACCCACACACATCAGGACAGGCTCTGCCACACCCACATCCAAACACACACACACACACACACACACACCAGGACAGGCTCTGCCACACAGACACCCACACACATCAGGACAGGCTTTGCCTGGAAACAGCATTGCCTGGAAACAGCATTGCAGGTATTAATCAACTGAATAAGACATACAAACACTGTATTTGCTGGTATACATAAATAATGTATGGAAATATATAGATATGGATCTACAGAATAACGCAAAAACACAGCTTTGCAGGTAAAGATCAATTGGAATTCACATAAAAACACGTCATTAAAACCCCCTAAATTATAGCCATAGATCACAGGTTGCACACCCCAAAGCCAGCTCTGCCGTCCACACTGCCCACACAGCAATCACACTCTTATCATACCAAGGCAACCAGTAAATGCTGGTACCTAGGCATGATGGGACTGTGCTTGCTGTTAGCAATCACACTCCTATCATGCCAGGTCAGCCAGTACATGCTGGTACAGGATGGCTGTAAGTGATGTGCAGACCCCATACTGCTGGCAGCATCCATAGACAAGGGGGGCAGCTAGCTAGGTTTCAGCATGTACTGGCTGACTTGGCATGATAGGAGTGTGATTGCTAACAGCAATCACAGTCCTATCATGCCTAGGTTCCAGCACTTACACATCCAACCAGTAAATGCTGAAACCTAGGCATGATGGGACTGTGATTGCTGTTAGCAATCACACTCCTATCATGCCAAGTCAGCCAGTACATGCTGGTACAGGATGGCTGTAAGTGATGTGTAGACCCCATACTGCTGGCAGCATCCATAGACAAGGGGGGCAGCTAGCTAGGTTTCAGCATGTACTGGCTGACTTGGCATGATAGGAGTGTGATTGCTAACAGCAATCACAGTCCCATCATGCCTAGGTTCCAGCACTTACACATCCATGCTATCACACACACACTCATTCATTCATATACTCATTCATTCACAGATTCATTCCCTCAATCACACATTCTCATTCAAACTCCCTCCCCACCCCTTACCTGCACTGCAGCTCCTCGACGCCGCTCACAGACTTCAGCAGAGGGCGCAGCCTCCCTCTGCGTTCTCTGGTAAAGCACAGAGGAAGCAGGACTGGAGCAGAGTCATGTGATGTCACGTGGACTCTGCTAGGTTCCACTTCCTCTATGCAGTACAGAAGACCCTCCCACATGTAAGTAGCAGGGCTCGAGGTGCGGCCCACGTAAGATCGGTTGCCTTGGCTGCCGATCTTACTCTGGCCGCACCCTCTCTCTCCTCCATGTTAAAAAAGAAAAAAAGAAAGAAAGACGGGATCCAAACTCGGCAGGGGGGCAACTGGGGCTGCAAGGATTAACCTAGGGGGGGCAATTTCCCCCCCTTGCCCCCCTGTAGCGACGCGACTGCAAGGAATTTATGGCCTGAACAACCCACAAACAATCACAGGGAAACAACACCCGGCGATCCCTAAGCACATCCCCGCCAGACTTCTACCGCTACCAGGATGGGAAAAAGTTCCAAGAACGCCAGCTTCCTAGTGAGCCCCGCATCCCCCCAGGATGCCGGCCAACGCTCCGCACACCGTCGGGAGCCCAGGATGGCCCCAAAACCTGCCGAATCGGTGTAAAGATGCAGCATTGGAAACCTCGGGCGCTTGCCAATACGACTGACCGTTATAAGTGTCCAAAAAAGACCCCCAAACAGCCAAGTCGTCCTGCAGCGGACGAGTGAAATGGCGAGGCCCGACAACACCCGCCGTCGCCCCAGCTAACTGCTGGCTAAACACCCAACCCATCGGCTAAATGCCACACGCAAAGTTCGACTTTCCTAACAGCAATTGTAGCTGACTGTAACGGGTTCACCAAGAGAGCTGTAGTAACTCCCAGAGATCACCCACATATATCCTCCTGTTGCCCCCGGAATCACTTCCAGCACCATTCAGCATGCGCACCTTGGAACCCTGCTATGTGTACCCAATAAGTAGACACACAACTACCTTGAACTGAGTACAACAGGAATGAACTGTTTATTGTAGTAAAACATAGACTCATATAGCCACAGAACTTCATTAACATAAATTAACAGATACATGTATATTCAACCCAACCTTTAATCCCCAGTCAGCAATCCTATTGATGGATTAATTCAGCAATGGAGTTCCTGCCTGTTTGGCAGCCAGGCTGGAGCCATCTCTGACTACCTTGGGCCCCTGTATGACAGCTCATTCTGTCACATATCTCCCCTTTTAAAAAGAAGACTGAACTGGATGCAGACCCGGTTGGGGTCTGGCCCCAGTTCAGTCTCTCCTAGAGTTGTGGATGCAGGGGGCTGGCAAAGGGCACCTGTCCCACTAACCAGTCCTGGGGTGCACTTAGAGACTGGGGAGTTCGAGTCCCAGACGAGGACAACAGTCCCACTCGCCAGGGCAGGGAGACAGGGTCCATAATCTGTAGGTAGCAGGCTTGCTTTCAGTCCTCTCCAGGGGCCCCAGTGATGGACAGTTCCGTCACACACTCCATCACATATCTCCTTTTTCTGGGGGAGACTGACGTCTGATAAGACCCCACACTGTTTGACTCTGAAGTCACCACTGCCAGCCACAAATTGGTACTCCCCAAAACAATGTAACAAAAGAGCAGTACTCACCCGCCTGCCATCTGCCTCTCCCAAAAAATATAACTGCCGCTGGAGAGAATTGACAATTGCACCTTCTCTCTGGTGTCTTCTCAGCCGCTGGGGAGATGACAGGGTGGCGGGGGCCCCTTCAATCAAGGGTTGGGGATCCGAGCCAGCTGCCCAGCAATTCTGGGGACCACAGGTGGCAACCACAGTCTCATCCACCTGTATGGGATACATGTCCCCCAGTGCTGGTTTTGTACCATCCTCTAGTGGAGGGACGTCTCATGAGGGAGGGAAGAGGCCAGCAGCACTCTTCCCTGTTGCCAGCGCTTCTGCTGGGGAGTGTGGATCTGGGCCAACTGCCCAACATTCCGGGGACCCAGGTGTGGAGACCGCAGTCCCATCAACTACCACAGTCTCTGGGGCTGCCTGACTGGACCCTACAAGGTTGCTGTGGTCAGGCTCGGGAAACAGGGAAAGGAGCAGGCAGATGCCAGCGGCACTCTGCCTCGATAGCAGCTCTTCTGCTGGGTGGGTGCTTGTGCAGACCGCAGTGCCATCTACTACACCCAGAAAACTTTATTCCTTTTGCTGGGAAGGAAAGCCAATTGCAAGCCCTCCCAGACCAACATCCTCAGATGTAAAATCATTTAAATCCACAGTCTCTGGATCTGGTTGTAGTGTACAGTCACATAGTTCCGCTATCGGATCTGGGTTAGCTGTCCAGTAATCCTGTGACTCAGGGGCAGAGACCACAGTCCCATCCACCCCTCCTGGGTCAACATCCTCAGGTGACCACTCAGTAAAATCCATGAAATCCATGCTCACTGGGGCATACTGTTGCACATGGTCAAACAACTCTTGATATGCCTGTTCCAGTTCCCATTCTTGTGTGACCAAATAATCCAGGTCAGCCCACAGCTCAGGCACATATGGGATATCCTCTGCCCTTCGCTCCTGGACGTCTTCCCCCCGACACTCCGATGCACTACCGAAGTCGGGATCCTTTTCTATAATTTCCAATAATAATCCCGGGCCACCGAAGCTATAGCCCTCTGTGGGACCTTTATCTTCCAGCCCCAGACACAGCTGTGCTGCGTACCACTCCAGAGCCCGATATCCATCGTCCAACCTCAGCTCTGTCTGGACCAGCACCTCCAGCTCAGCCACCCATTCCTCTTTGGGCTGCTTCCCCAAGAACGGCATCCGCAACTTCCACTGGAGCCAAAACCTTTCCTCAAAGGTTGGGAGGCTTTTCCCCTTGAACTTAATTTCCAGGTGGAGAACCTCCCTCCAGAGCTTCAGGCGGGTACAATTCCTCTGGATCAGCTCTGCGTAGCTGACTTCCATTCTCTTTCCTGGAGATAGATCCCGGTGCAAAGGAAGTGTCCCTCAGACTAGGAAGCAATCCCGCCGCTTGCCACCAATGTAACGGGTTCACCAAGAGAGCTGTAGTAACTCCCAGAGATCACCCACATGTATCCTCCTGTTGTCCCCGGAATCACTTCCAGCACCAGCCAGCATGCGCACCTTGGAACCCTGCTATGTGTACCCAATAAGTAGACACACAACTACCTTGAACTGAGTACAGCAGAAATGAACTGTTTATTGTAGTAAAACATAGACTCATATAGCCACAGAACTTCATTAACATAAATTAACAGATACATGTATATTCAACCCAACCTTTAATCCCCAGTCAGCAATCCTATTGATGGGATGTTTGGCAGCCAGGCTAGAGCCATCTTTGACTACCTTGGGGCCTTGTATGACAGGTCATTCTGTCACACTGACATAACTGCACCTTGCGCATGCCCCGCACCTGTGCCACAAAACTTTTCAAATCAACAAGCTTGTCAGCCGGCAAACAGCACTCCATAGCCATAGAATCAATTTCGATTCCAAAAAAACTGAGGCAGGTAGTAGGCCCCTCCGTTTTGTCAGCTGCAAGCGGAACACCAAAACGTTGCATTACCACCTGCACGGTACGCAGAATGCCCAGGATCGATACACAAGAAATTGTCCAGGTAATGCAAGATAGAGGTCAAACCAGCCTCCTCCCTCACAACCCATTCCAGGAACGTACTAAAAAACTCTAAAGAGGAACATGATATGGAACAACCCATTGGGAGGCACATATCCGAATAAAACTGTTCGTCAAACCGACAACCTAACAGATGATGACAGGCCGGGTGAAACCGCCTCAATATCCGTTTTTGCCAACAGGGCGCCTCGCCCGGCCGCCCGAACCATAGCAACAGCTTTATCAAAAGAAGCATAAACAACCTTAACCAAATCTGCTGCGATCGTTAACAGAACAACCCCGCGGGTAAGACAAGTGGTGAATTAAAACGAAATTTACCTGGTTCCTTCTTGGGAACCACCCCAAGCGGTGACACCCTCAAATTCGCTAGGGGCTGCACGGCAAAAGGACCCGCCATGCACCCCAACATCACCTCCTTACGCAACTTGTCCCGCACAACAGGAAAATCAGCAACAGACCGCAAATTCCGAAATGTAACCGTTTGTGGGGCATCCACAAAGGGAATCCAAAAACCCTCAGTGAAGCCCCGTAATACAACCTCCGTGGCCCGCCGTTCTCTATACCGGTTTAGCCACGGGCGCATCGCACGGCGTCCTCGCCCTTCGATCCCACATCCGGACTCTCACCCCCCTTTGCCCGCTTGAAACAGCGGGAATGAGGGTGGGCTCCGCCACAACCGCAGAATTCGTGCTTAAAACCGCACGACGCTCCCAACTTACATTGCCCATCGTTATACTGATCGCAGCATCCCGGCCAGGGGAGGGAGCGATTGCCAATCCCCCCCCCCGCCAAGAAACGATGAAAACCCTCCCTGATGAGTGGCAGGCCGAGTTATAATGGCCAGCCACAGACCAATATCCATTTGATCCCATACTATAGACGGCCAAACCGCTAAACGCTGGCGGAACTGCTCGTCATACCTCCACCAGCCCAGACCCCCATACGTCCTGCAAGCGTTCCAAATTAAATCCTGATAAGCAAAAAGTGCCGAACATTTCTCACGGCACTTTTCGCCTATCACGCTAGCTAGAATGGAAAAGGCACGAATCCAATTACCAAAGGTTTTTGGAATCCGCCTGTACCTGAACTTCTCCTTCTCATTTTCTCTATCTGCCCCCTCTTTTGCTGGTGGAGGAACCTCCTCCAGAGGCAAGAGGGAGAAAATCTCCAGAAACTCCCCTTTCCAGATTTTTTCTTTCATCTCCTGCTTTAAATGCAGGCCCAATGGGCCCGACTAACACATATAAGCAGCCCCACGGGCAACATCAGCTACACCCAGCGCCGCATCAAGTATGGCGGCAGGGGCAGACTCAGCAGTCGCTCCGCCAGCCAGCGGGGATACCACCCCCGTCAGAACAGAACCCGCCAAAACCGCAAGCGCAGCCCCATCAGAACCCGCTACCGTCGGCGCTGGAAGGGGAACAGGACCTGCAGACCCCGCAAGGCTCCCAGACAGATGTGACCTGCCCATCTAAACCTGCTCCAGCCGGCCCTGCGCTCCCCCCACACTCCCACGCGTCCAGAAAACCCCTAAGGCCCGACAAAAATTCCCCCACACTAGTGCCCAGGCGACCCCCACACCGGACCCCAAAACACCAGAAAGCTGAGAAGGTAACTCACCACCAAGCGACCGGCAGACCTCCCGCGACGCCGTACTCCCAGCCATGTTGCTTGTAGCACCGTGTCTCATCGGTCCAGACAGCCGTGAAGGATCCTCCTGTGAAACTCCATCACCAGCCTGCGCAGAAAAGAGGGGTGAGAAAAGATGCCCCTGTGCCACTGAAGGACCTGGAACCGCCGGCAGGGACCCAGCCACAGGAAAGCCACCAACAGGTGCCGTAGAAAAGGGGGGGTAGAAAAAGCCTCCTCACCAGAAGAGCCGTAACCCAGGAGGGAAGACCCTCCAACCCAGAGGAGGAAAACGGCCCGAGAGCCGCCGAGGTGACCCCAAATCATCCCTGGAGGACCCGCCATTGCCCTCCGAGTTGTCCTCTCCCGCACGGCCCCCAGCCGTCCCCCGTAAAAGCCCTGCCGGGCCCACTCACCCCTTCTGCAGACCGTCCGGCAGTAGAGGCAGCCGCTGTTGCTGCCCCTGACATCCTCTTCGGGCGTGCAGTGGACGCACTACCCACCGATTCGCCGCGCTCCTGTCCCGGCAGCTTCAGAGGCCCGGGCAGGCTCACTGGAAGGCCGCCCGCCCGCCCCGAGGAGACGCCTCCCGGGGCACGCGTGGCCCACGATCCGGACTCCTGCTCCGGTAATGAGCCCCTGCACCCGCCACGGGGCTCAACCGAGCAGAAGGGCACGCCCGCTAGACGAAGCCTCCGCGGCCCCACCAGACCCGGCAGGCAACTCAGACACCGCAGCCTGAGGCAACAGGTGAGAAAATTGCTCACGAAGCGTCCTGCCACCGTCCTTGTCCGCACCAGCCCTGAGAGCAGCGAGGATAGCATCCACATCCATACTCCAGGCCGTAGAGATACACCAAAGCTGAAGCCATCTCAAATAAAAGTGTCAGCGACCGGGGTCACCCAGAGGGCACCTCTTATCCCCTAGGGTCTCCCGCCCCTACATTTACATACCCCAATCAAAAAAACACACATGCCCCAAGCATGCACTCACCCGCACACATACATGCTCCCTGTCCATTTAGCTACGCTGATTCCCAGGGGCCTAACTCAAGATAGTTCCTATGCAGATCCCCATCAGGTTTATGGCGATAACGTTCTTTTTTAAGTGGTTCACTCAGACTCGTGAGGATCTTGACCTTTGGCAAGTGGGATCCAGGCAAGGTAGACACAGACCTCCATTGCAGCTCCTACCTGGCCTCCGCTCAATGCTCTGAACAGAGCGCCACAAGGTGGCTCTCCTTGAGTGAGTGGCCATGCCTCTGGCCCACTGCCTTCCTCCCCAATCTCTCTCCACGACACAGGTGAACCACTTTGGGTACTTGACGTGTTAATATAACACAAAAGTTGGCTACTGCATTATAGAGAAGGACCTGACCCACCTTCTCTGGTCCCTGGTAGCCGCCTTCTATTATCAGTCTGGTCAACAATGAGATTCTTCTTCCACAATTAAATAAACTATTTCTCGGAGAAAATGCAGTTGGATATAAACTGAATCTTAATGCCCTGTAATCTGCTGCAAAATTTGCTGCTCACCATTTTCGATAAAATCTGATTCCAGCCTTTAAAAGGATTACACATACACCTATTTTGGATCCCCGCACAGTTTATGCTATGTGCCTTTATGTATTATTTCATTATATTGACTTCTCTCCATTTGCTGATTCTGCTTCTTCCCCCTAATGAACAATTTATAACTCTCCGAGCCTGCAGAATAATATAGCGATATTCCAATGCACTCTGATCTACTCGCGGACGGTGTATTTATGAGGCTGATGCGTATATTGTAAAAACGCCGTGCATCCGCGATGCTCTCCTTCCTACCCCAATTAGAACAGAAGGGGCTCTCGGTTGAAATATGTTTAAGGGTATGCCATTGTTTTCACCCTGATGGGTATAATGACAGCGTGTAAATAATTGTTACAATGATCTATTGACTTATAGCCCTGGGGAGTGTACATAATATAAATGTTTTGGGGATTCTGCACCAGCGCGTACAACATAATATATGAAAACGCTAAATATTTTAACAGAGCGTTTATTTCACAGAGCTTCACGTTCCAGTTAAATGTAAAAATGTTTTTGGACCCGCTACAAAATTAAAGAGGAACCGTCGCAATCAAAGTTATCCACAGTCGCGATGTTTATACATATTATTCACTATTTCTTTTTTTGTCCCTCTCACTTAAGTATTAATATAGAAAATATAGAAAGAAAATATAGAAAGTTCATATTTTCTGGAATGTGGAACGTGATAATGTGTTCTTTAGAGAAGCATCGCCGTGTGATATTTGTGACAATAGCTTTACCGAGGAAATGAATGGGTTGAGGGAATCTCTAGGGTTGGAGGCACACCAAAACAATGGACGCTTTGTCCAGAAAGCATCGTGTCAAACGAGGTGCCCTAGGTAGGTGGTGTGCATAGCCTGTAATATAGTTTATTACGAGCCATTATTAGAATGAGAAGGTTATTTATGGTTAGGTTTGAATATCTTATCACTTATTGAGAACTTGAGGATAAGATGAGGATAGAAGATAGCTTGGGGCTTAGAGGCATCCCAAAGGTCAATTAAGTTTCCCCCAAGTTGATCTAGTACTTCACATAAACTGCATAGTATTTGCGGAGCTCCAGTAGCAGTATGACAATAAGGGAGAGTGAAAATGGCAACATTAAAAAGGAGAAGAGGACCTGCTCTTGGGATCTTACAATCTATTATAGTTGTTTCCAAAAAAGCTGATCAGCATGCTCTCAACAAGATTGTCGTTGTCAATGGAATTAATTACGAGCACAATGAAGAATGGATTTTTCTGGTAAATTGGTCAACTTTGACGGCCCACCACAAGCCAAGACGCTTTTGTTGTACATTGTGCTCTCCTTGAGAGCTTGGCAGACATCACATCGGCCCAGTCAACCTGAAGAAAGAACCCAAAGAAACGTAGAACTAAAAAAAAAATAAAATGTCTTCTCTCGGTTCTCACCATATTTCTGATGATTCTATAAAACGACAAGCCTCTTGCTAATAGCAGTTTATTACTGATCTGGTGACCGTGCTCATTTTTTTTGTGAAATACAATCCTCAAGAAGACCTTCAGCAGGCAGGGGTTTAAGTTGTGTTTTCCTTGAACATTCAATTAAAAGTAACAGCTTTCTGATTGAGTCACCCGATTGGAAGCAGAGGTATCATTAAATCCAGACCTGTTAAGGGTTCCTTAAGGACTGGTTTTGCAAACCACGGGGCTAATCAATATAAGAGAAGATAAGACTAATAACATTGATCCTAAGGGCACTGGTAATTTAGAAATATGTGTTGAATTAGGAGTGTGTATAACAGATGTGCTCAAATGGAATGAACAACAAGTCATAAAAATACTATTTGTCGGGTAGAAAATAGATTTTTTTAATGGAAACCGTCTAGCAACCAGAACTGCAAAGGTAGCTATCACTAGCCTATAAGCAGTCTGTACCCCAACCCCAAGAAAAGAAGATTTGGGAAAAAATATTACATTCATACACTTTAGAGAACCTTGGGCCATTCAGAGGAGTTTATAAATGTGATATAATGAAATATCGGGAAATCAGAACCCCAAAACACATGGGATCAATTCCATGATCATTCTGATTTATGACTTGGTAGACCAGGATAGACAACCTCTAGGTTTCTCCATGAGTGAAGGCCCTGATGTACCCAAAGCGGGGACTTATTTCAGACTCATTGCATGTAACCAAAAGCAGGAGAGGCGTGCATATTATATAGTATTCCCTACCTACATTCAACATGAATTGGGTAACTCTTCTTTAAAAATGTATTAGATTTTAGGTGGAGCACAGATGCGTTCTTAAAGTGGATTAAACTGGACGGGACAGGAGCGTGGACATTATTTAGCTACACCTGATTGTCCCTGAGGCCCCCAAAACAGCTCACCAACACCCGATACACCATATAGAAAAGCCTTCCAACCCACAATCACAACGACTCAAGACGGATGCTAAGGGGGGAGTGGCCTGAGTGTGTCCGCCAACCAGACACGAGCATTGAGACCCAATGCATGGAGTAGAGAGAGAGAGAGCGCAAGAGAGAGCATTGAAGAGAGGGCTATGTAGACAGAAGCATGGTGTCATGTTGCTCCACTGGTCGACCACCAGAAATGAAGGTGGCAAAGGGTATATGCCTACATCATTAAACTGGTGCAATTGGGCATACATTAAACCTTTGACACCATATTATACCCCAGTAAAATGTTGCTAAAAAATACAGCTTAAAAAATTATATACAGCCATTTTGGAAGAGTCTAGTTGCCTCGTGAAGACAGAATACACAAGAGACGGGTAATGGATATATAAGTGCACATCTCCTGCTCTAAAATGAGCAGAGCGAGTCACGCCAATGGGCATGGCCATCAACAAGATGACAAGTGGATGGAGTCAGGAGGATACCTAGAATCTCCAAGGAAAAACAGAGAATTCTCAGAAACTGAAACATTGTATTAAGCATCTCATGGAACCAATAAACCAGCCCCATCGTATATCCAAACTGGGGGAGGGGGGCCGAGGTGTTTGGAAGCAATATCATCATGAGCTTCTTCTCCGTGTTGGGTGGCGTTGAAAACATTACCCACCAAGGGTGCTAGGGACCGTTAGAAAGCCTAGGATCGGCACTACAATGAAACATTAAGATATTGTAACAAGATTCCAAAAACATCTGTTCATCGCTCTATTATGGTTTTCTTTTTGATTTATTTTTTAAGAGGTGACAGGACAATTTTAAACAGTTCTCGGTTTGTTTTGTGCTGAAATGACGTCTTTCTGTACCCAACAATTCACACTCTATTACACATATTGGCTAAATAACCTTGATTCCACTCCCCCCCCCCTTATTCCTCAAGCTCTTCCATATCCCTCTCTTCTTTTTCACTTTCAACATCTATTGCTTATTGATCTGGGTATTAAAGCCGGCAGCATAGACCTAATGACTCTGGCATTTTTACACTGAGTGATCTCATTCATGTCTCACCGAGACAGCTGCAGTAATCCGAGCTCCACTCTGAATAAGGACTCAGTGAATCGCTTCTCTTTAGAGACAGCTTTCCCTGCTTCACTTACTCCGTTTCAGGGAGCGATTCATTGATTTTACTCCGGGCTGTGCTCCCCATTCAGAGAAAGGCTCAGGCCTCGGCGGTAGGAAGCATAATAGTATATGGGGGGGGGGTTATACGAGAGCGGCTGAATAGGTAATTATATCTGGGAGGGAGGTTAATTAATAATTATTGTAAGTGCCAAATTAAAAGTATTGTCATATGGGAGCGTAACAGAAAACAATCTTGCATATCCTAAGGCATATATAAAGAGAACACTTAAATGTTGTTGTTTACTAAAGGATTATGTATATTTAATGCGTGTATATTTATGGATTTATATATATAAAAAGTATCTATTTCTGCACGATCACAGTGACTTTAAATCTTATTTTCACCCAGGCTACTTCATCGCAAGAAAATTCCACATACAATATGAACACAGGAACAGCAACATTTGGCATCATACCTGCCAAGTGTCTGGTTTTAGAAACATAGAATTTGATGCCAGATAAGATCCATACGGACCATCTAGCATGGCCATCTTTCCTGATGGAAGGGATTTAAAACCTTGGTCTGGTCCCGTAGTGAGGATAGCTTCATCCCATCTCCCATACAAGTAGAAATTCCCTCACTGTTTTAGCCTGAACCATTTCTGCTGGTAGACTGTTCCATTTATCAACTACTCTCTCAGTAAACAAGAACTTCCTTACGCTACCTCTGAGCCTCTGACCTTCTAGGTTTAGACTATGACTTCTTCTAACATTGCTCCTCCTATCAAATAAGTTTCCCTTGTGTACTTTGTTAAATATCCTTAAGTATGTAAATGTTTCTATCACATTTCCCCTCCAAGTTATACATATTACGATCCTTTAGTCTTTCCTGAAAATAAGATACAAATTATCAGTCGCCCTCCTCTCTCCAATGTGTCAACATCCTTCTGGACATGGGGACTCCAGAACGGTCCCCAATACTGTAGGTGAGGCCTGACCAGAGATCCATAAAGCGGCAGAACCTCTTCCCTTTTGTGCTACTAACGCCTCTCGCTATAAACCCCAGCGCCCTGCTTGCCTTTTCGGATGCTTTATTTCATTGTCTGATTGCCTTTAAGTCATCAGAAAGAATTAAGTTAAGTTCCTCTGCTCCGTTGTCATTGACAACATAGCGTCCGCAATACTATACTCTGCCTTGGAATTTGCATGTCCCAAGTGCATTCCATTCCATTTATCAACATGAAACTGCAACTGCCAAACTCTCAACCATTCTTCTAATTTACTTAAGTAATTCGCCATTTGAGTAGTTCTACCTAGAATGTCTACCCACCCGTAGAACTTTGTATCATCTGCAAAAAGATATACCTTACCATTAAAACCTTCTGTAATATTACTAATAAAATTATTAAAAAGTACGGGTCCCAATACAGATCACGGAGGTACTCCACTAGTAACAAGACCTTTTTCTGAATGTAATCCATTAACTACGACCTTCTTTTTTTTTTTTTTTTATCATTCTCCGTTTATTAAACAGTGTAAAATACAGAGAACATGTACGATACACAAGCATATGTAATAAATGACAATAAGTAACGCACCACGCAAAGGTACAAAGGTTCACAGTAAAAACATCGAAGTGGTGCACATGATCCAGTCGAGACCGTGACAGGAATTCTCCGATTCTGAATAAAGAAAAGCAGAGGTGCCACCCGGCATTTCCAGCTCAGCAACCAGAGGTAGAGCGGTGCGTAAGACATGGCATATGAAAAGGTGGCAGTAAGAGTTGAGTACATCGAACAAACGGAGCCAAGGAAAAGAAAAAAACATAGAGAAAACAAATTCAAACCAAACCAAACAGCTCCGCAACCAGTTGCTCCGGGTAAGTATACGCGCCTAAAGCGATGAGGCGACAAAATAATATCACATAGGGACGGCAGAAACAATGTGGAAATGATCTGCCGTTATCTAGAACACATGAAGACCGAGCAAAAATATTCCGTGTAGAAATAAATAAACCAAGAAGTAAACCATGGGAATGTAATGGAACAGACACTAGGGAGGAGAACTGGGGGGGGGGGAGTAGCTGGAAGGCACTGACCCAGAATTACCCTAAAATCCACGGAGGCAACAAATTCTTGCCACCAAAACCAACGCCTGGCATGCTGGTAACCCTTACCCCTGGATGACCACACCAAGTCCTCCATGTGTTTGAGAAACTGCACCTTCTGGAGCCACAATGCGATCGATGGAGGGGTGGAGGTACGCCTAAATATGGGTATCACGGCCTTGGCCGCATTGAGGAGATGCACGATGAGTGTCCGTTTATAAGCCCGCGGTGAGAGCGAGGTAAGGTGCAACAGGGCTGCTTCCAGCTTGGCCAACAGATCCATGCCACCCACACGCTCCACTACCCGTAAAACCACCTGCCAGAAGGGTTGAACCACTGGACACAGCCACCATATGTGGTACAACGTCCCCCTGTCGGAACCGCATCTCCAACAAACGTTAGAAACTGCGGGGAAGAACCTATGAAGGTCCACGGGTGTCCTATACCACCTCATTAAAAGCTTGTATGAACACTCCTGTATTCTGCTGGAGATGGAGCCCCGATGAGTGGCAAAAAAAACCCCCATCCCAGTCTTGGGGGGATGGCGCAACAGAAAGATCCCCCTCCCACAAGCTCAAAAAATAGGGTTTCGACCTGGAGGCCGAGTCCAATAACAAGGCATAGAGTACAGAAAGCAGGTGCAAAGCGTCTCGAAAGCAGACAACGGCCTGGACAAGAGGGGAGTCTTGGGTATAGACAGCACAAAGTGGCGAGCCTGAATGTAAAACAGGAGTTCGGCCGGAGATAGGGATTGTTTACCATAAAAAATCTCGGCGGATACAAACCTGTCGCCCACATACGCAGTGTAAAAACGCAAAACACGCCACGTGAGGGAGGGCTGCAGCGGGGACCGGTGGACAGACATACTGCGAGGGAAGTCAGGGTTAGGGACAATCGGATAGAGGGAACCAGGATTGGAGGACAAAGCGCCCTCCTTCAGAATCCTGGTAAACACACGCAGAGTAGCGCCGACAGCAAGCGACACCCCAGCGACAAAATGCTTTTTGGGATCTAGCAACCAAGGAAGGCAAGAAAGAGAGATACCCACCAACGACTCCTCAATCTCCAACCATTGCTTAGGGACCGTAATGGACCACTCCACAATTCTGCGGAGGTGGGCCGCCTGCCAATATTTCTCCAAATCCGGCAACCCCAAACCCCCCTTGAGTTTTGGTCTAATTAAGTGGGCATGGGAGAGTCTAGGGGACCTAGAGCACCAAACATAAGAGCGAAAAACCCGGTGACAGTTCTTAAAAAACGAACGAGGGAGAAAAATGGGCAAGATCTGGAAGAGGTACAGGAATCTGGGGAGAATATTCATTTTAACAACGGCCACCCTACCGAACCAAGAGACGTGTGTAATCCCACCTCCGCAGATCGGACGATACTACGACCTTCTGTCTCCTATCATTTAACCATTGTCTTCTCCATTCAACTATTCTGGCATACAAACCCAGAAATTCGTTGCCCGCTGCCCACATTTGCTCTCTAAATGTTTCCCTACCTTCTGTCTTCAATCTGCATCTCCTGGCAAGAACTTTTGCCAAAATGGTGAGGATGTCACTGAACCATTTTGCCCCAACTTGAACTTTGGGCAATATGGTGCCAGTTGCAGTGATGTCCTCATCATTTTGCCCAAAGTTCAAGTTAGCGCATAATGATGGCGGTTGCCTTACTGAAACCCGGATAAGCTAAGTCCCATTATTTACTGTGCTTTTTTGTTAGATTAATTCAACAAGTCACCAGAAAACCCTGCCCACAGCGACAGCTCCCAGTGACAACATGAAATTTATGTACGTGGTGAAATTTTGGGGCCGTGTACCGGTTGCGCAACCCCTTTCTCAGGATACGTTCGTAATAAACACACCAGTGGCCAGCCATGACATATCCCAAATTATAATCAGTTACAGCACTTAATAGGTTAATAAAGATACAGTATTGTTAAAAACTAAAAAAAAAAATTAACATTCGTATCCAGTTAAGCCAAATATATATATATTTATTAATACACCTGGCTCTCTTGCCACTGCCCCTTTAAGATGCCACCTTATCAACAAGCCGGACCCCCTACAAGATCTCCTATAGAAGACAATGTCCTCTTCCGGTAGGTTTGTCCCGTCGCTTAGATGTAAACCAGAATTCCAGCGGAGTACACTGTAATAGCGCCGGGGGACGATCCGCACTCTAAAAGTAATTAAATTCCCAATTATTGCTCACCCCCCCCTCCAGTATAATTTCTTGGAACCACAGTCTCCTTATTCCCAAGGACGGCTCCTTATCTCATATTAAATTCATTTATCTCACTTGAGATAAATACCAATTCGTGCCTTCGTCCTACAGAGTCAACGTTATTAAACATTTTTTTGAAATATTAAGAGGTTTAGTCCCTCGGTTTGAATAACCGATCCTCTTCTTAGATTTTCTTTGCATGCATTGGACACGTAATCATATACCTCCCAAACTCAGGACTCCCGGGTATCACCTCTTGGACAGAGCGCCGCTCTCTTAAAACGATTCTGTTCCGATATAACATTTATATTCAGATTAAAACACCTTCAGTTGTTAATTTTACGCTTTCAGTTCCTTAAACTTAATAGTACCCAGTGAATATAGCATGGTCCAGCGGGGACCGGGGTAGTTAAATCCACCCACCTCTTTTTTTTTTTTCCTGGAAATGGATTTATTAGAGGAAAAGTCCATATTTACCTCCCAGCTTTTAGAGAGAGAAAAAGTCTACGTACTCTGAATAATAATAATAAAAACAAATCACGGGAAAATTTGCGATTTCGTTTTGTTTTGCGGGCAGTGTTTCGGGATCTCCGCGCAGGTGCTCATAAAATGACTTGTGGCTGGGCAATTAAACAAAACATAATTTGCTGATCTGAAACAAAAAGCATAAAAGGTGGCACCGCCATGTAGAATAAACCGCAGGGAGTATCCGCCAAGGTGGGAACCTACGTCAGATTTGCAGTTTCAACTTTATGATTTCAGTATGGATCAGGAAGGGTCAAAAAAAACATTTGAGCTTCGTATATTAAGCAGAGAGATTTTGGAAAGAGGCTTGTAAAAATGAGTTATACACTATGCAGGGCCAGCTCAGACCTTCTTTGTAGGAGATGCTTGCAGGGTTAGTCCTTCATAATACAAAGGATGGAACCCTTCAGCTTTAGTGAATGGAACCCTTCAGCTTTAGTGAATGGAACCCTTCAGCTTTAGTGGATGGAACCCTTCAGCTTTAGTGGATGGAACCCTTCAGCTTTAGTGGATGGAACCCTTCAGCTTTAGTGGATGGAACCCTTCAGCTTTAGTGGATGGAACCCTTCAGCTTTAGTGGATGGAACCCTTCAGCTTTAGTGGATGGAACCCTTCAGCTTTAGTGGATGGAACCCTTCAGCTTTAGTGGATGGAACCCTTCAGCTTTAGTGGATGGAACCCTGTGTGCTTAGTGATCTCTAACACCAAATAATAGTACTCAAGGAGTACTCAAGGTTCTGAAGAGCAGTCTGTCAGGGGCTGGATATGGACTAACTATAATCATAAGACACATAAGACAGCAGATGCCAAAAGCCTATGCATTGAGTATTCCAACCAGGTCAGCTGTTACATTTAAACCCCTTAAGGACAATGGGCGGTCCCAAAACCCATTGAAAACAATGCATTTTGAGGCCATACATGTACAGGCTTAATGTCCCTAAGAGATATGTATTCGGGTGCCCATTCTCCTAGTATAGCATTTAATTCATCAGCAAACAATACACAAAGCATATGAATGATTGTTATAATATAATATGTAGCAACGTAACAGTTTGATAAACATATGTCATACTTACAGAGATCTCTTGTCTGTCTGTCTGTCTGTCTGTCTGTCTCCTAGTTTGGGGTTCCGTGGATCAGTAGAAGTTGATAATATTTGTTTATCTGGTAGGATCTCCTCAGGTTCCAGTACAGTACAGATAGCAGGTCTTGGATTCAGCGTTAGAGAGCTAACCTGCCCTGGTCACATGGGAGCTGGAGGCAAGAGCAGCCGCAGGTGTGTGGGGAAGGCAAGGGGTGATTAAACCATCCCAGGGATTGCCCCTGAAGTTCAGCAATCAGTTGTTACATGAATTTGCGTATACTGTAGTTCTTTACACGTCAACCACTTGAAGCCATTAAAAGGGCTACACACTCCATAGATGGTACCTGAAAGGATCCAGTCATTGAAAATAATTGTGTGATATCACAAATGCACAATATAAACATATGAAAACGCCAAAGTTGCTCAAAGTGGAGCAGCCCAGTGCAGGTATGAGGAGACCCGGGTAACCCGCTGTCAGTTATACATTAATGGTTGGTGTTAAAACAAAAAAAACACACTTTCCTGCCACCGATACCCCCCACAAGGAGCACAAGCTGCCTGCGACCCCATTCAAACCCAGGAACTCTCAGGGTTTTCTTTTCACCCTTTGGGGTGAATGGGCAGATTTTCAGGGTCTCACAATCTGGAGCCGAGTCCCTCATATTCTACTCTGTTTTATTGTTAACTACTACTTTTTGTGTCCTGTCTTCCCATTGTACAGCGCTACAGAGTATGCTGGTGTTATATAAAACAAGAAATAATAATAATAACCATACCCGGGAACTTCTGGGCTCCGGCTACCCGGAGCCTTCCCTTGTGGGACGTGGCCAGGACTGCACACTGACGTCAGTGGGAGGTCCTCTGATGTCAGCGGGCAGCCCGTGACGTCGGTGAGAGTTCCTTAGGTCGGCCCCCGACAATCAGGACTATCTTGTGGAAATATGGACACTTCAGAGATATGCAAACCTTTCCATGTTCCTACTAAACATGCTAGACCACCACAGACCCCAAACATCTCCACCCTGCGTACATAAAAACACAAGGTGGGGGACCCCAAAGACATGGAACGTGGGGCGCACTCCACTTGTTTATACTAGAGATTCTTGCAGCGGTGGGTTATCCAAGTGTTCTTACATTAGATCCCCCTGCATTAGTATTTTTCTGATTTCTCTTCCAAGGAGGCAAGCGCGCCGCGGCGCTGCAATATTAAAATACATCTTTCTGTATACACGAACATTCACACGCAGCCCCATTACAGCGCTTTAGTCTGGAGGAATAGGCGACGGAGCTTGACAAGTCGTGGGATATACATCAGGACTTTGCCGATGCACACAGCTTTAACCCACCTGCTGCCAAAAATGTCTGCAGCTGATGCCAGTGCGTGAAAGATGACTTGTGTCTTTATTCAAACTCATTTAATTATCTCGCAGGAACAATGTCAGCACAGAGCAGGGTTTGAGCAGCAAGTCCCAAGCGAACCTCCTCATTATCCGCTAATGACTCCAAGAAAAAGGAAAATCCTCCCCGAGGAAATGCAGAGTGACACGGGGTATTACATGTGGGCACAGACGGATATTACCGAAAGCTTCTCTGTTTAACAAACATTGTAGCTGAATATTACCTTCGCGGAAAAGCTCCGTTTCAGAACAAAATGGAGAATTAGACTGTTATCGTTCTCTTATATATTGTTGGAATTCTAAAAAAAGGAATTTTCAAAAGGAAAGGTCATATTTTGCTTGTGTTTTCCCTATGATATCATACTTACAGAATTTCCTATATCCCATGTAGGGGCATTGGTAGGTGCGTGATGTCATAGGTGAACCATAATGTAGGCAACGTCGCCCGTGACATCATAAACCCACTAATGTCCCCACGTGGTTTATTGGAAATTTTGTAAGTATGATCTCATAGGGAAGCTTGTTAAGCTGCTGGCAGTCTCGGTGCCAACCACCTTTGGTTGGCAAAGTGGTCCCCAGGAGCCGACCACATGCCTCATCCACAGTGGGGTTGCCCGGCCTCCTCTCTGTGATCATTGTAGCCGAAGTAACCATGGCTGTAGTGTAGGGAGCCCAGCAGAAGTCACTGGCAGTATGCACAAGACTTTCCTTAAAATCAGGACTGTCCTGCCAAAACCAGGACTGTTGGGTGTATACTGTAAGAGAACTGGTATGCTATTATTTACTGACATCATTTTTTCTCTACACCATGGTGTGATAATTGGTGTAAAATACTTGATTACTGAACATAAGGGACCCAGAATAAGTTGAAGGATCCTGAGAATTCTTCTGAAGATGCAGTCTTTAGTCAAAGATGATTCCTCTTATCAAGGTTTTGAAGCCTCAGAGGTCTACTTCCATCTAAAGAAGAGGCTCTTGAGGTCCTGAACGCTTAAGGACCGCATCTTTTTCTATTTTCGGACAGTAAAAGGTATCATCTTCGACTAACGACTCCATCATAATTCAATAAACAGAGAACAAGCGGAGACAATAGAAATATCCGTACGTTCGTCCCGAGCAATTTCTCGGCCTCTCCAAGTGCAGCAAGCGAAAGCGGACGAGGCGTAAAGAAATGCATAAAATGGCACCGAAGAGTAAAATATTAATTATGTAAGATTTAGAATTTTGCAGATGAGGGCAGGCGCGTTTCTTGCAAGCTCAGCAAAGACGATGGATTCTCCTGGAATCTTCACAAAGAGCATCACTTAAGCGGTTAGCGCAGAAAACCTCGCTTACAGGAAAGAAAAAACTGACAGACTTAAACCTGACAAACGGTTATGGAGCCTGGAACGGCGAGCCTGGACGGACATTCGTGCTTGTATTACGTTTTACTTACCAATGCACTGCAAATAGAAAAAAACTAAAGATAAAAAAAAGTCCTATATCGTAAATAAAAAATGCGTTAAAAGATTTCCTGCTTTAAATCATTTTATAAATGCTAAAAATACAGGTAAACAAAGGAGCACAGGGTGCAAGGGGCCCCAATAGGGGTAGTGGGCCCTCAGCCCCCCATCCTGCTGTAGGCCTGTTTGTAGTATGTGAGTTGCCCCTCTGCTGCCATAACCTGTGCGGCCTGTGATCTCTGAGGTAATGTGAGGGGCCGTCAGGCGCCAGCAGAGAGGAGCCGCTCTGCAGCAGGTATGGAAATTACCGGATAAATCCAGTCAGAGCGGCTCCTCTGCGCCCAGTCAGTAAGAGTGGGAGGGATTTAGGCCCCGGAGTGTGCTCTGATTGGCTGTTCTGTTTCCTCTTCTGTTCCTCGCCTCTCCTACATTTTCTTTTCCCGCCGTGTTACTCGGACTGCTGCGCAGGAGCTCCGGCCCTCAGCCTCCAGACAACAAGTCTTCAGCTGTAAAGGCTGATAGCGACTCCAGGTCAGTTACAAGAAGTTTAAGCACCTCATATTATTTATTACACATTATGTCAGTTGTCTTAATATAAACAGGACAGTCATGACCAGGAGTTTTGTGCATCTTGCACAACAGCCCCCTCCAACCTCACAACCTGTCGGCACACCATTGGCTAGACATGTGCAGCACCTGTTTTACAGCGAAGCCAGGTGGGACACAATGCGAAGCCACTGCTTAATATGAAGGAATGTAAAGGAATCTACAACAAACTGATTTTTTTGGTTTGTTTTATTTCTATTAATGAGGAAAAATAAACGCAAAAAAGACAAGCCCTTTTTGTATAAGTGCTGCAGGGCCCCAAGCTCCTTAACCTGGCATTGCGGTGACAAATGTAACAAAGTTGTAATAAATTGCACCAAATTGAGCATGTGGGTGCCACTGTTAAGGCACTGGTGTAATTTGTATCTTCTTACCCGTATCTGCTAACTGTCCCAAGGTCCGGAGGTGAATGGGCATATTTTTAGGGCCACATAGTCTTGCTCCAACTCCATATTCTACTCTGGTTTAAGGATCTCTGAGCATCTCAACTGGTGTTTCTCTCTGCTTTAACACAGCTGAGATAACTGCTTGAATACAGGTAAGTTCATTCAGTATATCTTTTTCATAAGGATCGGTACTGGAGCCATTTGGCTGCTGCCATTAACGAGTCCTGCAATAGAACCTCTGTGGGGGATTAGTAAAAGGGGTAACCCTGTATTTGAGGGGCATCCCAGGTCTGTTTCTGCCTCCACGCTCATGCAGTGACTTTGCATCATTGCATCGAGGTTTATAATCACACATTTGCTGATCTCACATAAACGGAGTGAGTCATTTATGGCTGAGGTTCGGAGGGGCATATTAAAGCATGTTTTATTCAGCTATAAATGCATTTTGTATATTATCATCTTATGCTTACATTTTTTAAAAATGATTCTGCAATCCATCCTTTCCCTCCGAGCATCTGGAAAATTATTTCTCTGCTTCAAACGTTTGCAAAATAATAAACACATATATAACGGCTGAGATGTCCTTTTAAATAGTTTTAAATCTGCCCCGCTTGGTCCTCTGTTTTTTTTTATAGGGGCGAGTAGTCTAGAACAGAGACCTTTCCGCCATCCCAGTTACATGGAGATTGTATACATATTTTCTGGATGTCTTCTGCTGCCTCTGAGAGTCAGACACGTTCTCTTCCTCCGAATTGACTTCCTAAATATATTAAAGGTGCTTGCATTCCCCCTCCTATCATCAAACCAGCGAAATACCCAGACGGGTGTCCAGGCTGACAACTATTCTTGGACAGCTTATGAGCCCACATCCCCCATACATGCCATGATCCTGTTCATTATGACCTCTGGTGATGCTGCTGCACCTACTCGTTCTTCCCCCCCCGACATTGTCTATGACTAGTGCCTACCCTGCAATACCTGAACGCAGGACCCTAAGTAAAGCCTTAGGTAAATGTGTCGTTCTTGGTTTATCTCTTAATTTTAAGGGGCACTAGGAAAGTCTATGCTTGCAGACCCCAACAACTTTCCCAAGAACCCTCAGGTTCCTATGTGTCACCTAATCCCCTTTCTTACGATCAATCAACCACATCTGTCTTCTTTGTTCTTCCACAAATCTTTGATTCATTAGTTTTCCCTTCTCTCGGTTAAAGCTCCCTTTCCACTCCCTCCATCTCTGTGCCCCTCATGTTCCTCTCCCCTTCAATCTAACAGCAGGCGCTATGATAAATGTGGTGGCCTGGCTGCAAGCTGAGGATTTTGGAGCTTCGAGCTTGCCAGGGGCAGCCACGGTGGACCTGTCTTGAAGGATTGGACAGTGGACAGCTGCTCACTTTTTAAAGATTTTCTTGTTCGTGGAGCTTCTGCGTTTGGCTGTTGACAGACGTGGGATTTGCTGAACTCTTCATGTTATAGCTTTGTTGCATCACACGTGTGAATTGCAAACATGGGGATGATAGCCCAGGTATTGTTTTTGCCCCGAGGCCCAACAACTCAAGCCATTCCCCTGATACGCATGCTGTAGCGGGTTCCATGTACGCGTGAAAAGCATGCTCACACCGCGTAACAAAAAGTGAAAGAAGGAAGATCAGAAGGTGCAAAACCTTTCCACCCAAGAGGACATCAAATGCATTCAAATATAACAAAACTTAATATAATAAAACATGACATTGTATTATAGTTTTCTTGGCGCTCTTAACTTCACGGCTATATATATTTTCTCTCTAGATTATCACATAATTATATCCAAGGGATGGAGAGTTATGAAAACAGGTACATTGGGGTCAGTAACAGGGACATTTATCCATGGTGGACAACATTTCAATGGAGGGTGTCTCAAGAACATTGTGACATCTAGAACAGAGTAGAACATAATAAACAGAGATACAGAAAAGCTCTGGCACTTCTGGAAGGATGCACGTGGGTTGGATTAGGTAGCATTACGTGGTTGAACCTGGTGAATCGGCTTTAAGAAAACCATCGTTGCATTAAGCACTTTGGTTTGGCTTGAAGACTTGAGCAACGGAAGTTTGTTCGGTTAATAAGGATCTAGAACAAATTAAAAAGAGGGATTTCTTCTATGAGGAGGGTCATTTAGTAATTGCAACAATCAAGGTGTTGCATGGGGGGAGTTCATTAAGTATTAGTTGCATATTGCGCTAGGGTTGGTTGGATTTTGGAGACAATGTGAAGAGTAGCAAGACCCAGCTAGTGATTGAAAGTCGGATACAAAGGAGAAGGCGGGCCAATGGTCATCGAAAACCATGTTTTGAGAAATTTAAAGTCAAAGGTTAGATTAGATGACAGTAAAACTGTAATTATCCCAAACCTAAGTGTGTGATATCTCATTAGCCAGGGAATTTAATTAGCTTTCAAATGAGATGAACCTGGGCTTTATGACTCAATCAAAGACATGCTTGTGTTAATTTGAAAATGGTGTCTCAGGCTAAATATTCCCTTTGGTATTAATGTTCATCAGAAGAAAAAAAAACAACATAAAAAAACACCATTCCCTTCCCTCTGTCAGCTAAAAAGTAAAGTTTCGTGATTTATCTCGTGGCATGGATTTTTTTTCAAGTGTATTTATAGTCGACGGAACTGTTTACAAGCGAAGGAGAACGGCACGACGTGGAGAGGCAGAAGACGCGCAGGAGATAAGATTGTTCCAGGAAATAAAGTAGTTACACATTTATGCAAACTGACATCGATATTGAGCTGTAAACCAAATAAAACTAAGACTGTATTAAAGACACATAGGGTAGTAACATACTTTGATGATACTGTCCCCTTACATAAACTAGATATTCCCACCAGGCAACAGAGTAATAGAATCTAGGAAAGCCATCAGGGGAAAATCAAATATCTTTTGTGCGGAAAAAATAATATCTCGCCAGCTCTGTGCCATGTTTTTGAAACATTACTTGTTCTTGAAAAAGGACATTTAAGGGCTTATTTTCTCTAAATAAACTTTGATTCTCTTTTTTCAATGCCATGAAATGACATTTTTTTCGGTTGCTTAATGACATCTCTTGCCCGGGTTGATTGTATGGTTTGTTTGATGATGTCTAGGAATTTGCTCACCAAAACTAGATTTAAGAAAAAAATTCACCGTCTGTCTGATTAATGTGCCGAGCTCGGCACTTTAATTTGTTGTAACGTTGTTAGTATATTCTTGCCAGCTCAATAATAAGTCTGAAACCAGCCGCTAGGAGTAATGAGATGTTTCAATTGTCTACTTAGATGAGTTAACCTGGAGCCACCATTGAACTGGATTTGGGATTTAACCTGAAAGTGTTAAGGCTATCGGGTAAATAGTGAATATTCTGGAGGCCATAGCGGAGTGCTAATGAGTGCTGTCCTTTCTCTTTAGACATTCTTATTGGAAAAAGCCAAAAGAATGAAAAACCCATGACGACAACTTGTATCCCGTGTCAGAGCAAGAAAGTATGGCTGTTCTAAACATTTAAGAAGAAGATCCAGGGAAGGTAAGAGTGTAAAATACAGCTATGTGTGAAAGAAATGGCAAAAAGGTTAGACTCCAAATTGAACATCATTTTATTGTGCCATTTATTGTGCATTAGCATGAAAACACTGGATCATCCGTGATCTGGGATTGAGTTCTGGATTCCATGTAGAAGACCATTTGACTTGTTATCAGAGGAACCCATCCTAAAGTAATCGTAATATTTAATGGAGTAAATGAATGGAAAATGATTGTGGGAATCTTATATCTAATCTGATTATGGTGGAGAAAAGGTGCCAATTAGAATGGAGCCGTGATTTAGATGGGTATAAACCTGCACGGTTTCTCCTGCGTCCTCTCCATATGAGTTTTTATTATTATTATTAATATTATCTTTTATTTATATAGCGCCAACAATTAATAATAGTTTTAATAATAATAATATTAGTTTTAATAATAGCTTTTAGTATCTGCACACAGGCCTCTTGAGCCAATAACAAAAAATCCCTTGAAAAATGCTTTCTCGTAGCACACTTTCATATACAAGCAATATACGTTTAAGGAAGACTACTACTTGGAAGAACATAAAACGAAGAAGCTAGAATGTCATGTTTGTGCCCAAGTAGCTTAAAATCCTACCAGCTGCCACTACAAAAACACTTGTCGTATCATTTCAAGACTTTGATAGGTTAATTTGGCAATTCCGCTGTTAGTAAATGAGGTTTAAACTAAAATAGTTAAATTTTAATCCGATGAAAAAATCTAAATGAACTTTGTGCAGTCTTTAGTACATGGCCTCACCGGAACAAGAGGTCAATCGGTGAGACAACTCTCCGAATTAAGTTAAAATATATTTCCCATGCCGAGCCCTAATTTATTGCTTAATAAATCCTGAACACAATGTGATGAAATGAAATTTTATATGGCACAATAATAAGAAAAAAACATCAGTAAAAATAATGGTTAAATAAAATGACATTACCCATGACCCCCCACTTCTATGATTTAATGTCAACACCCCTGCCTAAAACCAATGACACACAACGTTGTTGAAGAAAGAAATCTTTATTAATCTGAATATTAATAATAATTATATATTGTTAATCTGAATAACACCTTTGAAGCATACAGAGTGACAGAGAGAAGGCTGGTGAGATATAGAACAGCTCTGAGCAAAGTAATTTAATGTACAGCTGCAGGGGAGATCAAATATATATATATATAAAACTTTTACATATATGTATATGTATATATACACTCACGCACACACACACTATATATATATGTACATATATATGAAGTTATGTATGTACACATATATACTAACATATGTATCTCATAGATATGTATCTAAATACACATACACAAACACACATGTATATATATATATATATAAATATATATATATGTGTGTGATATATATGTACATATGCCCTTACCTATAAGAAACATTTATATACACACGGACACATATATATGTACACAGACCCATATATATGTGCATATATCTATACAGATATTTAGGTATATATATAGATATACATACACATCTCGTATAAAAAAGGATTTTGTTTTGCTGTTTCCTTGGTTTCAAATATTCTGCATTTTATTGTATTTTTTCAAAGCACACATAGTATAAAGTAAACATTTAATGGTGTATGGGACAAGCCATCTCGAAGGGTGGAAGGGGAGTATTAACTGGTGTATAGATATTCTATATAATATAATATATATATACAGGAATCTCCTCTGCTCTCCGCTGCAGGGGCAGAGTCATTTGTTTTTTTTCTTTACCAGTCCCTCAATAATATATATATATATTTTTTTTAAATATATTTTTCCTTCCCAATCCATTGTGGTGTGCAGAGCAAGGGGGGTGAGGGAAGCTTTGAGATCCGCCCAATAGAGAACAATTTACAAGGTCCGAGTTTGTACCTGCTACCCAAGGTAGAGGTGTTGGTAGGTTGAATAATCTGAGATGATGGGCCTTTTTCCGCCCCATTTCACACGTTCAGTTCTTGAATTGTATGCAAATTACCGTTTAATGCACCAACTTGAGGGTCCTTCATAGATGTAGTTTAGACCTGGCTGGTTAGGGGAAAGGTCCAGGGAGGGTAGGATATGACCAGTGGGCAAGAAAGAGACCTCTTCCACCAACTACATCTATGGATAACGCTCCTTTTGGTTACAAGGTATCACATATCTCAGACTGTGTAGCAGCTCTTAACCCCTTGACTGCTGGCAGAGTCAAGGAAAAGTATCTTATCTGGCAGCACAGAGGTTAAATCTGACACCTTACAGCAAAAAAAAAGAAAAAAAATTGTACACCAAAAACAAAAAACCCCAAAAACAACTGTACCCTGGCATTCAGCACCATTGTAAAATCCCTCTTGGACCATCAGGAATTAAGTATGTCTTTTAGGGGCGTGGGGTGCAGGGACAAGGAGAATTCAGTTGGTTTTCATTAAAGTGCTGTGGAAATCATTGTTTTCTTGATGTACGTATAAATATATAAAAGAGGAAGCCCTTTGGAAAAAAAAGCTTTTTTTTTAAGCATGTAAAAGCTTCCCAGCGGCGACTCCTCTTAACTTGACCAACATGACAGCTCTCCCAGTGTAGAGACTCCCACTGGGCTGGCGGCTGCCGTGGACGCTCCTCGAGGCCGCCAAAAGCTTGCGAGGGTCCGGAGAGTTCAGCCGCCTCCTTCCGAGAGTCAGGCGCTCAAGGTCGGGGGAGACATATAAAAGGTTGGGTGCATAGTGACAATTAAGAGGCTGCAGAGCTTTGACCTGCGGACGTGCATCCTTCATACCAGTCTCTGCCTCCTGCGTCTTGTAACGAGGATCTCTCCGTACAGCAGGGAGGGTGGAAGCTCAGTTTGAAAAGTAGGGGAAGCAGGGTCTGAGGATGGTTTCGGAGGTGAGAATCAAAAAAGTTGTTCACATAGGAAGCTGCCGACCCGTCTGACCAGTTTATTCTGTGTAGCATCTGTCCCAGCATCCTCTCCTTGGTGGGACTTGGGGACGGGGGGGACGGGGGAGGGTTTGATGTTATGTCTCGGTGGAGTAAGGAATGGTGAAGATTGTGTGACAGGTTGGTAGATGCCTCTTTAATCTTTGCAGATTTTTGTTTTCTTTACTGAAGTCCCTTCTAGAAGTTAGCAGTATATTTATAAGGGCGATCCACTGATGTTCTCACTACAAAACAAATGAAACACACAAGAAGCAAAAAATACACAGAGTGCCACCATTAGCTATATATATATAAACATATAAATTGCACATATAGAAATAGGTTTTATATACACATATAGGATAAGTAGCGAAAGAGAGAAAACTCATGTTAATGCCTTAGGCTCACTTCAAAGAAATAGTACAAGGCCAGAATTACAGCGTAGGGACACTTCCACAGGACTATGGATATAAACAACGTTTTGGCCTCATCACGGGGCCTTCATCAGGAGGGAGCAATGTATTTTAACAATATGTATATTACATATATAACTCTATATATATATACACACGCTTTTACAAATATATATATACATACATTTAAAGTCATTTTTTGTTTTTTACTATGTTAACTCCGATGTTTTTCTATCACTACAGATGAAAAACCGATACAGTACAATATACTATGCATCTCATAGAGTATGCTGCCTTTGTGGAACCGCATGTTGATATGTATTAAAAGGGGAAATAGTGCCTATAGGTGCTCTAATGCAAATTAATATATCTATATATATGCAAAAAAAAAGCAAAAGGAAATATATAGTAGGTGTAGATTCCTACACGATGCGCTGTTACTTTAAAATGATGTTTAATTTAAAGTGTGCTTCTTTGCTACAGTTTAATTTATATAATAAAATATAGCTAGATCTACAAAGGAAGGGGTGCTGTAAAATGAATGATATGTTTAATTTAAGATATATATATATATATATATATATATATATATATATATATATGGAAGATATTTTGCGATAGTCTTGCTGAGATGTGGTAATGAGATTGGGAAAGAACAAAAAGATCACAATAGCCATAATTTCTAAAGAACTGTCACATTTGACGTATAATGTTCAGATGTAATTTATACAACACTAGGCACTAAACTATATATTATTACTACAGACACATATACTAAGATACTGAATATATTTTTGTTTTCTAAGGGAGGGGGGTTTCTTTAGAAGCACTTCCTGTTATATATATATGAACAGGAAGTGACAGGTGTAAAGCAAATTAGATTCCCCCAATCTACAGAATCAAAACCCACCCAAGCATTTTAAAACCGAGTGATTTTTTTTTTACCTATAGATTTAGGAATAGCAAGAAACGGCATGAGATGTGCAAATAAAAAATATTCCACTGAAAAAAATACGGGGTCGCTAAAATGCTGACATTTTCTCTTTTAATCAATAATATTGGATGTGTGTATTATTTATTGTTTTTACATTCCCCTAGAAACAGCTCCTCTGGCAAATGGAAGGTTAAAGATGATTTTTATGAAAAATGCATGCTGCATAGCTTCATGTAAAATCAAATAAGCTTACGTTTCTTTTTTTCAAAAAAATCAATGCCATTATTGTAATTTCTTTCCTTATGATGCCTTTTTAAATGATTATTTTTGGTGAAAATAAGGAATTTTGTAACTCTGAAGGAATACTGAAGGAATGAAAGAAATATATTCCTGAACTGTAGAATTTAGAGAGTAACAATTAAGAGTGACTATTTGTATCAAAAAAGCGAGGACTATTTCTCGCATAAAACAAAAAACTTTCATAAATTAACTAAACAACAAAAAAAGGAAAACTTTATTATCTGTGGTGTATGGCGCCGTAATCTGGAACTTGGCTTTCATGAATGATGCATGTGAACTTGACATTTTCTGCATTTAGATACTAAAATGCGTGTATTATCGGTAGGATTGTGTCCTTGTGTTTATCAAACATCTAGTTCTATAAATGAGTCTCAATATTGTTGTTTCTGTTGTTTTTTCATCGTAACAAATATACATATACCATATACTATATAACAAAATTAAATGACTCATCTAGAAAGCAAATATATGTGTATATATATTTATATATATATATATATATATACATACACACACTAGATATAGTTACATAGTTACATGAACATTACATAGCTGCATATATTAATACATCGGTACACAAAGTTCTAGGTCTAGCCAACATAGTAAAAAAAACTATTTTCAATGGACCATATATATCCAGACAAAATCAACACAGTTTTGTTTTCACACTTATGACCCATCTGGGAATATGTATAAAGAACATGTATATGTTTAGAATATGTATAGAAGAATACTTTAGGCATGCAAGAGCACGAGCTGTGCAATATGTCTACAATGATTCTGTTTTTTGGGGGGCTGGGTAGTGTGGATGTTTTTTTGGACATGGCACTTGACTCACTGATAATTCTTGACTGATCCGGATAGCAGTATGGTTACCACACTTAGTAGAATAAATGGAAACTGATCACACGCAGGAGGTGAGGTGTTCAAGGGCTCGTTCGTGTTCATCAAACAAGGGTTGCCAAAAACAAGCCCTTCAACACTTCAACTCCTGTGTATCATTTAAGATTAAATTGGTCCCAATGAGTATGTAAACTGTACTGCTATAGTTGTTGGATTTCATCAATAGATATTTGTCCAAAATCAGCTGAAAAGTAACAGGATGACCACCCTGACGGCGACATTTTGACTATATTTATGCTAGAACGCTGGAAACAAAGAGGCTTCTAAACGGATCCCTTTAGGAGTTGACCAAGCTCTGCGCAAGATCAGGAGTCATTAAAAACAGTTACAAAGATTCATTATTTTACAAGTTACAAATTAGTATATCCCGCACAGGTACACACATAGACACGAAGGTTAAAGGGGTCAACGGGGGATGAGGTAAAAGTTTGTCCTTCCACGGAGGAGCGATGGGGTAGGTAGCACAGGCGGTTTCCTTTCATGGCCTGTGGACTCATCACCCCAGATGTTTTTTTTTGTTTGTTTGTTTTGGATTGATTTACTGTTTTTTTTTTATGATGTCATGTTTAGGGAGACTGATCACTTGCTAGTAGGGGGTGAATCGACTGTAAGTCCCTCTGTACAGACTAGCCTGCAACATCAAAGATGAAAAACAGCCAATCAGTAGTGGACAAAAGAGAGACACTCCTCACCTACTACTCTTCTCTTGCTCAGAGATCTGAGGTTTAAATGGCTCTGTGGGGTGAGTTGGTGGAGGATTGGAACAAAAGTGGAAAATGGTGGTTACCATGCAACAATTCTTCACTTATTTGGGGGGGTTTTCCACCTCAATATCTTTGCCGGTCTTGATTTTAACCAAGCCGCTCGGACTTACACCTCCTATTAACTTCCCTGACACTACGGGGTGAGCTGAACATAAGGTGCATCTCCCCAGCCAGTTAAACACTTGTTTGTCGTGCAAGAGAAAAGAAATGGTGGGGAAGGCAAAAAAAAATATATATAAAATAATATCTAAAAAGAAATTAATCCAAAGCAGAATCTTCAAGACTTTTAAAGAGCAAACCAGAGAGCATGTGATAATGTAAAGAGAAGGAAAGGAGGGGATGGAGACGAGAGACAAGAGTGATATGGAAGAGGAAGGGTTGACATCAAACCCATTATAGAAAAAGGAGGGTAAGTAATGTATTGTTAATGATGGCTTTTAGCTAGCAGCTGCTCTGGAGATGTCAATGAGAAGACTATTCCATAGGAATCTCCCTTCTGCAGTTGCGTTTCTACCCGATTGGAATTTTGGGGAGTAAACACGGAGGTAGACGAGCAGGTAAAAAGAAGGTTTGAGTTTGATGGAACTCTTCATGCCCCGTAACATGGGACTATAATGTCCGTAGATTTTTGTCTAATTTTGTTTTCATCTTTGATGCTGTTACCAGGCTAGCTAAAAACAAACATTAAAGAAGATGTCTAAATCCCGGCCAGGAATGCCTCAGAAGTTCCCGTAGGATCCTGGTACCCCCCGCCTGCAAACGTAACTTATGTTGGACTCTTTAGCGCGGGAGGGAATCCAGAGAGTTGATGGCTCTGTCTAGGCGGAGAACAAAGACGATACGAGCCACCAATGCTACTGGTTCAGTGTCTGAGCCTACTCAGAACCGAACAATGTGCTGTACGTCTATGGGTGGTAAAAGATCCCCCCCCTACACAGTGATCAAACTTCTCAGTGTTAGAATGGAACGCCACCAGTATGGCTCACCCTTCTTGTTCTGAAAGGGTTAAATGTCAAAAGAATATATGTTTTGTGCATTACATTAAGAGAATTCAGAGAAGTTGTGATCGTATGACATCACAGAAAAATTTAAAATATCACTAAGAACCAGGCAGGACAAACACCCTCTTTTGACACAATATGGACATATGGTTTTCACTGGGAATATGACACCTTGGTCAACAATTGTGTTGTTTTTCTCTATTGCCTAGAAAATGAACCTTTTAAATAAATAAGTAAAAAAAACAAAGATTTTGTCATCTAAAACAACTTTACTCTGACATACAGAGTGTAAGAGAACGTGTGACAAGGCAATCAGAAGACATTTTATTATTAAAGGGGGATGCCTCATCTTTCTCGATATCTCCTGTTTCCGGTGGCTGAAGAAACATTTGTGTTTAGGGGTGCATTTGCAGGTATGGGACCGGGCTGTGTGAAAATATATGTCACCACGTAAGCCTTCTATAAGAAGGGATCCTGTACTTTACTTACACAATTGTACACACATTCCAAAATATTTATTAGCATATTATTATGACTTTCAGGGCAGTAGAACCCTGCGATACCCTCATACCCAGCAAACACTCCGAGCTCCTAGAAAAGAGGGACAGAGGGGAGGAAAGAGGGACAGAGGGGAGGAAATAGGGACAGAGGGGAGGAAAGAGGGACAGAGGGGAGGAAAGAGGGATAGAGGGATTTGGGTCCTTCCTAAACAGAGACACTTGGGAGGTATGGAGTTCTTATACTTGGCTATCTTATAATCCTGGCTTTCTCTTCCTCGTTAGTAGCACCAATTGTGCATCCGTACGTAAGTGTTATGTTTTATTTTAATTGGAGAGGGGCTACCAAGTGATTAGGTCTTCTCATAGAAGATGGAAGGCAAAACAGGCACTGGCACTATGAGAACTTTACATCTCTACTGCACAAAAACTCTCTGTAATAAAACCTTCGGAATCATTGTAACTGATCTGCAGTTCCTATGGACACAAAATAGCAAGAGGATAAAGGAAGCCCGTAGAATTCTTTGTAACATGTTCTAAACACACAAGACTCAATGTTAGTGCCAGGTAATTTTAGCAGCTGGAACACCAGTCTTTATGCCCCTATGATTAATGTAGCGTTCTCACAGGGACTATATTTTTTGTGGATGGGGCCATATATGTCCCGTCTGTTTGGGGATTCTGGCAGAAGAGTTTAACATTTATTATTCATAGAGTGACAACATTGAGCCAAGATGTCTGGCTGGAGGTGATATTGGGCCGGGCCATAGGTTGGAGTGGACAGGACTGGAGATGCAACCAACTACGCATCTTATCCAACGAGCCACCTTGCGGAGCTTAGCTGCAGAGCATCGCGAGGTGGCCGTGTGGCAGCTGCAACAGCACAGAACCTCCTTCAGTTTTACAGCTCCCTGAGCTGGTCAGGGGAAATCAGAGTACCTGTCCAACTGGCTCGTGATGTCCACAAACCATTACTGTCCCAGTAGTGGGTCGGTATCTAATAAGACAAATTTAAACGTACCAGAATTTGTGGCTGGCACCTTAGTATTAAGAATATGTCCTAAAATAAGGACACTGAAAGTTGTTTTAGATGGCAGGTCATCTTTAATTTTGTTAATAACAGCTCCGTATATATTTTTGGGTTTGGTCCTGTGTGGTTCTTGGTGATCTTGAATATGTATTGCTGTGTTCTTCCAATTGGTTCACATTAATTGGCACCTAGCAGACGCACCGTGAGGCTGACACGTATTGGAGAGCTCGCTAAATCTTACTTACCATTGTTCCTATGCTGTACGTAGCCGCCGGTCCGATGGTGTGGTGGTAAGGATCTGCCGCTGCATACACTCTGCCATAACTGCAAGAGACCCACAAACGTTCATTACCCACCATCATCGATACAGCACTGCGTGCAAGGGGTCAATGGGGGGCAGAAGAAAGAGACAGCGATAGAGAGCCACTTTACTACGCTCTTTGCTGAGCAGGAAGTTGATCTGCCCAAACAGGAAGTGAACATTGCTATTTCAAAATGGCACCTTCCTGAGGTAAAACTGTATATTCTTTTATAAGCATTTAAGTGAAATCATTTACTAAACGCGAAGGTGAACAAGATAACCATTGTATTATATGCAGTGCCTCCTGCCACAAAGCTGTTTTTATGAATGCTATTAGAATTTGAGTCAGTGAGGTGAGAAGGGGTAGCAAAGCACGTATAATCCCGAGGTACGTCGATGACACTCACCTGTCGCTATAAGCCGCGGCCGCTGCCGGCTGTGCGTATCTGTATGCTGCGTATCCACCCTGTACACAGTATAAACAAGGTGGTCAGTGTCCTCCACATTTACATCACTGTCTGTTTTTCACGTTTATGTGTTTAAAAATGCATTATTGGGGTCTTTATGAGTCTGAGAGAGGGCTTCACGGGCAGACACGGAGCCAACATTAACAAAATTACTCTTACCATAGGCGTGCATCCGTGTACACCGTACACACACATATACTTAAAATCAAAGTAACCTTACATATATCTAACATATAACACACTGCGTTTGGGGAACCCTCTAATTTCTGAGCTCATGGAGTCAGGTATCCATTCTAACCACCCTCCATAAAAACACTTTCTAAGCATCATAACCCCTACCCTTCCATAGTAAAGCAGACGTATAGATCTATTATAGTTTGGTATATTTTTTGCATACACAAAATATGAAGCTATTCTACTTAACTATTCTACTTAATATATACAAAGATTCTAATTCAAAATAATGACCTCCATTCCCCTTTGGACGAGTCCTTGATGGCACAGAATCAATTCCTACATTGTCTTTTTTAATGTATTCATCTGAACAGCAGGATGTAAGAGATTTTCCTAGCATTTCAAAGCGAATGTGTCTGCTGCCCCTAAGCCCTGGTGCTTTAGTTTCTCTGCCCTCTAGGCTCCTTGACCTTCCGTAGACATAACCTTTCCTCCTCTTTTATCTTCGCTCCATATGGCCTCTTCTCCTCTTTCCCTTTTGACCCTTCTGACAGCACGGACTTATTAGCATGCCTCGCCAACTACTACAACATTACCCTTAAAAAAGTAAGTGTTAAGGGGTGAGTTTCGGATATAATTAATGGTCTGTATCTTGTGACAATCAGGTCTTCCTTAGAGAAGCATAAAAAAGTGGCATCTTATAGAACATCTTATTATTATCAATTATTATTGACTTCAAATCTCGTGCCTAGAAGAAAGTCTTCTGGGTCTCTGGTAAGCCACAAATTGCCTTAATATTTGTTTGTTAGTGGCCCTAGAACCAAATAGGTCTTCCTAGATGAATACAAATAGAGGAAAGTTTTTTTAAAAAAAACTTACGTAGATTTCTGCTCCATAGAAGCCATCCTGGTAAACAACCCTGTAAGAGAACATTACACGTTGTGATTTTGGAGCCAGTAATGGGCTAACAAATTAGAGACATAATACAAGGAGAAGGAATAAGAATGTTGAATGGAAAGGGCAAAGGTCAGCTGGGTAAACCGCCTATTACCCTACAAACCCCAGCTGCTGCCTCTTCCATCTACCGAATGTTCCAGATAGATGGAGGTATAAGAGAAGCGGAGGAAGTACTTTGGCGGCTCAATAAAGATTTAGATCATCCTATTATACTGGTTTGCTCTAAGCTTCAATAGGATGGAGGGTAAAGATATGGACGAAAGAAGAAAGAAGTCTGGAGGGACAGGGTCAAGTAAAAAGAAGATGGAAAGAAGTAGGCATGTGTTAGCTCCATCAACTTCCCAACCATGTGGGCAGAATTTTCCACTGGAAGAATTCTGCTGAATATACAATTTCAGAGAATTTCAATTCTGCCCCTTTTTTTTTCTTTATTTCCTGGGGGTTTTCCCAGCGCAATATGCTGTTTATTCACCGTGTGACAGATTCCCTCCAAGTGCATGGTATGGCCGGATGACAGACCAATGATGATGACAGATGCATTCCACAAACAGACCAAGTTTTTTCCACCTGGCTTATAAGCAAAGTGTATATGTGATTGGAATTCACGGTTCACGTGGCATGAACCTTCTTCCCATTATTACTTTGGCCTGATTTTAATACTCACGCTCCATAGGTAGGGATGGGTGGGGGAGGAGGAGCGGCACGGAATGTGTTATACACGGCACGGCCTCTTCCTCGTAAGTGAGCCCCTCGGTATGCAATTGTGGTGCCTGCAGGAGGGTACGGGAAACCGGTAACTGCCACAAAAAAGAGAAATGACGTCAGCGGCATCTTTACAGGGCATTAACTCCTTTACAGTGAGCTCGCAAAACCAATTATTATTCCTATTATTTAATTAGCATTTTTACTCTACTACAATAAACTGCCCTGAAGTATTCTACAAAAAAACATTTTAACCGGCTGACAGTGTGCTCTGTGCCGTAGAACACACGCTAACAGTTTGCGGAGAACCAAGTGACATATTGTACCTGCGTAGAATTCCGGGCCATACACCGCTCCCACCACAGGGTTTAACTTCCAGCCTGTAAGATTTAAAGAAATTCAAATAATCCGTGTCACATTTCCAGCCCCGGGGTATGATGTCACCCTCCACATTTAAAAAATATATATATATTTTATATATTTCCTTAGCAGATTGAACAGACATGCTACACAATTAACTAGCAAATGAAGAGAAATATATATTATGAAAAAGGAACCAAAATGTACGTTTTTTTTCTTTTTTTTTTTAAAACGATCTAATTTCCATACTACAGAAGACTTAAAAAGCACAAATATTTTTCTTTATGATGTTACCTTGAAAAAAAAAAAAATTGATGGAATTCGTGGAATTTTATTAACGTTTGTAAAATAAACAAGATCTAAATATGAAATGCAGAAATCTCATTATCCGCAGGAGATAGCGGGGCACTTACCATTTGTGTACGGATTAACAGGTTTCTTGTTTGTCATTACCCGAGCGGTGGCATTATTTACCTAGCGAGGGGAAGAGAGAGAAGGGAAATTAACCACAGAGATATAAACTTACAGCGGCTCAGAGCGTACGGCGGAGTAAGAACACGATACATTAATGTTATGGGGATTTATTACTATAATATTAACCTTGGTTCCGTGTCTCCGTAATACACGAACACAAGTGACATTTACTCACGAGCAAAATTGTTACATATATTACAGAATATGCCAAGACAAAGGGATGAAGCGGAACCTTCAGGATTTAAGGATTATTTGGAAGTGTGGGCACACCGGAGTGATTAGCGAGCTTGTCCCAAGGCCCTGTGTTGAGATTCAAATTTTTGAGATACATCAACTGTTCTAGAACCATGTAACGTCACCTACAAGAACACCAAAATCTCAAGGGATGTGTTGGCCCATTATTTGTGTAGTCAGCGGTCTGAAGGCCGTGTTTTGACCCAGCGGGGTCTATGAGACATTTTCGTTGAGACAAATCGGATTTACTTAAGACGTTCATTATAGACAACATCATTTGGGGTCCTGGAGACTCCTGCTGAGATTTCACAGATTGATGACTGTTTCTCTATATTGTATGCAATGATAAGGGAGATGAAGGAGAAGGGCTGCCGAAAATTGGAAATTAGTTTCTTTTGAACAGGGTGTTCATCGGGGGGAAAATGACCGCTTTACCGTGTACAGGGGTCTATTCACTAAATGGCGAATCATCAGGAGAATTTTGCACGATAGTTTTATTTTAGCTGAGCATTCGTTATGAAGATCCAAAGCTCAGTGATCTTCTGATTTATACATTATACAGGGCCAAGTTAGCCCTTCTTACTGGTTGGCTCAACCAGTGAATAAACCCCGAGTGTTAAAATAAATAAGTTTAAATACTTGTCCCTTTTGTTTCTGTACAAAAATGTAGAAAATGTAGAAAATTTCTATTTTAAATAAAATGTTAGTTTTTTTTTTATGTTTTGTTTAAATAAGATCACAGGACAGGGTCCCCAACATCTGTTATATACTTGGTGTTACCCACCCCATATTTGAATTGCACAGCTCTACAGATAAGGTTAGCGATGAATAAATAATGGATAATAATTATAATAATGTTAAAAACAATCTCGAATGGCGTCTTGGCCCGTCCAGCAGGATAAGTGGTTATGGGCATGGGTTCATGCCCGGCAGGTCTGGACCTACCACCATGGGATTGAAAATTGGAGGGGCATGAACGTGCACCCGTCGCGTCTGAATAGCTACCATGAATAAATCGTGTCGACATTATACTAACATCCCTTCGTCAACGACTGTCCAGCGGTATTTACAATTTATTGGTGTTCTTTTTATTTAAATGCCCATTTATTTAAATGATGCGGTAACTCGGCCCATAAACGGATGTGTCGCCAGGCGCGGGTATTTGTAAAGGTTTTGTGTGATATATACCATCCATAGTGGCTGCTATGAATTTTACTAGCTCTGTATACGCTATCTGCGGGCCGCGGCTGTAATTGTAATTATGCAGCGGCTGTAAAACTTTATTTTGAAGACGTGGTAGCTCCCATCCCAAAAAAAAAAAGGTTTCGTTCTTCCCTCAAAGTTGACCAGTTGATGAAAGCCATTTTTTTTGTGATGTTGTGTTTTATTGCGCAGTTAATTTTTCGGTGCCCCTGATTGGCTGAGCTCGTCGGAAATTCATGTCAGCAAAAATTGGCATCGTATATTTTGTTACGATACACAGTGGGGCCGGCGGGATGCGGGCTGGGGAGGGAGCAGACCGCAGTGCGGTGATGTGCCAACACTCCATTTTACCAGGCGGGCCCAACGCTGAATTGTTGGAGAGAGCCTTGGCTGAAACGGAATGCTTCATGTAACCATAAAGATCTAATGTACGCTATAAAACAGCACATAATTGGCAGCGCTGCAGAAAGAGAGGAGTGGGTGAGAGGTGTCAGGAGGGAGGCCTGGCTTCCTACGGAGGAGAGGAGAGCTCTGGTTATACAGCCACCCCAAGGCAAAGAAGCTGAAGTATCAAGGCTGGCAAACTTCTACCTCTCAAGGATGGGAGAGTATGTACTAAAGCCTTTGCTGAAACACGTTTCCCATGGTCCTCAACCAACACCATGCAAACCAAACCTCTTATGTGAAAGTGCCCACAATATACAACATGAATTTACTTAACCCCAAAAATGAGTCCTAAAATTGATGTCAAGAATATAATCAGAACCCTCCTGTGAATCTGATTTTGGTTTCTAAATGTCTATGCGGATAAAGCCTATCGAGACATTGCAGTGGGGAAAATAAAACATTTAAAGTATTATCTATTCTGATGCAACTTGGCCAGCACACTGTATAGATCAAGAACTGAGCCCTTTGAAGTGCACCCAACTGTTTGCCTGACAGGCGCAATAGCTGGGGAAAGAATGAGAGCAGATTGACTGAACGCTGGGATCCCATCAGGACATTAACGGCGTCAAGTATACGTATCTGCATATTTCTGAATTATTCTGTCTGAAAACTCTGCGGAAAACAATGATCTGAAAGAATCAGCAATAAAAAGCAATTAACACCAGCTGCTGACCCCAATATCCCAGCTGCTGCCCCCCTCCAACCATCAGCGCTGGACTCTGGGAAAAGTTCTCCAGGGGGATATTAATGTACGTTCGTGTCAGACACACAACGCAGCAGAAAAAAAAAAGAGACACCCTTTGTTCTGCAGATTACGGCAGCGAGGGGATTGGGCAGAAATGCGAGGTATTTACACTTAACACACCTTCCGTTTTCATATTAAACCAACTATTTAAAGGGCAATGAACCCACTGGAATGGCTAAGCATGCAGTCTTTGATGGCATCATTCTTTGCTCATGTGCCACGTTGCTTGCACGTTTGCTGCTTGCACAGATGCGTTCAGAACTGTATCCTGCAAGCAAGCAAAGATGGCCGCCCCCAGTGACAGACTTTGCCTTTTCGGTTTTCGACGTTGGTGGAATCAGACAGCAGATCTGACTACTCGCTAAGCAGACACAGGCCCTTTTGCCCATCCAAGAGGATGATGCGCGGCATGTCTGTTGGAAGGAAAGGCAACCGCTCATAGACATCTTAATATCTTATTAATTAAACACATGCAGGGTGCTGCAGATTTATTGTCTGTGTTAATGCCTCTAAAAAAATGAAAGGGCATATTTAGCAATGTGGCGCTGGCATCTTAATGGTGACAAAATGAAACCCGAAGAACAATTATCTTTATTTACCCTTTTGCATATCATTTATCGCCCCGGATGGATGAGCGCTCTTTCCCCGCTGGTTTACGTCACTTGTGGGAGGAGAAATGACTCACGCTGTTTGAAATTTAATATAAAATTAATCACCCCACCTCTGCTTTAGTGTCAAAATTCCACCAGCCTAATGTGGCGTAAATGGTTACTTCGTCTCAGTCTCGTATCTCTGAGCTTTTCTAGAAAGCTGAAGAAGTGACTAGTCGCGGCGGAGAAATGGGGGAGACGGGGGGGTGTATATTTTGCCGACGACATTTTTGCCGTTAGAACGCAATACCTTTGAAGAACGCAAGACAATATGGGGTAGGAACAAAGGACACAAACTTATCTGATATGTACCTCAATTTTTCTTCCCTCAACGATTGTCCCGTTGAGTTTCTCCCTCGCGCGGTCGGCGTCCATGCTAGTTTCAAAAGTTACAAACCCAAAACCCTAAGGGAGAGGGGAGCGGACAGGGAAGAGAGAAGACAGAGAGAAATAGCCAAGTAAGAGAGTTAAAGACATACAAAAGCAGAAAAAGATGGAAATACTACGGAGGTTTTAATACGGAGAGGGGTTATAAAAGTGCACAAAAATACGAGGAATTAGAGAGAAAATGTCAGCACAGGGAAAGTGTTCCCTCTAAGGTGACCGGTATAGGAACGGGAAGAGTTATAATGTGTCCTCTTACGAGGAGCCGAGCTGATCACCTAAGAGGGAACGCCGCGATGGAGTTATTACGTGTTAAGGGAAAAGATAATGCGCATATAGTATGAACATACGGGTCATTAAGTAATACGCGATGGCTGCTTCTGGAGTATTAACCCTTAGCACAATGTCACTAAAGGCCTCACTAAATTATTTTCAGCGGGAGAGGTACCAGTGACCGATTTTTTTGTTCTCTTCCGCGCCCCCTTAGCCTTCCACCTTAAGGTCCGAAACATGGCGGCGATGGCAGGCAAGCGCGCAAAATAATGAGTGCTTGGGCCATACTGCGCACAGAGGGTTTCACGCACACGCTACATCCAGAACGCAGGCAGCCGGTCCATGTGACAGGTCACAGCGCTGCTCTCCTGCCCCCGCTAATGCAGGCGAGATGTGCGCAAAGTCCCGCTCTGACAGGTAACCATTTGCAAATCCTTTATATCTTCAGGACAAGCCGCACTAATGAGATATCTGCACTCACCTTGGAACCTCGCTCGTTAAAAATGATCTCCACGTCTAAAATCTTTCCGAATTGCTGCAAAAGACAAGAAAAAAAAAAAGCGAAGGTTGAAGGAAAAGTGTTTGAGGAGCATCTGCGGAGAGAGAGGAGCCTTTGGTACAGGGGGTCTGGGGACGGCTCGCGCAGGTGCTGTGAGATCCGGCTATGCAGTAACACTAACGAGCGCCGCAAAAGAGATTTAGATGCGGCTGGAGATGACTGCATTATTTAATTAATACTAATTACTTGTCTCAAACCAAGGAATTTTGGCTCATTTAGAAACTAACAGCGATGAATTAATCTTCAGTAATGTAGCAGTAATGAAAGACAAAGAAATCAAAGATTACTGCACATGCTTTTATGCTTACTCTGCAAGGGGCGCGTTGGCCACCCGCTGCTGTCCCTTACTGAGACCGAGACGCGTTTTAGTACAAGAGATGCCACCGTGGATAACTCCAAAAACCCCGAAGCACCTGGGTTATAGAAACAAAGAATCCGACAGCACACAAGAACCGTTCGACCCGTCTAGTCTGCTTCTGGTTCCTGCTGTAAAGACTCCAAACCTTAATCAGTCGTCGGTCTCGTCTTAGATTCAGGAGCCGCATGCCTATTCCCTCTATTAATCTCTACCACTTCTGCTGGGAGGTTGTTCCACTACCGTGGATGGCCATAACTGCCTTGTTTGCCTGGGATCAGCTCTGTAATCTAACCCAAAAAGACTACAGCTCATCAGGACAGAGTTGCAAAACTATCCGTTTTTTGTAATTTGATTTTTATTATCTTTTCCCTTCATTTTTACTATTTTTCTTACCTATCTTCTGACCCCCCCTCCACCACTCCCACCACAGCCATGCTAACTTCCCAAGCTACTATCTTTAACTGAACAAAAGTAATAAACTCCCCCAAATTGCCCAGCTGCCCCTTATTAATTGTTCAAATGCATGGGGCATTTTTGGTATTGCCATAATGCCAACTTCTTGGCATTCAACTTCTTTGAACATCCATATAAAGAGGAATTACATCAACCTCAAGTATAACAGGGTCCCTACTGTTCTTGCAGAGGGGCGACATTTATGCCCCCCATATCTTAAACTTAATAAAAGAACTAGAAGTTCCTCGATATGTCAGGCTAAGGGATATTAGGATCAAATCACCGACAACAGAAAGGAAGCGGCGCGTTACCTGTGCCGCTTTACAGCGTACTCTCGCCTGATCGTGCGTACGTGACAGCTGTCAGAGGGGCAAACGTCCGCGGCTGTCCATTCTTAAACAAGATGAATACATTTTATTATGGTATCAACCTTCTCCGTCTCCCGAGCAGAGTGTGTGCCATCACTCGGAAATGTTAATACTTTAATAAAATGTATAAGACTGCCGTGCTGTGAGGGTTTCCCTGCTTGACAATAAAATCGCGCAGCTGCTGTGGTCGGGGGACTTACACGAGTCGGTTGCGTTTCTGCTTTGCCCAAATCCAGTAGGAAAAAAAAAGAAAAGGAGAAGGGGAGCTAACATTTCTCAAAGGTCACATTTTAATACCGCCTTTTAATTATTTTAATTGCACCTGTCGCCATTCAAGCCTTAAAGAAAAGAGATGACGGTTTCAGGGGGTCTGCTGCATTTTGGTATTCGCTTGGCCAAGTCCGATGATCTACGGATGGTTTGACGTACGGATGGAAATACCTTGTTACAGCATAATTCAGAGGAGCATTAAAGAATGAATTACAGATACAGCGTATCAAGCCTGTACAAGACTCCAGCTCCAACTGCTCAAAGTCTCTATGAGGTCTTCTAATCTAACTTTGATGTTCTACAGGTGGTCCACCAAAACCCGAAGCTCTCTAGCTTCCACGGTCAGAGTCCTTAATAGATGCAACTTCTTTTCCTACACAGTCAGATCATAATTTAGCAGCTATATTGTCTTCTCCGCTGCCTCTAAAGACCATACAGGCAGTTGGAGGCATTGTTCTACCTAGTTGGATCTACTACTTCCATAGAGATCTACTGTATCCACTCAAAGAGAAACAATATGTAACAGAAAGTGGAATCATAGAAGAGGGTATAGGTGCTGGACCACAGCATCAAGAACGACCAGAAAACACTATATACGCATCAATCAGCATTGGCTATAGGGGAATATCTCAACTATTGTGTTGCAACCTAGTGAATTATTATTAATGCTTGCATCGCTTCATCTATCAATGATTAATGTCTTGTAAATGTGGGTAGGCGGTGGGATTTATGTTTATCAAAGCGAGGACCATCAGAATATAGGATAATTAGACTTAATTCTACAGATAATGCCAGCGCTGTCGAACTGTTTCTCTCCGAGGTTTTTATGCCATCCACAAGCATAAAAGTTAGTTGGCCATGAGTCCCTGTAATACATATCCTAATAAAGCGGCCAATAGATAGGACAGTACTGTCCAGTGCCATGGCATTTAAAAAATACTTAAAATCCCTATAAAAGGTTAAATAACAGAAAAATGCAATAATGAAAGAAAAATGCACAGAAAGAGAAGTCTAGGAATAAAAGTGACGGAGAGAAAGGGAAAGCGGCAGAGTGGGGAGGGAGGGCGAAGCACCGCGCTGAAGATTATTAGCTCTGTAAATCTTAACAGCCCCTTGGAGAATAAACTGAAACCGTTCACTGATCAGTCTCTCCGGACAGCCATTCATAATTACAATAAACTCCCCATTTGATTCGAGCTAAACAATTAATTTTTCTTTGGCTCTGTGGGTGGGAGGGGGAGCGGGGTTTGGGACCTGGGCGAAATCCTCCCGTGGGAAAAGATCCTTTCTGTACCAGTTCTAGACTCATATATATGTGTATGGATAATTTTTAGGGTTAGAAAGGGTCGATTTTGAAGGATTCCCCCATCAGGCATCCAGCGGTGGGGGTTTAAGGAAAGTGTTGACCATGCCGACTTTATTAGTGCCGGTTCATACTTACTCCAAACATCTGCCGCAGGTCAGGGTCTCGAAAGCGGAAAGGGATGTTGGACACGTGTAATCTCTTGGGCTGTTGCTTCTCTGTGCTCTCTGGACTCTGTAGCTGCTGGCTGCTGTCTGTCTGCGATACCTCGTCTGTCTGTGAACGACAAGACCAACAGAAGGGGGCATTAACAAAGTATCACCCGCCACAACACTTCCGTAACCTGCTGTTACCCGGAACGCACCCGGAGTCCGACGGGTTCTCTGTGCCGAGAAGCGTTAAGCTCCTTAGAAATAACATTACCTCCCCCCTCGTAATTAATCACCCCCAGGTCCTATTAAATAAACGGCTAGCTTGCTCCGTAGGCCGAACAGGAGTCTCATCCTTGGAAAACGGTATTTCTAATAAAGAAAGAGTACATTCACAAGGCTTCAGGGTTTCTCTACAAATACCGCGGCACAATGGTAATTGATTAAAAAAATGCAATTTTAACAAATTACGTACGTGCACTTATAAAGTATTTATAATATTGTTCGGTAAATCTAGTGGAATGAAACTGAGTTGACCCTTGGCTTGCCAGATGGCTGCAACCTCGCCGGAAATCCATAGCGTTCGGTTATTTGGTTAGCCGGCTAAATAACGGAATGATGGTTGGTTGGTGGTTTTAGTAAATCGATACTAGTTGGTTGTATAGTTTAAAGAGGTGGTATCGGTGTTTGTTCCGACAGCAGGGCTAGCAGCTCACAGATGCATGTGAGGGTTACGGAGCCGATTGTAACATTAGGAGTAACGGGTCCAGTTAGGACAGCATTGCTACGTGGCCAAGGTTTCCCATTATCAGGCAATATCTAGCATCCACGGTTATTATCGGTCAATTACATCCTTATAGTAGAGTCACGATACTAGGGCTCTACGAGAATGTTGCTTTTTCTGGAAGATTAAGGGTTAATGCGGAGTCCAGTGCCTAAGGGAGCTTGAGAATTAAATCCACAATTGGTTGTGATAAGTGTCATCGGCCAAACGGAACTGCGGATGCCGGAACATACGAGTTTTACCATGTAAACCCACTTCAGAGTATTAAACGCCACGTATTCCAAACTAAACATAAGGAATTCTTATATAGGGGAAAGAGCCAGTGTCACTCGGTCACTTTGGAGATCCAAGATGTATATATAATATATCCAACATATAAATACAAGCATAATTCTTTTGGCAGCCACTTTGTGACTCCTCCATCTCTCTTGATGTCAGTCCAAGCACCGTTCTGCCCCCCTTCTCTGGTTCTTTATAATGTATCGATGCCCTCACGCTGATACTTTCTCCAGAACTGACACCGCGTTCCACGTCAGATCCTGAAAGTGATCGATACACAAGAGAACCACCAATGGCTTTTGTTGTCTATTAAGCCTGAAGATGGTAACTCTACCCCCCTACCCACACAAAGATCACAGACCTGTGGCGCCATTTATCACCACGGCCCACTCACGCCTCCTCTTGCGTCGTTAGAATATTGTAAACAGCAAAAACCTAAGAATGCTATTAATTTAAAAAGCAAGCGTCATCATTTATCAGAGCAACAACCAGCTACAACCCCTTTAAAATGACGCAAAATGTGCCAGTGTATCCACGCCGCTGGCAATCTATAACCCTTTCCTAGCCAGCATGGGGCATTTCTTACAATACTCTGCATCTCATTCAGGATATTTACTGGTTGACCCACAGAATGCATGCTACCAGATCACATATCTAATCAATATCATATCTCTATGTTATGGTCAATAGTATTGATTCTCACAACGGGTGTGCTAGCCGTAAAATTTGTACTGTTTTTAGCATCACTAAACTCACTTAATAACGCGACATTACAGCAGACTGAACGGCAGAGCTAGAGGAGTCACTTAGTGGGGAGGAATAATCATACAGATCCTCAGAACAGGAAGTTCAGGTAGCTGCTAACATGCTATTCACATAGGATTTCTAAAAAAAAATACACATTATTTTAATCAGCTTTAATCAATTTTAATTTCATCGGTGCATTAACAATACCAAACCGCCATAGGCGTCGGTGGCTGGGAATAACAATTTTATTCTGTGAGGTCCTCCTGATACCCAAACACCACAACCCCAAAATAGATGGCCAATAAGGGAAACATTTAAAGAGTGTGAGAGAGAGTGAATGAGAGTGTGATAGCGTATGTGAATGTGGACCCACACATTTCGGATGAGAATTCTGAGCTTTTTGCTTTGTTTTTGTCGTGGGGGGGTCTGGCTTCGTTTTCAGAGCTTCATAAGAATGGTCGAATTTACAAAAATTCTATAATTTTGCAATTCGTAGAAATCCGAATGCACCAGTCTAATAAAAATATAGTAAAAATAATAATTTATAATAATAAAAAAATAAAAAATGTCCGGAGCTTGATCCAGTGCTTCTGTTACACCAACTCACACTTGTTGTATTGTCCTGTTTTACATTTCTTACAAGCTGCTGGATTTAATTGCCGAGCCCAACGGTCGGAGGTAATGAATTTGCATGCATACGCGGCATCTTTTCCTGACTCGCTGGGGCCTTTCATTGAGTCCATGACATCAGAGGTAGCCGGCTTTGAATAATATAAAAGATTTTCTTTTATTGAACTGTCTAATAATGGAAAGTGAAACAAATCACTTTTCCATTAAAAAATTAGTTCCTCTCAATCACTCCGATATTGGATCACTGCATGTGTTCCTTTATGGCGATGAGCGTTATTATATCACTGTCAGATAGTATACCTCATAATGCGCTATTATATTACCATGAGTGGTAGATCTAGCTGCACATTAGTAAATCACTGTGATATCACTTCACTGCATGCGCCGGGGGTCCTACTATACAAAGCAGATTACCTTCACACCTGGGAACTTCCCAGGCATACTGCCCCCTAGAGGTCTCCGCTGCTTACCCCACACGAGATCTGGGAGGGAGTGGAACTGTTTCAAGAAGCTGGGCTAGTAGACAGAAAAATAGGATGGCGGCCTGGATTGGGCAACAGGCCCAGATGTCTGGTGGAGCGGTGGCCGGTACAGCCGCATACTTACTGATAGTGTGGCTTTAGAGGTAGGTCAGGTATTACATTGCGTACTTACGCCACTTGTCGGCCACTGGCCTTAAAGTGCCTGAGCCACCTAGGCATTTCCAATCCTGCACATGGGAAAGGATTGGGCAGAGTTGGGTGAGTTTAACCATATGGCGGAGCTCAAGAAACCCATTTAACTATGCATTATTCAGGGCCAGGTTCGGCCCGTCTTCCAGGAGAAACCCTGCACTGTCAGCCCTTCATAATGCATAATAGTAAAATCGATGGCTTGAAAGGCTTCATCTCACAAGCCGATTCCTATTCTCCCTCTGAATTATGAGTGAAATGGGAACTGAAACGCAGATGTAAATAAAGAGCCGAAGACTACGTGTAGCTGGGGTTCATATTCTGAAGTGAATGATCCATCTGCCGTGTCCCGCACTCCTTATGTCTGAGCAAAACAGGGCTCGCTGATCGATGTGTCTGTATCTCAGGCCATGTGTGACCCCCCCCCCGTCCCACCCTTGTTACTGCAGTGCCTGGCCAGGCGGTGGGGCATGTGCAGGAGGCGGTGGGGCATGTGCAGGAGGCGGTGGGGCATGTGCAGGAGGCGGTGGGGCATGTGCAGGAGTCGGGGGCGTCCGCTGCCGCTCCGCGCACTTGGCACATCGCTCTGACACTCTCTGCCTTTATTACTGTGAAATGACTATGCAGTGCTGGTCTCAGCACTTTTCCCCTCTGAGCTGCAGTACAAACACATAATTGAAGCTATCTGTTTGGAGAGCAGCCAAGCAGGTCGATTACAAGCGATTAGAAAAGATAGGCTTGCCTGCAAGCGGAGACAGATAAGGAAACCTCCCAGTATTGAGCTGACTGCGATCATCTCTCTGTCTGCAGGATTAAAGCACTGCCGGTACTGGTGTTGGGGTAACTCCTGCACTCGAGATCCCCCCCCGGAGCAGACGTTGGAAGTCACAGCGCTGCATCCATACCCGTATGAGCCTGCTTAGTGGCGGAACCCAAATCCCTTCCTTATTTCTTTAAATACGACTATTTTACACCCAGAAAGCTATGGTGCCTAATGCTCTGAAACACACTGCAGAACAAAAACAGCATACACCATTTTTCTTACCCCACCTGTTCAGAAAAGAAGAGGTTAATTCCGCATCCGATATGACTAATCTATTGTTATATCGTATATGTCGCATTTGCATATTTTAAAACGGAGGGTTTTATGCTGGAAAAGTATAGAAAAATAACTGAAACATCAGCAAAATACCCCTGACGAAGGTACGCGAAACCCTCCAAATACAGTATGGCGGTCGATCGATACAAAAGTCCCTTATTCTGTTCAAGTTGTTGTTTTTTTTTCCCATCCACATTGCGGGCTGCGTAGCCGAGTGCAACAGAGAGAAAGATTATTCTCTCGCACCTCGGGCTCAGAAAGACGTACGGTGGGAAGAAATATTAAACTCCACAGTTGAGCTTCACTAAGAATCACTATTAGGATTGTTATACCAGACTCAGGCCAACAAGTCAATAAGCAGGGAACGGGGAGCCGGAATGCAGCGCCGATACAATCTGTTAACTGCTGGGCACGGCGCATGCTATCCGCGCTCAGCCCAAACACTCTGAGCTTTCATGCATACGCATTAACGGGGGCTTTATTTCATTAAGACTCCTTCTTGAATCTGGTTATCAACACATAGTCTACTGAAATTGGCTAAGGGGTTAATAAACGCAATGTCGCCCACAATAAGCTTATCGCCGTATCGTGGTGAATAGGAAGTGGAGAGGTCACTTAAACTGAGGTTCCATTTATCCCCTATATTTCCGGCTTAAAGAACATGTTACCAGGTCGTTTGAGTTAAGTCCCTCAGGGGATATTTGTAAAAGTGCTTCTTCTGAAGAGGTCATCAGGATGAATTTGGTCTGTGTCAGACTTGGGTTGGTAATTAGAGCGTCTACAGCTGGGTAGCGCTATAAATGTTGGTAAAACAGAATTCCTATAATTTCCACTAGAGGTTTGGTAACCTGTCCTACAACACAAGACTGGGTTATAATGGACAACTTTACCCACCGGTTCTTATCGACCACATCATAACTTCTTGGCTGAGAAGCAGGGGGCAACAACTGCTCGAATCCAACAAAGCCTCAAAGTCTACTGTACCCGAGCACCAACATCACACAGAACTAACGATATTAAAGAAGAACTTCACCCCAATCCTAATTCTCACACCTAAATATTTCTGATTTATCATGTTTCATTCTTTTTACTTAACTATAAAATAATAGCTGTCAAACTAAATTTGAAGAACCATTTCTCTACAGCTAGAGGATCATGCGCAGCCCGCTAAAGCAATGGTGACTGGAAGTGGGTTGACATTAGAAATCCAATGCAGTCCTAAATGTGCTCAAAGTGTTCTGGGCTACACCTTTGGTACATGTTAGGACAGAACATATCAGTCTGAATAGCGTTAAACAATAAAATAAACAAATACAAATGGACATTTTATGTAAAGTTTGTTTTTGAAAAATGTTTATATCTTTACTATATACCACCAAAAATCATATGTATTATTTTATAGACATGCCTATCTCAATCAGTCTAGAAGGTCTGTGCCTAGGGGTCTTCAGGGGTGGGTTGGCAACAATTTTTGGACCGGCACAAGAAGGCAGGAACGCAGTTGGGTCACATAACGCTAGGTTACGTGATCTGGTGGTAAAAGTGAGGCTGCTTGCTCAGTGAGTGAATAGCCAGAGAGAAAGCTGCCGGTGAGTGGTGAGAGAGGGAGCAAGCGAGTAACTGAGAGGGTAAGGAATTAGGTATGACTGTATGTCTGTTATAAGGAGAATGTATTAAAAGTGTGTGTTAGCATGGACGTGTAAGTGTTTGTGTGTTAGCATGGATGTGTATGTGTAAGTGTTTGTGTGTTAGCATGAAAGTATATGTGTGTGTGTGCATGAATGTAGTGTGAGAGACTGCGTGTTTCCATGAGTGTGTATGAGTAATTGTATGCTAGTGTAAGTAAGTGTAAGCATGTGTATGTGTGAGGGTGAGCACATAAGTTTGTGTAAGTGTGTGTACATATATGTGCCAGTCTGCATGTGGGATACTTGGATTTACTTTGCCCCCCCCAGGCCAGAAGGTGGGAGCCCTCACCTGAGGTCTCAACCAACTTTGCCGGAAGCTTTGTCCGTGCGCTGGGTTCTTTCTTACCGTGAGCGTCTGTGTCCCAGTAACGGACTGTGTGCTGACTTCAGTACCCTGCTGTTCGTGACTGCGTCCCGCCGTGTACAGGGTCAGTGCGTGCTCTGCTACCGTGGTCTGGCATGGATAGTCCGCTGTGGGGAGTGGGTGAGGGGTGCCATATTCTGCTGGAAGTCCATTTTGTGGTGGTGGAGGGTACTGTGTGGCAGGGTAGGGTTGTGCCATAGCTTCTGGAGGGGCGGAAGTTTCTTGGTTTCCCTGAAAAAGAAGAAAAAGATCATAATAATAAATTGCAGAAAACGTGACAAATTGATGTGGCCTGGCGTGGCCCCAGGCAACTGGCTACACAGTATCAAGCCAATCGCCGAGTAAAATGGCCAGTTGCCGTCGCTGGACCGTGGTGATTGCTGTACACTGATGCATGGCCGTTACATAGAAATGTCCTGCTTGCATTTTGCAACCTCGCTCATTAATTGGGTTTCTTTCAATTGATTCAGTTCGTTAACCATGGAAGTTATTATCAGAGGGGGAAAAAAAATCAAAGAGAAAATAAGGGATGTCAAATTCCACACACAGAATTTAATACATTAAGAAAAGACAGATGCGCCATTTTCCCCAAACTGCTCAAATTTAATCCGGCAACTACATTTTTTTCCTTATGATACGCCGGTAAAATTGCCGTTAATGTGGGCCCTTCTGGACAGAATTCAGATGATTCTAGAGCCGCTCTATATTCTAATCAAGAAGCCCGCGATGTGTCTATTAACAGTCAGCTGTTAATATCGCTGTAACATGTTGTACCTTGTATATTAAATTTGTTGAGATATCTACTGATAAATTAGATTTGTCACGCACACACACAAAAAAAAAATCAATTGCGCATATAAAAAAACCTGTGGGTATAAATTAAATAAAGTTTAACCCCTTGAGTACTAGGGGGGTTTGCAAACCATTACTTTAAAAGTGAAGCTTTCCACTTAGAACACAAAACTCCCTATACATTGCCTTATTTATCATTAAAAATTATTATTTCTAATTATAATTTTTTTAGAGTTTTAAAAAATATATATATATTTTTTTTACATCATATAGCATCCTTACAGAGACTTAAAAGCTACATACTGGACAAACAAACAAAATAATATACATAGTGGGAAACGATATGTGCTGGGGGGGTTATCATGCCATAAAATAAGATATAAAAAATAAGCAAAAATATGTTTTTCTAATCCATTACTACTGTTGTTTTTTTTTTTTTTTATCTGCTCTCAAAACAAAATGGCTTAACTATTAAAACAATTTATATTGCAACACTAAGATGCACTCTTTTTTCTTTTTAGTTATTTAAACTATACAATAGTTATCTTGGCATCAAAAATGAATAAAAAAAATAGAAATATCTATATATATATATATAAACATTTATTATGATTATTATCCATTGATTAATGCGTTTTCAGGGGGCCTGTCCACTAAGATGTTAGTACATAGAAAAAAGTTCATGGCTAAGTCCACAGCAGCCGACGTGCCACGGGTTACCTGTCTCCACTTCTTTTTATTAAAACCTGAACAACAAAAAAAAAGAGCACTTGTGTAACACATCGAGATCGGAGCCGCAGAGCCGAGATTGCCGCATTATTTTTTTTTTATTTCAGTGGGTCCCTTAAAGACTCTGCGCAGGTGTCAGACAAACATCTGCAGAGCAAAACGGGAAGCGGATCAGGTGATTTCATTCTTGCCGCCCTCCTGGGGGATGATAAATGGCTCACATGAATCAAAGAGATACCTTTAAAAGGCTTAATACAATTAGCTCCGGAGTAATGAAGCACTATACCTTTAATAAGCAGAGCCGGCAAAGCCGTAATGAAGACCTGCTTTTTTCATTAGCATTAGAGAGTCGCCAAGTAAACGGTTAATTAGGGTATCGGCAAAAAAACGCTCGCTCTGCTTTTGGCAGCAGAATTGTATTTTTTTAAATAGGTGAGGGTATTTTTTTTCTCTTTATTGGCCAAATTCATCAAATCGCCAGGGGCACATTTCTGGAGAATCCAGAGCCTGATGGAGTCAGTGGAGGTAGATCCGGTCTTATGGATCGGCTGGTGTAGACATTATATTGAAGATGGGTCCTTCTTCAGGACCACCAGCTGCTGGCACCAAACAAACAGCATCACCAACTCTCTCTGGTTACTGTGCCATGAGATTTTGGTTTTGAAGCCTGACGATGGACCGTGAAGTAGAGTCATTTAAGTACTAAAAATGAGGGATAAAAGGCAAAATCTGCTGTTAATATATCAATTTAAAGACAGCAACTGAAAATCCATTTGTAGGAAACTCCAGAACTGGATACTTTTTCTCCAGGGGTTGACTGTTCTCTGTGATGCATGTCTAGATTTCAGAATCCTACGTTCTTGAGCTGGTTCTTTTGGCCAGATCTAGAGAAATACGGCCTTTCAGCTGTTCTAATGCCACAGAACTCAATCCGTCAAGCCTTAGAATGACCTAGAACCGAGAACCCTGCCTAAAAACAGATCAGCGACGGATAAGAGATAGGTTCCTGCAAGCCGGGTAGAATGGCCAGTGGTGGAACTTATGGAATTGTATATTCCATGCTTGAATTTAAAGCCTGGTTTAAAGACCATCTAGACTTTAGCCATATGGTAAGCGACAATGAGTGAACAGCTGCATATAAGTGCGATGTGGGTTATTTAAGGGTTTATATCTTAAAGGGTCTCGGGGCCGGTCCTAAGGCACACAGAGAAGCGGCCCTCAAACCAGCATGTACCTGTGTGTGTTTACCAGTCTACATTAATTTAAAACTGGTTTTGGTTGCTTTCACACATCAGATCCTTAGTGCACTCAATTGAATGTATATTGCTGGATGCTCATCAAGGGAATTTACGGCAAGCGCGGAATTTGATACATGAAAAAAAATTTCCCCTTGGGTCATCAGTATCTTTGACATTTCCAATATACATACAATCAGCGCTGAGGTGGGAAAAAGCCAGTCCATTTAGCTAAAAGAACTTGCAGGACCAAAATACTGCCTGCTGCCAGACCCTTTGGGATTCAGAGCTGTCAATCCACCTTGAGAAAGTAAAATGATTAATGGAAAACCCGCACGGTAAGATACCATGTAATAAATAAATGATTCAGGTCTACGCTGGTAGCCCCGGTGATTAGTTTCATGCAAGCCTAGCAACTAAATGCCTGCAAGTTGCAGACATTTAAATAGCGAAGCAACGTAAAGAGGATTAAAATTGGATGTAAAATTAAAACAACTTTGTTTTGAGTGGAGTTATAGGAACGGATCAGACCTGAAAATGGAAACCACATTGTTCTACGATTCCTGGAATTGATTTGGTCTTTTCTATGATCCATATATTTATAACATCTATAAATCTCCCATTTCAGACAAAAATCATACCTCCGCCACTATCTCACCCTGCAGTGTTCCTATATTTTGTTTCTATATAACCCCAAAGACATATTCGCCGAGCAGACGGAGGATATAAGGCTCCAAACCTGCACCATCGGCCATTTGTTAAAGGGTTAAATTGTTTATTGGTTGGGGGGGGTTAAAATGCATGAGGATTCCAAATATGTGCCATCTGCAAGTCCAATTTCATGGAATATTTAATAATGGTGATGTGAAAGAAATTTATTGTGGCCAAAATGACAGTGATTTTGATCTAATCCGGCAATCGGATGAATTCTATGACCCGCGAGTGGTTATTGGGTTCAATATTTTCCACTGGAGAATTTAGAGATGGAGCTGTTTATATATTTACCACAATATACATGGCAATGCATCAGCATATATAAATAAAATACCAAAATAATAATAATAATAGTAAAAAAATAAATATATATGCACAAATATTAAAAAAAAAAAATAGGAAAAAGGAAACAGTATAGGAAATGGTAAAAAAAAGAGCTAAACGGTCATGAAACCTGTAAATTACTTATAATTCTCTTTAACCATCTGATGCAATATTTATTTGTAATTCTAAAAGACGCCCGTCTCAACAGCAATCTTAATATATTTAATTTCATAATTTCATTATTTTAATAGAATAATTGTTTTTTGGAACATTGAAATTATTTGTTATAGATGTTTGTTAACAGAATTTGAATGATTCAAGTAACCAGAGTATGGAGAACTGGTACCCCTTGAATGCAAGTAGAAGGTACGATGCTTTGCCTTTTCTTAAAAAAATACCCGATAAAATATGTAGAAATGCCTACGCTTTTTTTTTTGATGGTTTAGCAGTTTTTAGAATTATTTTAATAAATTATTATTTAACGTCTGGAACTATTACAAAAAGGAAACGAGGATTAAAAAAAAAAGCCCAACCAAATAAGCAGCCAATTAGAATTAAATAGCAAGATGCATTCTGGGATTTATTACAGGATCGGTTTTTAAAAAAAACATCAATTGTGTTTTTAAAACTATAGTATTTGTTTGTTTGTTTTTTTTTTTTACCATATAGCCAAAAATTTACAAAATTGCTAAAAGATAAAATATTTGTCTAGTTTGCTTCCTCAGTTTAATTTCTATAAAATCTGCGTTTATGAAAACTGTGATTATTTGGGACAATTATGAATTTTGTGAGGAGTAACCCTTAAAACATATTCCAAGTTTATCAAGAATCCAAAGAAATATTCACAAATTATTCAGATTTCTTAACTAGAATCTCTTCAGTCGGATCTCTTAGGTAATCGATATATTTTAAAAGCGGAATGTGTATTTAAGATTTTGTTTTTGCATTTTTTTTTAATATATTCTACATTTTCTGGCACTTTAAATCCAGCTTGTTTTTTTGTATTTAGAGGGGGAATTGTTTTCTGCTAATTATTTCCTGCTTTGGTGCGTCAGCTTGGATGAAGGAAAAAAAAAAAGAACAATTAGCAGAAACAGCTAAGACGGTGTTATTTGACAGATAAGGGATTTACCGTAGTACGGCCAATACCTCGGATTGAGTCATAAAGCAGTACCGGTAATGTAATTAGTTAATGGCAGCGCTGGAGTGCATGCTAGAATGTCTCTCTGTCTCTTTGTCTCTCTGTCTGTCGGTTCACGTCGGTTATCTGTATGGCACCCGTCGGGTATCTCGTCTCAGACCCTTGTGATTGTCGCTGTCCCCCCGCATTCCGTGGGTTCTCGTTAAACACCCGGCCGTGCGCAGCGCTCTGCAGGGTCCCCCGAGGTCTCTGCGGTTTCGATTCCGTCCCTTTGGAATTTTAAACCCTCTGTTCTGGCCACGGAAACCACATAATGGAATCGAGCAAACGAGGATACTCAAGTTCTGGAAGAATGATGTCATTTGCAGACGTCAGCGGTTCCTGGCCGAACAACGAAATGAAAAGAGCTGCATGGAATGTGTTTTACTTATTAACCCCTTAAGTGCATTGCATAGGAAGAAACCCCCGTGTCGTTCAAAGGACAAGTGTTCTGGTCTGAAATGTCTAGGCCCCCCCCTCATTGGTAAATACATTGTTAGTGGTATGTGCCCCTCTTTCGCCTCAAATTAAACCTCCCCAGTTGCCCCCCAAAAAGATACTCATACGAACAAATGGGGGCCCTAATAAAATCATTTTCCCCGACGCCATCAAATTTCTTGCTTGGCGAACAAATTAATCCAGAATGAGATTACGAGCTAGTGGGAGATTAATATTAATTTCGCAAGAGCACAAAATAACAGAAAACTGAGAATGAATTATACTGATGTGAAATTAGCATATTTAGTTTCATTCATTAACCCCTCAGGCTCTTCTTGTCTTAAAGGAACAGTAATGACTTTTTTTTACATATCAGTTTCTTTGATTGAAATAGAATGAAGTTGCTCAATCCACCTCCCAGTGTTTGTTCTGTGAAACACTCTGCAGTGTTGTTTGGCTCCATCCATTTGGCGTTGACAGCATGCCATCCAGCTGGCGTATGACTGGCACAGACAGGCGCTGGCAGGGCTCAAACTTTGTTCAGGATAGCTTCATGCCCACCCCTCGCATGTTTACATTCCTGCACTGTATTAGCGTTTAACACTTCTGATGGGAAGCTGTTCCGTTTATCTACCACGTTTCCCGTAAAAGGACGGCGTCACTAAAGAAAGCTTTACTGTCTCCTTCATTTGTACCCGGATTTCTTTCTGATTGACATTTTTGATCTATGCTTTCAAGCACTAATGTTACAAGATTTCTTCCCCCAAGTCAGATTGATAGAAAACCTTCTACTTCATAAGTAATTTAAAAAAAAGCAAGTGCCTCCATGCACCGGGGTGATACTTAGGACTCTCTCCTCCTGCATCTACACTCTGTTCTTTGTGTCAAAACCATCTTCTGGACAGATAAATGAGACAATGAAATAGTCGCTCATCCCTTAAATAATAACTGATGAGTAAAGAGAACCAAAATGTGAACCGGTGGAAAAAAAAACCCAGAATCCAAGGTCTGAGACCCCCATTGTCCGTAGCGGTACATATGCTGCAGAACAATGCCCCTAATGCCACCAATGCAGTGTTTTTTTGTCACCGCAGAATGTTGCCTATCGGTGACAGTCAGCTGTATGACCGCTCATCACACGGGAACGGGGTTACTTATCATACATTAGTCCTGTACTGACACGGCCCGTGATGCATTGCTGATTGAGCTTGGATTCAATGAACAAAAACGAGCTGCCTCTAGGAACAAACTGCTTCAAAAAGCTCTAACTGCTGCAGACTAATAATCTCAGGTAGCTGGCTGAGCCTTATGGGAGTCATAGTTTGCAGCGGCAGAAGTTGCCGACTACTGATTGCTGGCCAAGCAAGGGAATGAAAGCGGTCAGGAAGCTCTGGGTTCCTTAAGGAGCCAAGGCGATGATGTCATGGTAATGGTTGCTCGACCAACCTTAGTAAAAAGTTATTGCTATCATGAATGTTACTTAATGCTCAGCTGAATCCGCGGTATTACTTCCAGAGCGGAATCCATTCGCTCGCTGTTCATGCCGTGTGCGCTTGTTGCAGGATATTCTGAATCTGAAGAACGAGGGTGAATTAGATGGTCTCTGGGTGTAGAAAACGCTCACATCTATTTATCTGTAGGATTAGGGCAATCACCATGGCACCTTCTATTGTCAATTTGTCTGCAACCGATCCAACCACCGAGTGAATACCCTCAGCGCACGCACAACACCCGAATCAGACTTTTATATTTATACCTCATTATTGGAATTAAAAAAAATGGCGGATAATTATTTCATCCCCCACTAGTTCCTAGGCTTGTGTTGAGCCAGACCGCAATATCCCATCAATTTTATGAATTCGTTTGCTACCATATATGGTAACAAATAAATCAATTGTAATAAAAACAGACACATTGTTATTACAATATAGTATTTCACTTTTTTAAAATAAAATATATAATATATGCAGTTTAACGGTACTCTTTTTTAAAAATGAGGAAAGGTTTGTAAGAGGGGTGTAGTGCAATACAGTGGTATTTCTGATCACTTTCAGTACCACGGACAGGGACCGAGCCATACGGTGTAAACAGCACCAATTAAAGGGACCCTCCAGCCTCCCGGCCCCTAGGGACCGGCCAGCACGCACTGAAATGGTTGCGATGCCTGTGATCCAAATACTTTTTTCGGCCGCTCTATCTCTACGACATTAGATATTCGAAGTGGAAGAATGTCAGTGACTTCTCAGCATTTTAAGTGTTAAACTCTAAATAAATACATAACCTGTATTTTAATAAAAGATCCCATTCAAATAATGACCAAAGGCTTGCTGACAGTCCTGGCAGAACGTGGCTTTTTAACCCTTGCAGATGGTTTTCATCGTACCGCTGGCCTCGCTTATGCTATTCATGCCGGGAAAATTGCAATTCGCAGATTTATTTACTTAATTTAACCAACTGAAGTTAAAGGAACCGTATGAAGCAGGTCAGCGTGGCTTTAAAATAAATTCAGGAGGCCGTCCGGCATTTCCTCCCCCCAGCCTTCAAAAAGATATTTGCTAGTTAGTAGGACTTTACAATGTTTATTAAAAATATAAATTAAGAGACAAAACGATTGCAGCAAAATCCCAGAAAGTGACTTTTCTTAAACTCATAAGTACTAGCAGTACCGGTATATCGTAATACGGTGTGTTTAAATATTATCGGCAATATTAATATTGACTGCCCCTTATTGTAATAGAGCTATGAAATGTACTTGCGCTTTATAAGTTAGGAGGAGATGTTGTCTCCGGACTTTAGGGCGGTATATGAAGATTATAAGTGGCCGGATAGAATGCTTTGAATTAGAAATGTATCTTAATGTGTAGGGAGGACCATGGCGCAGCCTGGAAAAGTTATGCTGGAAGTTGGGGTGGTCGCCGGAGGTGGACTGCGGAGCCATGATGATGATGAGAGAAGCCTGAAGTGGAGAGGAGAATGAGCAGCTGATTAGGAAAGTGAATGGAGATGTGGTGTGAAGAGGTGCACTAAGTGATGGTGTGGGTGCGATGCGGGGGAGACCTCAGATAATATGTTGAGTGGATGCGTTGAGGTGTTAGGTGGGTGGTCATTGGGAGGCGTTTGGAGAAGCGATGTGGAGAATTAGTAATGGGGAAGGTAGAATGAGCGAGAGGTCGAGGTGCAGTAGAAGGGAGGGCATTTGATGCAAGCAGCAATAATTAAAGGATAGCATCCAAAGAATTTTAGGTAATTTTTATCAATTATTATTATTTATTGTTTTATATAGCGCCATCAAATTCCGTAGCGCTGTACAATGGGTGGACAGGACAAGTAGCATGTAATGCATCAATTGCAAATCTTCAATAATCAGAACCAAAATAACATGACATGGCACCGTCTTTCCATTCCAACATGGCGTTTTTTGTTTGGTAGAAGAGTACGCCTTATGCTCTCTGGCATTGGAAGGGTTACACATAAAAGAGTTTTGTGGGTTCAGGGGGACATGAGACAGGAATAAGATGATGTAAACTGGAAGTAGTGATTTAGAAACAGGTTTTGGAGATGTTTTCTGTTCATAAACAGGTGGAGAGGTGATTTGGGGAGCAGTTTCCAAACAGAGATGAAGAGTTCCGGCGCTGCGGATGGTGGTGGTGGGGGGGAGATTAGATAATAGTTTGAGGAATGGGTTCTGAGGAGAGCATTGGGGAATTGTTTCGGAGGAGAGATTGGAAGATTGTTGACGTCTTAATGAGGTGAGTGGTCTCGGTGTAATGATTTTGGAGAGATGATTTGGAGAGAGGTTTCAGAATGGGAATATGAGTTTCTTTTTCCATTCTGCGGTGAAAGAACAGATAATAAACTTTATACATATTGAGAAAAATACAGTAACTCGGACGAATATATCTTCTCCGTGGAAATACAGCAAATGGTGCGAACGCAGGGTGAATATTAAAGACACTGCATATGGATACACAATGCAGCAGGACAAGTTCTTCTAACACAACCTGCAAACCTCTGGCTTCGTTAAACTGGGGGGGATCTTCACCCTCAGCCACCATCTGATCAGCCGAGGGTTATGGGAATTATATAAGGAAGTAATGTTTAACATATTTAAGCTCGATCACGACATGCAGACAGTATACTCGCACCATTCGTATATCAAGCATCGGAAAAACAGTTACCTACGAGCTTTGAAGCCATGGAAAGATTCTCCTACGGGAAGGGTCATGTTTGGACTGTCAATGCTACAAAGTCTCAAAAGCCTCTTTTATAAACTCTATCCATGATTTTTAACATTCTAAAAGCTTTCAAAATGAAAGACCTTCGACATCCAGCTTGTCCCACCCTGTTCTGAACAGTAGGAATGATTGGGATGTAGAAGGCCCTGTTGTGGCGAGGCCACTAGTGGTAGGGTCACAACAGGACCTTCTAAATCACAATAACTACCACTATTCGGAACGGGGTGGGACAAGCTGAATGTCTAAGGTCTTTCATTTTGAAAGCTTTTTAAAAGAGGTCGCTGGAGGGACCAGCAATGGCTCTGATGACGATTCCAAACACGTTGAGTCAAATGGAAAAAAGAAAAAAGTGGAGGCTCGAACAGCCGTCCAACACACACCAGAAAAACGATGTTATTAGCATAAGCGTGGTACTCGGCTAATTTGGAGGACCATCGGGTATTGTAGAAGCCTCGGGTTCTAACACAGATTAAAGTATGATTGAAATAATTTGTGTTTGTGAGAGGGAGGTGTTGCAGCTTCAGTGATAAGTCAACCTCTGCAGCACGGAGAAGACTTGTAATTTATTGCACTGCAGCAAATCTATACATGTTACCAACGTGCCTATCACTGCGAGAAACAGCGGAACGTATACACTCCCTTATACACGCTCTGCAGTTATTAATAGGATGGAGACGCCATCAAGAATACGGACTGATAAAGCCTAATCCCTTGCAGTATTAACGTTGGATGGCATTCCTTGATGACTGCATCTCATTATGGTTTCTATACATTCTCCTTCTGTTAATGTGTTCTGGGCACGGGTGGATGCTGCCCGCATTGCATGTTCTCTGATTTTAGGTGGCTTTATTAGTTGGCCACTTGATTTGCCCCTCATTCTGAATGTTGCCATCCCTTCGCTGTTGGGTCTACCTACACATTTCACCCTGATAATGTTTCCAGTGAAACGCATTGATGGCTCTTATGACATTGCCTGCATTCTGTGTGACTGGTATGAAGTCCTACCACAACTCCATTATCTGCTACATCCGGTGCTTCGTGTTGCTCAACGTGGTATAAAAAACATGTATACGTGCATAACAGCTCCAGTCATTTCATGCACCAACTCACACGCTTCCGTGGACATGCAAATTAATCTATTTGCTTTCTCCATTCTCTCCTTTACCTTTTTTAAATTCAGGGCTATCCCCGGAATATTTTAAGGATCAATTATTCTGTTTTGGCGGTAGAAGGAAGTCACATCGTTCTTCCTTCCGTGTCTAATTCACGCAAACATTCTACATTGTTAGCAACACATGTGTAGTTGTAGGAAATCCTTAAGGGTGTATTCACTAACCTTGGGGTTTGTGGAAGAATTTATAGTTTATGATATCACCGTGGGTTATGACCGGCCAACTCTGCCATTGTTTGCCGGTGGAGCTTACTATTGATTGACCTTTATAATATATAGCAATATCAGAGCTCTCCCTCAAACTCCAACATTAGTAAATCCAGGCTTGAGTATGAACACCCAAAACAGGAGCGGCCACAGCAACATTAAAAAAGGGCCAATCAGGGCCAGTATTAGTTTAGGGGTTGAGGTTTTTAGAGGTAATGGGATTTTACCAAGACTCGCATGACTATGTGACCTATCAATATATATTTACACGTGGAAAGTATTAAGAATGTGTTTTATTTGCATAATTGATTTACAAACCCATCTCCTGCTGTTTTTTTTTACTAATTATCGGGGGTTTTAGGGCCGTAGAACCCTGTGATACCCTCATACCCAGCAAACATTCCGAGCTCATAGGGACTTCAGGCGAGCAAAGTGGGGACTGGTCCTCCTCAATAGGGACACTTGGGAGGTATGCAACAGGAAAACCTGAGGTTGTCATGGAGATGGATATCCCCATGATGCTTTGCAAGCATCCTAAAAGTAAGGGTATTTGTCCGTGGATTATTACAGCATCATGGGAGTTGTAGTTCTACAAAAGCTGGAGGTCTTAATCCAGAGTTCCAGTGGTATTTGGTAAATAATATAGCAGTTTATATACATAAGGCTTCACATTTCACTTAATGGAAAGACGCACAGAAAAGATCGATGGGAGATGTTTTACCGCAATCATACAGAAGAAGAAGGGAAAAAACCCTACGACGACTTCACAGCATGAACACAAATAACTCCAGAGAGCGATGCAGTAATTTATGATGGCCACATCTTGATACAAACTACAATCATCTTCCTCACCTTGACGATTATAACATAAGTCGAATTTAAGGGGCCAATCTTTCCGATGAATCTGCCTCTTGTCCTGCCACTTTTCTCTGTCTTTCTAGATACAGTATTTACCCTTTCCGGCAGTTGTTGAGGTCCCTCTTTAGTCAAATTCCTGCTTGATTGGTTTATCTACCCTATGTTAAATCAATAGTGTCAATCGGAACATAATGTATTGGCGGGTAAAGAAGAACGTTCCCCTTTGCATTTTTTAGCATTTGCTAATAATCAGAATAATTGTTTTGTTGACCCTGGGGTTAGAAGGAAGTTAAGTTGGCTGCTGCGGCTCCACTATTACACGGGTTTATTTATTGTACCAAACTGTAATATGTAGGATTTGGGGAAAGCCATACAAAAACAGCTAGGTGTTCATAGAAACTGCGGTAATTCACCCAAATATAGAAAAGATTTCCATATCCCAATCCCTATCATGCTTACAAAACCTATCCTTGATCGTAGACCAACGCGACACAACTATAATTACATTTTGCCTGATCCATATCTTTTGCTCGTGGATTCTCGGTAAGATCACGGAAGATCGGGGAGGATTTAAATCATGCTTAAGGGAACTCTGCCACCAAAATGGTGTCGGCACCCAGAACAGGGGAAATAATCTATTACACCGCTGTAGCAGAACTACAAAATAATGTACAGAATCTCATAAATCAGGAGAAAAAAAAAAGAATGTCAGCGTTTCTGACATCACAACATGGTACCATATCCCAAATTAATTATTCCTCCTTGTACTAGTTCATTCGCATAGGGCGCTTCACCGTGATGTCATCAATTGGGAACAGTGCAAACAAATTCATCATCTATGCTCTCTTTATCATGCTCAATGTATAGATCATCCTATATGAGTTATATACACAGAATCCCTTAAACGTATACAATGTTTCTACTGCAGCCATCATCCATATACAATAAAGCTTCTGCCTTTGCCAGCCACAGAAAAGGCAACAATTGTTACGCCGAGCAGAGATGTAAACATCTCAATCGCTAAATCTGACGCAATACAATTTCTTTAATAAGATCACAGATCTTCCTGGAGTAGCCGTGGGCGAGAAGAGGTTAATTTGTTTACCTACGAGGATTTAAGGGGACGCCTGGTCTTCCTACTTTCGGGGTTCTCATAAATCAAGTAGAACCTTCCCTAAATACGTCCAATAGTTAAATGCTCAAGACGTATTACAATTCTCCCCAACAACACTCGATTCTGGTCTTTTATTAACAGTCTGAAATTTATGGGTTTAAAATTAAAACGTTAAACTCCAATAAATTAAGAGAATTATAGCAGGCGCGAAATACCGCGCTTCATTAAAAATACCACCTTAAAAAAAAAACATAAACACAAGAATAAACTCTTAAAGACTTATCTTTTTTTTCGGTTTAAATAAAGGCCCCTTCAAAAAGGACAAAATAATCATGGAATATTCTGGCGCAACCAAGCATAGCATTTCTTATTAAACCAAAAAATCAGTTTATCGTAAAAAATGGGAAATGTTATGTTTTCCCCTTAAAAGTGAGGCTGGGATTACTCAGTATCTAAGGTTGCGGATTTAATTTAATTCGATTCTGGATCGGACGCTAATGGAGAAAGTGTTTTTTTTTTTTTTCTTTGTTACACCTTAACACAATCAAGAGTAAATATGCCTTTGCAATAACTTTTCCTTTCAGAATGCAATCGACCCGCTGACAACTCATTCACTTACATTATGAGCTGGTGAACAGAGCCAGCAAAGCACATTCAGCCTTTCCACCTTAACTGCTTACTCAGCGAGAACAAAGCCCGAGACAATGTGGACCTTGGCAGGACGTACACAATGAACGCGTCCCCCCACTTTCAATGGACACCCATTAACATCAGCTCAACAAAAACATATATCTCGAAATATAGATCTCGTTCGGTAAACACGTTTTGGACCCCATTCAGTTTAATCTGAAGGGATGTTATGATGTCATATTTTAACTATTTTAAACTATTTGATTATTTTATTTTTTTAAATGAATTTAAGGGGCCATTTTTTCAGTTTTACAATGAAATCTAAATCTTTTTTTCTTTGATGATTTGACATAACTGGCATAGTAAAAAAATGTCTGAAAATAAAAGAAAACGTGATAGGCGGATAAATTGCTTCACTAATATTACCTTTTCAGCAATATCTTAACGGATTTAAGGAGACCATTAATAAATACCAGACATGTCAAAATAGGAATGGATATTAAATAATTAGTTAAATGTTCTGATTAGTTGGTGGAAGCATCACCAAAATGTATTTTTTTTCTTAAATATTACCGGATAAGTTCCCTGTGACTCTGCATCGTCGTCTAGAAGGAACTCAAATACATCGACGGCTATGAACGAGATATCTCATAATCCGCTTCACTGAGCTGCAAAAAAATCTGCAACTTAAATGATGTTTTGTGTAAATCACCAGGAGTAACACCCTTTGTGTGTGTATGAGAGAGAGCAAGAGTGCATCTACACGTCAACGTCCCAAATGGGACACCGCTGCAGCGGGAGAGAGGGGTCAGGCAAGTACTACTTTATATATTGGCCATATGGCCATATTGCACCAATCAAAGGCTTGTACGGCACTGGTTATACGTTCCATTGGTTGGAAACAATTCTATCAGTTCTCAAGACCTTTAAAGTCGTCTACTTCTTCTGAAAATATAAGCCCAACATAAACTCCTGAAAAAGGGTTGTTTTCCTTTCATAGCGTTTAAAAATAACGTTTTGGAAAATAATGAAACCCCAACACAATGGGAGAAAACCTGCGATCAAGACAGCCAAGGACTACACGGCAGGGACATTAGGTTTCTTTTTGAATCAGAAGAGCAATATTAAGAGAAGAGGGTCAACAGGAAGCATCGGAATGAAGGGATTTATATGAAAAAGTAAGAGATTCTGAATGGCAGAATAGCAGGACTGGAAATGAGCCGTGATAATTACGGTGGAAGAGCTTGGTATCTAGCTACGTTTGGTTTGGAGAGGGGATCTAGGTGTTATTGGGAGCGGGTGGCAGTAGCTGAGGAGGGAATGCGAGTGAGGGGATTAGAATTTGATTGTGAAACATGTTCTAGAGATGTTTCACCGGTGACGCTGTGGAGACATCGCAAGAGATTGCATGTGAAGACTAAGAAGTAAGATGAGCTTCTATTAATATGTATTCATGGCTGAGAGGCTACATTGGCGAGGTGCATTGTACAGATGTAGCCAGTACTTGATGGGCTCTCTGGATGGCAATGGAAATCCCCAATTGGAATCTTACATGATCACGGCGAGTCAACCACTCAATGGCCAGGATGAGCTGGTATTGGTGTTAACCCATCGTGCTCTCTGGTGCACCAGTGTCCCAAAGGCAGTGTTTTTAGTAAAGCGCTCCCTCCACCTTTATCTCACATATAGGTGAATAAATATCAAGGAGGGGAACATGAAGACGGACATATATACGGTGTGGCACACAGCCCACTCTCATTAGACGCTGTAGTTTTGTCAAGGAATCTCTAATTCCTTTGGAAGTCCTACTTATCCCAAGTATTAGGATCTATGTGATATATGAGCTTAGTGTCATAGAGGTTTGCCACTATGTGAGAAAAAGGCATGGGATATTACAGTAATAGCTCTGAGCTGACCCCACTAATGATGTCAATGAAATGGTTCTAATACTGGTCTTCATGAAAAACGGGAAAGAACGAAGTCATCTGTCTTCAAGTAGGGAATTCAGCTGCGATAGATGCACCAACTGGGATGATCAGGTATTAATAAATACGAGCAGAATATGAACGCGTCATCTCTAGACTACGTGACCCTGAGAATCTGCCCCATTCATCCCGAGACCCTAAGTTTGGTTTTAAACACCTGAGAGTTGTCAGGTATGTTTTACCCTTTAACACTAAAATTTCAGTGTGAAATGACTGTCGTTCAGATATTCATACAGTTCAGCATTAAAGAACATATTGACAAATAACAAAAAAGCACAATGTATATGGTGATGTAATAAATGGAAATATAATAACTGACAACATACAACAGTAACTGCCGAAGATTAAAGAACCCATCTACTAAGCCTGCTGTCTCTCTCTCTCTCTATATATATATATATATATATTTATATTAACTCGCGTGTGTTTCTGTTTATTAACAGTTTGATTGCCAGACAGTGTTGATGGAAATAATCCATTGCCCCCCAGGCTGATTTTAAGACGTGAAATGTTGACTTGAGCATTTGCAGCAAAACGCATACAATGTGATTTATAGATATTTCAGGTAATAATTGACCCATAACATGTGCCAGAAACACTTCCATACATCACGGGCAACTTCCTAAGTCCCCTCGGCGCTCCGGCGCGGGAGGGGGAATTGTACCATGTGTTGTGGTTTCGGGTTTGGGAATTGCCAGTAGGAAATATTTCATTTATGCAACTTACACAAATATTAGTATTTTACCCAGAATGTTCGGGGCGCTGTGCAAACCCCCTCGGGTTAATACAATTAGGTTATCGGAAATCTTTCCAGAGGGGGAATATTACTAAGTACCCGCTAGACCAGTATGTATTTTTGGATTCCGTCTGAGTTCTGCCTCTCCTGGATAAACCATGAGCCATTTCTAGTCCAAATTCACAGATTCAGCAGGAACCAGTAAATTCAGCTACTGCAGTCTTCTGACAGCATTCATATATCATAAACTGTGCTTAGACATCGTCAACGTAATTATTGTTATGCTGCATGATAGCTTCCACGACAAGGTTTAATTAAAATATTAAGAGGAACGTGCAGATCTTTTCTTGTAGGATCTTGCAGAATCGAGAGGTTAATTCCGCCCTGCCCCCACGCAGTCTCTGCCTTCTCTCCCCATTGTCGGTATCTCTTTCTCTGTTATTTCTCCTGCTTCTACGGCTGTCTGTTTAACTGCACAGGTGTCAGAGGGGTTTGTAAGGCATTGAAGAACACTGAAAGGGTTAATGACCCTTTCCTCTATTCCTTTTTTTCTTGTCCCTGTATAAACCCCTTTTGGACTCTGCTTTACCCCATTAACCCATGCTTCCTTTGTCTCTCCTCCTGGTAACCACTCCATGCCCTGTCTCTCCTCCTCTGTCCCCAATGTCGCTCCCCCCCATCGTGTCTCCGTCCCTGCTGCCCATTTTGCCTGTATCTTGAAAGTGCTTTTTCCGCACACTCTAATGAGCCTGAGCATGAAGGGAAATCAGTGATGTGGAAAGAATGACTGTAAAGGAAGAGTCTGATCTCCATCATTCCTCTGGTGGTCACTGACCTGTGAATATTTCATTACTCATACGGGCATAGGCCCCCCTTTCACAGGAGCCGAGGCTTGCCCGGGTTCTCCTTAGTTCAGCCCAAATTACAGGCTTTCCTGAGCTCCTGAAAAATGCTTCCCAAACAGAGACGCGGAGCGTCTAGGGAAGCTGTAATGCGACAATGTGTTCAGCTCTGTGGTCTGCTACTAGATGTGATTGTAAGCTCTGTGGTCCGGTCTGCAGAAATTGGTCTTTAGCTAATATCCTGCCAACAAGGATCCTGTAACTATAACACTGCAAACACCGAGTAGACAAATGATGCAGACATCCCTATTAAGGAGGGACAGACTCTCGTTGGCACCCAAATCCCTGAAGCCCCCTTTCCTAGGAGCTCAGAATGTTTGCCAGGTATGAGTGGATCACACGGTTCCACGCTGGTTTCTCCTGAATTCAAGAAATTATTATGGTTAACCTGTTTTATGGCCAAAATCTGTAAATTAAATGAGTAACATCGAACAGGGGGCATATGTACCTGTGATTTATATAGTCATGTCATTTATATATTATTGGGAGCGTGATGTGTGCTAATGGATAAGGCAAAGCAGAGTATCAAAGAGGTTCGAGCTCCGTAGGGACGGCGGCTGACAGGTACGCGTGCATTCCGTGGTAACTGTTAATTTTCATGGTCAATCAGAACATGGGGGAATCATCTCATCCCCAGAGAGTTCATTAAAGCTTTGGCATTTCAGGATAGCAACCAAGTGAAGGAAAGCATCAAATCTTTAAGTCTCATTATAAGCATCGCCTCGATAGACCAATGAATACTAGAATTGGCAAAGTCCTAGTAATGGGTTTGACCCATAAGTTCTGTGCTTGGATCCCATCCTAAGTCCATAATGGCTGCAGAGATTTTACAGCATTGGCATTCACACTAGGATTTCTGGCATTTCATTGCACTCAGGGGCATACACTGCTAGTTACAATGTTCCTCAAACTGTCATCGCTCTATACCAGTGACTTATTAGTAGAAGGACATATTCCCCACCCTCAGTATAGGCAACGCAGACCTTCTGCGCTCTATTCCAGGGCTGCCCATTCATACCTGTGACAATTGGTGCACGCCGGGTACTTGTGCTGTGTCAGAGGCAATGCCCTGCTACCCCTCAGCACCGCATCCCCACTCCTGACCCTGCTTGACACGCTCTCTCTGCTCTGAGCGTCCTTTTAATAAACCTCCCCAGGTGGACACGCGGCAATTAATTCCTGCCTGCTTGAGGCTACACGATATCCATCCACAACTACTCCTCACAGGCACAGCAAAGCAGAGAGTGGCTAATAAGGGGCAGAGGCCAAGAGAGTTCTACAACGGGGAAATGTCGCGGGGTTTGGAGACCGAATGTGGCTTATACTGTCCAGGAGACTCAACAGGGACCATTTGCCGGAGCTTCTCACATTTTATTGCCATGGTTTCCACGGCTTATTAAATTACTTTAATAACAGTTGAGTGTCACTCAGGGGGAGATAACTCACAGGAAGCCGAAAAGGCCGCCCTGCTGCAAATACCGGGTGCCGGCTTTATATGATCTCTAAATCTCCTAGAACAGTGATGGATTATTCATTTGAGGTTCTGAGGGGCAATGGAAAAGCCAGCGTGGTGGATGGACAGTGCGATCGGGGGTCTGAAACTACAAAGGCCATTTAAAGAGAACAGTAACACAATATCATCTCATGTAACACAATATCATATCATGTAACACAATATCATATCATGTAACACAATATCATATCATGTAACACAATATCATATCATGTAACACAATATCATATCATGTAACACAATATCATATCATGTGACACAATATCAGAAAAGAGGCCTTGATGTTGGATCAAATGTAAAACAAAAACACCTGTATGGCACAAAAAGGCTTTACCAACATCATGGTGCTTTTAATGGTTTGCATGTTATAAGGTTTTACTCACTTTAATAATGATGTCCTATGCCTTCTGTGATGCAAAGTGTTAATTTCCCAAGACAGTAACCTTAAAAACTTGGTCTTCACGCTGATTTAGTCTGGTGCAGAAAAATAGCGGACTGCCACCAAGGCTGCGTTAAGACTTCAGAGGGCATTGGGCAAACTTTACAATAATGGGCTTTCTTTGACTAATCCCTCCTTTATTTTCTTTTTATAGACCTGGGGTAATTTTCAAAAAGAAAAGGTACCTGGTCCCTGATTCGAGGCCTATCCTCAATACATTTTATTACATGCCTAGGAAAACATGTGAATATGTATCGTTGGCCTTTAACTGAAGCCCCTTCTAGGCCATCTTTAAAATGAAGTGGTGGGTCTACCAGACACAACCCTACTGAAAATCAGCTACTGTCCTCCTAAAATATAGACCTTCTCTGTACGGGTGTAAAAAACGAACGGGAGGTAGCCTGACGCGTGGCACTATTCTGTGGTGGGGTGGTAGGAGGGGTAACATTTTATTAGGGGGCTCGTGTTAAATGCTCACTTTGCCCAATGGGAAAAGCCGCCCCTAGCTGTGACACTGGACCCTCTTTACAAAGCTGTGGAGCAATCGATACAGAAATCAGCGGAACGTTCTTGTTAATCACTCCGAATTTAGAACCCTCGACCGGCAACCGCGCGTCATAAATATGGCCCAAGGTTTTCCCATTATAAAAAAAGCCACTAGATGATATACGAGCGATTTACAAGTAATTGATAGTAACAGAAAATTGAAAAGCATCTCCATAAAATAAGATATGCAGAGAATCCCCTTAAATGGGGCCAAACCTCTGGAAGTTATTAACGTGTCATTCCGTGTAGTATTTATATGGTTTTATTGGTGCTTACAGGAAACGGCTATGTTGGAGGGGTTTCCTGCACAGCTGATTTTATAGATAATCATTAAAAGCAGTGGGTGTAATATTGACATTAATACCAGGATGAATAAGGGACATCATGCTGTTTAGGACCAGAGGTAATTTATTGCTATATTCAATATCTATTTGGGTCCGGAGTAACAGATCAACATTAATAAAGATAATTAAAAAAAATCAAATGTGATCTCCACTTCATAAATCCCAAAAGAGGCCTGACATTTAAAATTATAGTGCACAGTATCGGAGATTTTAATATTTATTCAGCCAATAGTTTTTCCTTTGGGGCAAAATTAGAAACTATTTTTTTTTCTGTCCAGCTTTAGGTCTAAAAAAAAAAATAAATAAAAAAAAAAAAAAGTTTCATTTTTTATCTGTGTTTTTCTGCCGAATCTTTTGTGTGATTTTGAATCTTGTACTGGGCGTTGGTCTGAATGTGTGTGAAAGCGTTGTTTTTTTGTTGTGCCATAAGCAGCGGGTAAGAATGATGCGCGGATTATGTTCATGAGACACAAGAGGTGTCTCGGAGGTTCAATTTGTATGTTTAAAAAATGGGGAGCCTGCAGTAAATTATTAGATTCTGTTCTCCTTAGCACAGATCTTTTAGTAGGAAGGCTCGGAGGTCAGCAGGAATAGGAGGAAACATCGAGATCTGCATGGCATGTTTTCGGGGTGCAGTGAAGGCTCAGCAGGATTAGCCCGGGTGAATCAGTAAGACATTTAGCACGGAACAAGCCGAATGCCTGGACTGGCCAGACAGCAGGACAGGAGACCAGGGCAATGATTGGATACCGAGATGGCTAAACTACGTCCTCTCCAATGGATTTGGGTGCATGGCGGCGCATGTAGAGCTCATTATGCTGGGTCTGGAATGGCTCCGTGCCACTAGCCATCTTGCCCAGCTCTATGCAGAAGTAAGAACCATAATCAAGGTTCGGCAGAGGCAAGGAGGCAGCTCAATGCTCTCGGCAGCGGAAGCAGGGCTGGCTCTAGGTGAGCTATTTTTTTCGACTTTCCCCTCTTGCATGAGCTTGCTGGCCAACACAGAAGCCAATGGTGGCGCCCCCTATCAGCTCTCTATGCAGCTGCCTTGTTTGCCTGCATACCAGGGCCGGCCCTGATCGGAAGTGGCATTAAACCGTGTGGGGAGATTATGTGAATCTCATAGACGGCTAGGTGGTCACAGATGCAAACAGTCTAGGAGAAAATACAATGTAGCAAAGTCAATACCACGTCAAGAAAGATGTTTCCTATTTTTTTGATGCAAGCAGCATCTTTTTTTTTTGCCTATGTCAACAGAACAAATCTCTAGTCGTACCGGACCTATAAGATTGCAAGACTGATCTCATCTTTTCTTGGAATCCTCATTGTTACGCAAGAAAAAAAAACAATTAAACATAACTTCATGGGGATCAGACACCGGGAAATGACCCTGTCACAGAGCCATTAAATCACCAATTGCACCGTGCATTGTCACCCTGCCATAAAAAAGCAGAAGCCGCAGAAATTCTCAGTGACCCATAACTGGCAACCGAAGGCAGTAACCGCTTAATCCCCAGATAAATGGCTCCTGAATGTAGACCCCGAAGTAGGCATTATTATCTAATTAACGGAAGTGGAGCCCGGTGTAGCAGCGCCCCTGGGGTGCCGTGGGTTTGAGCAATGCATTGAGCTCAAAGCAGGATGCCCGCTGCCCCCTTAGAGCCCGAGTATTCCACTTCTACCCCTTTGCATCAGAATTACCCCACTTTAACCCCTTTGCAGCAGAATTCTTCTCTATACCGAACCACAACAACCAATTATAAACAGCAATAATACATCCGGTATGGCAGATCTGATAAGAGGTTTTGATGGATTGGCCCCTTTCTTCTCTTCGCAGAATAAGGTTAACAGTAATAAAGAAAAGACTATTCTGCCTCTTATAAGGAGCCAAAGAATAATCAAAGACAATGACGAGCTTTTAAAACGACATAAAAGAACTATGGCTGTGAAGTGACACTAAATAAAAAAACTCTACGTATCCAACATTAAGGGTATTTGACGTTAATCCTAGACGTCTCCACCTAGACCCCGCTTATTTGTTCTGCGTTTTCCTCCTTGTGAGACATGCAAGTTCAGGGCCGAGCAGAAATATTCATATGAAATATTCATAGTGTAAATGGTGCATTTTCTGCATTCGGCAAAGTTCATGTATATTTCAGAAGATTACAAAACTGTAATGTACTGAAGGGCGGTGTGTGCGCATAACGGGGGGTGAAAAAGATGCATCAAAGTCCAGCGGGACCCTCTCGCTCGCTGCGGGTCCATCCCAGGACACGCAGGGTTAATAGAATGCAGCCTTTATGGCCAGGCGGTGAATTAAGTTAATAGTATATATAACATATATACATATAAAATCTTGTACAATTACAATATATATATAAATATATTGCAGCGATGTCTGGTTCATTTAAATGTTAGGTTCCCTGGCAAGGAAAGGGTCAAATTTTAAAAATCTGACCGATGAAATTACCAGTTTTTTCGCCAACAGGACCGGTCCTTATCTGTTCTTAGCAAGCCTTGAATTAATAGCTCCTAGTTCCTATAGGGGACTCTATCTGTGGGGAAACCGGATTGGAAATAAATCTTTGGCGACGGCTGGAAATGCCCCGGCTTTGGGTTTTAACTGTCTGGCGTCCCGGATGTTACCTGCGCGCAGGAACGTACCGATACACAGCGACTAAGACGAATAGATTTATTGGATACAAGCAGAGTGCGTTCTATACATAAAGCGCGGTGGGAATAGAGATGACGTTGAGGGGCCCAAAGCATCGATATTTATTATGGGCACCAGATATTTTTGTATTGCCCCATCTCCATGGGGTATATGGGGGGGGGGGTTTCCTGGGGATCCAGTCCAAGAATGACGACTTCTCTTACTTATGAGCATCGGACAGCTTTTGCCCATTGTTTACTCCTATTGTGTTTCCCTGTCATTATTACTATTGTTGTTGTCGTTGTTGATGTCGTAACACATTTGCTACTTTTTTTCTGTTGTTAATTTGGAATATTGTATTGTAGCGTTATTGTAATTAGATGGGAGAATGTAACATGCTGGCACCACACAAAAAACAGTGGGGTGCACAAATGACACGTTTCAAGTGTAATAAAACGTTCTTTCTAATTAACGCGCGGCTTCGTGTATTATGAATGGAGAGCAGTTATCTGTCGCTTCTATGCAGGTTTCATGTATAAATCATCATATACATCTTAATGCAATACTATGTGCACGGGGGCAGTTATGGGGGTACGTGATGATACTGGGTTAGATCTGGGTGCACAGGGGCAGTTATGGAGGTACGTGTATCCATGTTCATTCCGTGTGTATAGGGGCAGACGGTACATTGATACGTGTATCCGGGTTCATTCCATGTGTATAGGGGCAGACGGTACATTGATACGTGTATCCGGGTTCATTCCGTGTGTATAGGGGCAGACGGTACATTGATACGCGTATCCGGGTTCATTCCGTGTGTATAGGGGCAGACGGTACATTGATACGTGTATCCGGGTTCATTCCATGTGTATAGGGGCAGACGGTACATTGATACGTGTATCCGGGTTCATTCCGTGTGTATAGGGGCAGACGGCACATTGATACGTGTATCCGGGTTCATTCCATGTGTATAGGGGCAGACGGTACATTGATACGTGTATCCGGGTTCATTCCGTGTGTATAGGGGCAGACGGCACATTGATACGTGTATCCGGGTTCATTCCATGTGTATAGGGGCAGACGGTACATTGATACGTGTATCCGGGTTCATTCCATGTGTATAGGGGCAGACGGTACATTGATACGTGTATTTGTGTTCATTCCGTGTGTATAGGGGCAGGTGGTACATTGATACATGTATTTGTGTTCATTCCGTGTGTACAGGGGCAGGCGGTACATTGATACGTGTATCCGGGTTCATTCCATGTGTATAGGGGCAGACGGTACATTGATATGTGTATTTGTGTTCATTCCGTGTGTATAGGGGCAGACGGTACATTGATATGTGTATTTGTGTTCATTCCGTGTGTATAGGGGCAGACGGTAGATTGATACGTGTATCTGTGTTGCAGACACAATACATTTGCGTGTTTCTAGCGTGGTTCCGTCTATACAGGAGGCTGAGTAATTGGTGCAGCAAAGCCCTGGTTCTCGGAGACATTAAAGCCCCCCTGAAGGGCACATCTGGTAAAGTTCCGTACCTACAAATGTTATGGTCTCGCTGCACCGGAGCTCCTCGCTGTGCAGGCTTCCTACGTGTGAATGCGAGTGATTTCTGCTCATATGTCTGCACGCGGGGTGAGCTCTCTGCGTACACAGCAGACCCCGTGCCTGTGAATGTGGGTTATCGCTGCATGTACGGGGCGCGGGGTCCGCGTGAATCGGGGGCCGGTTCTGTGCACACGGCTTCGCGTGAATCTGGGTTAGTCGGATGGCTGTACAGCCGTGTGTATTGCTGGGAGTTTGGCCTCTGATAGCTCTTCCCCCGAAGCTGCACCAGGGCTGCAGAAACACTTAAGTGATAAGTGAACATGTCTGTCTGCGTCCCCTGGGGTCCTCTCGCTATCAGCGAACAAGCAGATAACGCTGTGTATTAGTGAAGGTCTGATACTCTGCAGGCTGCAGAATCCCGGGGAGGATGGCGAGGAGCCGCATTCCTTCACATATACTGCAAACTCCAGAGCCATTCCTCCACAGCCTGCCACATGCCCTCCGCACGCCCGGATCATGTAGGCTATTAGCGCAGGCACGCCGATTACGCCTCAGCTTTACTGGGTTTTCCTGCCCACCTGGTTTTCTGCAGTGTCTGGAACTGGTCTCCCACTAACATACCTCCCCTGTATCCAGTACTGATCTGCCCTCCACCTATCCACCAAATGCCCTAATAAGGCGATGTTATCCTTCATTACATCATCGACTATTGTAACAACAGTTGGGGTTATGTATAAATTATGATGCAAAGTAAAAAAGTGGTGCAGTCACTACGGCAACCGACAGCATACTCCTGCTGACTGAACCCTTTTTACCACTTCTTTAGAGTGTCAGCGGCAGTATTTAAAGGGGACTTCACTGGAATCTTAACCCTCTAAAGTGCATTTTTTGTTATCACTGGCTTTATAGAGTTCTAATCTGGAACATTTGTATACCGATATTTTTAAGACAGATATGAGTGTAAGCTCCTAAAACCATATTCCCCAAGCTGATCAGATATATATACCTTGAAAATCAAACCTGAGAGAGTGGAAGATACATGGAGCAGCCTCTCAGTAGATATAGTAGAGGATAATATAGTAAAGGAATTTAAACATCAGGAATAACAGGCACACTAGATGGCCTGAATGGGTCTGATCCGCCATCATATCGAATCGTTTCTATGACATCAGACACGTGAGGTCACACGGTTCCCTTAGACCCTTTACAGCCGCATGAATGGGTCATTTAGGGACTTAGAACAAATCTGTGTGTGCATGTGCAGCTTCGTAGTTTTGTTACACAGCCTCTTCGCGGATGACCACTGTATAATTAAAACCGTTAATTTTATTCCGAATATATTCTGCCGAGCTCCAAACCCACAGGGCAAATTTACATCATCCGGCTACCCAAACATTCTCTCCGAGTTCCGGAACTTGCACTATTAATGTAAAAACTTTGCTGGATATATCAGAATAACATCTATAATGAAATGAGGTGTTTGGTTATTTGGTTATTATGTAATGGAAGTATTGGGATATATTTTTAATGATTTCATTAATCTGCCTGCGAGGGCTCACTGGGACCCATTCTCTGAAACGTCTCGCTGCATGACCCCCCCAACCCCCGATCCCAGCAGCGCCCTTCCTCCAGCACCACGGACAGCTCCTCTCTGATAGAATCTCGCTCCCGACCTACTGTTCTATTACCCGAGACAAACGTATCTCCCGAGATTGAATACCATGGGCTGTAATGAAAATATTTAAGATAAAAAACTGCTATATATTTTACCCCGGCTATCGGAATCTAACCCTGTGGTGTTGGCGGAAAACAACTGGCCTAGTTTTTATTATTTATATTCAAAAATCCCGAATTTATATACAGGGATGTCCCCAACATTTCTGGATTTTCACAAATGCTTCTTCTGAAACACAGTTCCTGGTATCTACTACTTAAAATGTCTGTCCTGGAAGGCTAGTCCATATATCTACTACCTTTACTGTAAAGCTAATGTGTTACCCATCAGCCTTTCCCTTTTTAAATCCTTTCTCTGCCATTGTATTAATGGGCTCTTTAACATCACGCCATTGCTTTTTTTCCCCAAATTAGCTGCAAAGGGGTCGATTCACTAAAGTGTGAAATTTCCAGTCTCAGCAATTTGACGGTATTTACTAAAACCAGTTTTTTTTTTTCCAGGAGCCGGACCAGTAATCTAATTACCATTCAGTAGTAGATTATATTTAACTGTGAGATTGATTAAATTTGGCAATGACACACTTTGAAATGGTTTGTACGTGAACGAGCGGAATGGGAGCTAATTCCACCCGCGGAAGGGAATCCATGTGAACTCGAAACACGCAATCATCAGAATACTATATCAAAACTGCCACAAGAATGACTCGCGGCAAACTGTTTACACCACTGCGGTTATGTGGAAAGGTAGAAGCCGATGAACTAGAAGAAAAGGTTACAGGAAACCCTTTTACAGTAAGGGCAGTAAAGATGCAGAATTCCCCATCAACATTCTGGATAATGTTCTAGATAAGTGTTTAGGTTGCGGGTTTATAATAACTTAAACTGGGAAATACCTGAAGGCTTTCAAACCCACAAGGATATATATATACATATATATATACACATATACACACATATATATATATATATATATATATAATCAAATATATGGGCTATAGGGGTTATTTTTATGTTTTTATTTTTCAAGATAAATAAACACATTAGCTTGAAAAGATCTGATTTGTTCTAACAACGCTACGGAATCCGCTGGCGCTATATAAACAGATGTAACGTAATGACGGACTTGTATACTCTATTGTCCTCATCACATTTTAACGTCAAAGCCCATGAAGCAGGCGAAAGACGGACAAACCGATCAAATGAGATTTGCATTTAAATTTGCTGTTCCCGCTAAGAATTAGCGAATTATTCAACCTGTAGAATAACCTAAATTCTGTGATTTAAAAAAATAAATAAATTCGCAGAACTCGTTGTGTTTTTGAACTGTAAGAATCCCATCACAATTGTTAACCCTTCCCCTTCAACAAAAGCACAGGCAAGCACTTAACCTTCTGAGTGCCAGATGGCTGAGGAGGCTTTTGTGCTGATGGTTAAACTCTAGAGGATTATATACAAACAAGAAAACATTATAAAATTGCTTGAAACAGCAAAATATCCCAATTTTCCAAATGGTAACATTAGACTAAAATCCCTCTGTCCCGTTTCACTATTCTGGGGTCCCGGGGGCTTAGAATATTTAGTATGTGTTCCATGGCAATAAAACAAACAACACTGTGTTTATAAACAGCAGGGAATGTGTTTATAAATTACCTTTTTAAATAATACAGCCAGTTCTGATAAACACACAAATACATTGGAGCTTGCGAGCAGGACCCTCTTTACCTAATCTATCGCTTCGTCTTAGCCTGTCAGTTCTAGTTTTGTCGGACCCTTTGAATGTAGGGACTGTAAGAAGCGCCGCGGAGGTTGGTTGCGCTATATAAATAAAAGAGAATAATAATAATAACGCTCTAGCAGTTGTGAAGCCATGTAAAAAAATATTTTAAAAAAAGTCTTGCATGCCCTCACCCGTAACACATAAAGGTGGCTAGCAATGCAGAAGGTGCAGCTTTAGCCACCAACGATGGATGGGAGTTGGAATCCAGAAGAAACGGAGGCAGGTTTGGGTTAAACTGTCCTGCGGCCAAAATGTTTATTTTTTTGCCCCGTTCATTCACTCGAACAGTAAATAAGGACTATTGGGTAAGCTTGATAACTGCGTCAGGGGTTATATGTATGGGACTCTTACTTTTTACTGCATTGGTCACCCCACCTGACAAAGGGCAGCACAAATCCCAGGCGCTGCGTGGCTACGGCTACTAAAACGTTTCTGCTGCCTTCCATTTATTAGCTATTTTATGTGGATCCCTATGGATGACTCCACTCCTGGCTGTAAAAACAACCCCTTAATCATACAGAAATTTGTAAATGACTAAATCTCTAAAATATAACTCATTTGACGATCTTTTGGGACTCCGAGCTCCGGAGTGTTGTCTCTACGAGCTCCTTGTCTCGTGTTGTGTTTACAGTGGCTTCATTAGTATAACAGCACTTGGGAAGATCTCGAATACTCTCGAAATCTAGATCATTTTCAGCAATTTGCATACATTAAACCCCCCCTTTTGTAAACAGAAATGGAGTCACGGGGCATAATCCACAGGCGCTGCTTGCGTTTGTTGCACAGTACTGTCCAACCGTGTAATGGAGGGCCGTATATATTTACAAGACTTGCAGCCTGTTGGGGGAGGCAAAGTCTATTAAATTGGTAATGATATATTATAGAAGTGTGTGGCCTTTCCTGCAGGTTGGGGTCCACGCCTCCAGGGGCCACATGCCACTTCAGCAAACATGGTGTCTACGTTAGAATGTTAAATCTATTTCCATGTATTATGGCCCCTTGATATTAGTGAGAACGATTGCCTGATATTGATCAGAATTGCATTACTTGCGGCCCTCCAGCCATTGTGCGACAGCAATTACCATCACTCTCATCCAGCTTTTACATTCTTCTCAGGGCAGTTTTATGTCTATTGAAGGCATTCTTGAAGCCCCCGTATTAGCCCCCCACTGATTTGGCTGGCATACCACCCAGTAGGCCCACCCTTACTTTTTTGGGCACTGTGGCTCCTATGACACACAGCCAGACTCTGCTTTTCCGTCCATGAAACACAGTTAGATTGTAAGCTCTTATGGTTGCTAGTATATTTAAATGTGATCTCACTTATTATCGGTATTGTTGCTCCTGTCCCAAAGCGTTGCTGAATATGTTTGTGTTCTCTAAATCGATTTTAATATTTCGCTGTATGCGGCTTCCGTAATGTGCGGCAGACACGGCATTTCACACCAAATTTGCTCTTCTCTATGAAGACAAGCTTATCTAACTGAAGAAGTCAATAGAATGATTAAGAACAATTGGAAGTACAATTTCACACTAATGATGTTCTGTGCCTTTGGCAACCTGTCTGAACAGCGCTAACCCCCCCCCAGCAATGAGGTTCATTGTAAACATGTATACCTAGGGTAACGAACCCTTTGGCTGTCAGGGGGTACAGCAATGCAACGCATTACGTATAACACTTCGCCCAAATAGTCCTGGGTGACGCAAAAGGTGGGGGTTCTAGGCTATTAGAAGAATATCGAGACCTGCTAGCTCTTGCAGTGAGAGCCAAGAGCTAGCAATCTAGGTCGAGCCGATGGTGTAGAGCTGCCCAAGGTGGGATTGGGGCTATCGCGTGTCTCCATTGCCAAATGTGTAAGTACTGAAATATAGGGTTTTAACACTGGGGCTGTGCGTTCTGCATTATAAGGTGCTTCGGGGTAACCAGACACTGAAAAAGTGATTTGGAGATATTAAGTTCTATATCTGCAGCGGCTTGGGGCTCGGAGCACATACCTTCTGGGTTCCAGCAACAGATGCCTGATGGATGGTCTCAGAGTGAGAAGGAACTCACAAGAACCTTACTGCAGTAAGGAGCAGGAGTACGCCGGTCACCTGATACACCCCACACGGCCAAAATATCATAACCCCTTCAGCTCTGGATTTAAAATATGCCGACACGTAAAAAGAATCAGCCTTTCAGGAAGCCAATGGGCAGGGGAGAGCAGATGCGTATTGATTTAATGGTGTAATGTGGAACAATTTTCCACTTAATTCGTAGCCTCAGCACTCCCTCTCGACGCTTGGGAAGATACGGGGTCTGCTTCTGTTGCTTTATCTATTTTAATGAGAAAATCACTGAAAACAGCTTTTATCTCTTTGTCGGTGAAAAGAAGAATAAGGACTCGGGTCTAAAGGGTACCGGAGAATAAAACCACTAAGTGTCCTCAGATTCTCTGCGACAATGTCTATTAAAGAGTACACTGGCACTAATCCTATTCTTCTGTTAATGCAAGGTCTGCGTTGTAACAAGCAGATCAGCGAGCAGTTACGCTAAGTGGTCTTCTCCTTACTCCTTTCTGTCGTTCCTGGGGGAGCCGAGGGGAAATGCAACAGTTGTACAGTTGTTGGAATAATTGAAGAGATTACCAGACTTTTCCTGGAAATCCCTTTAATGGCTCTGCAGAAGAGGTTATAGCCACTAAATGCTGGATGTCTCCACTCTAGAGGTGCTGATGGCTAATTGCGGGTTGTAAGATAAAACCAAGTAATCACCTCTGGATTAACCCTTTGGAGGCAGCCACGGTGATTTACTGAACGCCTGTCCATAGAGGCGTGCTCCGGCGCTGCTCACGGGTTAAGTGGAGAACACTTGCTGCTGTTTGGTTTGCATAAAGCGATTAAATATATAAAAGAGGAGGAACGTAGCTAGCAAGACTCTGTAAAAGAAAAAAAAGAAAGGTTCTTTCGTTCGTGGTTTGGGATTCTCCTAATCAACCACATTTTTATTTAGGCATGTAAATCTGTGTCTTCCCATGCCGCTACATATAAAGCACCAGCATATTCCCTGATGCAGCACAATGGAACATGTTTTATCCAAGCCTTTCCCTTTTATGTATAGATCTGGTTATTTGGTCAAATGGAAAAGATAATAAATTGGGGAAACTTCCCACCTCTTCTATGGGCTGTGAAGTCTTTGGTTAATGCTTCCTAACATTAGTCTCAATATTGTTCTTCAGAAACATAACCCTATGTGCTAAACAGAATAAAATGCTTATACCTTTAGCACACCGGAGTATATAATGGCAGATTATTTTCATGAATTTATAGGACTAAACCTAAAGACCTGTACAGAATATCTCTCATGGTACTTCAGACAAGATACAAACCTTTCATAGTGACAAAAAACTAACCTTATTATGTCAAAAAACCTATTGTAGTAATGATTCATCCCCTCCTATGAGGTTCCAGCTCCTCCCATGAGGAATAAAAGTCCAACCCTTGCTCTTGTTACAAATGAGACATTGACACTTCCACGAGGAACAAAAGTCCCAACACTTTCTTCATCAGAGAGAAGAGACCAACATCTTCCCCCAGGAAACAAATTCAAACTAGTGGTGCACTAAATCGAAGACTGATCATTAAAAACATAATCGTAGGCCCATGTTCCAGATTATTACCCTAGCTTTATTTTGGACAGACAAGACTCCAAAACAGGAATCTGTCAAATATGAATGAGTGATAAATAACTTTCTTCCAAGACCCCGTCCGGTAAGGTACAGGTGTTGGAATACCAAAAGCCAGGACGAGCAGGCCTTTTTGACTCCCAGCCGGTGGGTGGAAATCAGAGAAGATTGAGTAGCCCGACTTGTGGCATTCAGTGCACCAGCTGTACTTTAGTCCTGGATCCAATTTAATTTAACATTTCTGTTTACACAGCAAGGCTTGATGGGACTCGGGGACTTGGTCCAAATGAGGCACACATACACACACTATACCCCAGCACGGTAATTATACCACTGTCTGTACTGCAGTACTTATTACACTATAACGTAAGAGTGCTCTACAAAATATTACGTATCCCTTAATATCAAAACATAGCATCGTGTATAAAAAACAATCAAAGTGTTTCTGTTTATTTCAGCGTACAGCATTAATAATAACCACAGTCAATAAGTAGAAATCACAATACATCCTCGCGTTTAAATAAATGACATGCCACAGCATTGCAGTATATCATAATGTGATTCAGTGTGTGCTCCAATATTTATAACTATACAATTGTATGTGTATATGGACGGGTGCGTTTCTATGTATGTGTGTATGGGTGTGTGCGCGTGAATGTATAGAAATCAACAGGGTCTCAAAATACCGTATCTGTAAAAGACAAATATATATATGTGTATATTCAATAGTTTTAAAATACCATCGTCTTCTGGTATGTCCAGAAAACTTCTGCAGTATTCTCTCTTAGCACTGCAGTACATTATGAAATATGTGTGTGTGTGTATATATATATACCGTATATATGTTTATATATCCCAGACAGATAACTATTGGAGTGCCAGGGAGGGGTGAACTCAAGTGTGCTACACCCATCTGACACTGGATGGGTTAAAAACACCCCATCGACCCCTTTCTACAGGTTTAATATTTTTGCCAGAGAGATCTATGGGGTGCTTTTCGACCCCCCCCTCCACACACACCACAACCTATCTCTGGCAATGAAAGTGTTAACCCAGGCGTTGTGCTTTCTATAACTGTGCTGCAATGTGTTGCGATATTGTTACACACATCATGACATAGAGGATTCTAGCGCAGAAATCATCATCCACAATATCATTTAGGGAGAGAACGCATACATTTCCCCCCCCCCAAAAAAAATAAAGAAAATCTTAATCCCCCCCCCCCAAAAAAAGAAAACTTATCCGGCTGTGTTTTCGGACATGCAAACATGCAGCTCCAGAAGTTTTTGCCGCACAGCACTTGGCAGGCGGGAGAGGGACATGTGCTGCCGGTCGGGATGCGCTGTGATGGAATGTCTGCACTCGCTGTGATAACGGCAGAGCGGAGGACAATCGGTTCGAGTCCCACAATCCGCAGCAGCATCCATCCTTCCTAAAGTTACCACACGAGACGGGATCGCGGTGCCGGCGGCTGGCCATTTCCTCTGCAGACCCTAGGAGGGGAAACCCCTCACGGTATTCGCTGCCGAGCACTACCCCCCAAACATCGCACATACATACATACATACACACACAGAGTATCGGAGCCAAGCAGGTGCCGAGAGCAGGCAAACCGGTTCGGACAGTCTGGGTGCCGTTCGGAAAGCAGAAACATAAGGAGACGTCTTACCTGCTGAAGGTAGAGGAACGCCGGGGGACCAGAGATGGAATGGGGGATCATGGCAGAGCTGGTAAGTAAGAGGCAACCAGAATTAGCCATAGAGCACAGCATGTAATGCGAGGTCAGGCAGCTGCTCTGTATAAGTCAAATTTTCCTCCTCTTGCAGACACACTGCTTTCTCCCTCGTGTCTCCCAGTCTGCCTTCCGCCTCTCCTCCTCCCTCCGCCCGTCTCTCTCTCTCTCTCTCTCTCGCTATTCCCCCCGTCTTCACTACGTTTATTAAGGTCTATTCCTCGCTCTCGCTATCGCCCGCCCTGTGCCAGCCGAAGCGCACCACACATGAGCGGCACTAGGCTGTGTTTCTGCTGCTGGCTTCCGCGTGCTCGGAAAGATTGGATGGGAAGGAGAGAGTGTTAGTGAGTAGAATAAAAGGGGAGGGCAGTGAAAGGGGGAAGAGAGAGAGTGAGCAGTCGATACAGGAGGAAAGGTGGGGGGAGGGAGGTGTCCCCAGAGTATCTAAACATCAAACACACAACTGTATAAAATTAGAGGGAAAAAAAGGGAAGGACAGCTGATCTGACACTTTCTCCCCGCTCCCCATCCCGGGACACCATTAACCAGTCCCTGACCGGTCCCAACACTGCCCGGTGCGATCGCTCCGGGAGCAGCGGGGGACCGATTCCTAAGAGATCGAAAGAAAAAAGGGAACAATGGGAAGTAAAGACACAGAACCAAAAAAGAGCTCTTAGGAACCAAGGAGAGGAAAAGACTTTGGAATCTAAACGAGTGAAAGGATGCGAAAAATATCCCAAGATAAAAGGCAGTGAATTACAGAACCGAGATCCCCAGAATGATCTCCAGATCAACTCTCTGCAGTCTAGAACTATCGTAACATCAACAAGCTGAGCTGAATCTAGAATGATCCAAAGATTCACTCTTTGGAGTGGAACTATTTATCATCTATTCTCTGGATCAAATCCAGAATAACCCAAGATCTGCACTCCTGAGTCCAGATTAAGCATTTTATTTACTCTGTGGACCAAATCCAGAAAGATCCCCAAATCTAGACTCCAGAATAATCCCAAAATCCAATTCCATTTTAAATCCACTCTCAAATCCAGAACAATCCTAACATCCGAACTGAATACAGAACAATCCCAAGATCCTCTGTGTGTCTTCAGTCCAGAATAATACCAACATCTAGTTTTTGGATTGGGTATGGATCGATTTCTAGTCATTTAATGAAGCCCAGAACAGCCTAAATCCTCTCTGTGAAATATCTTACTTTTTCTAAACTCTCTGTTATTTTAATCCACCCCACAACTAATATTTATTGGCAATTCTTGAAAACAAGGTTTTCAGGATGGTTTTTTAATGGCGCAGTGTGGTGGTTACTCAAAATTTACAACGTGTGGCTGCAGAAATCACCGTGCAAACCCCAAAATGCCTCAAAAGCCTATATTACCCCAAAAATGAGGGAAATATTATTTATAACAGAGGGGGCTGCAATTTTGGTCAAAATACATTCAGAAAAGATATGCCCTTTGTACGGGCGATAGGAGCCTGCCTGCCCCCGGCTGCCCCCACACTGTCACTGACGTACAGGAGGTTACGCTAGCCCATAATAAAAGGCAGCTTTGGGGCGAAGCACTAACTGGTGGAGCAATTGCCATGGAAACAAATAGAATGCTTTTTGCACCAAATTTAGAATATGCTAAAAAACTGCTCCTTATAAATACGAGCCGGGTTGCAAATGTATAGGTTCACGGAAACATTTAACAGCACTCCTTAGATTTAGGAGCCATATGCCTATCCCAAGCATGTTTAAATGCCCTCACTGTATTAACCTCTACCACTTCTGCTGGGAGGCTGTTCCACTTATCAACAACCCTCTCAGTAAAATATTGGGTAAGATTACACCTTGGGTCCTAAGAGAAATAATGGTCCCCTATACCTACACCTTTACACTCCTTCACACCGATAACTTGGAGTAAATGTGGCCCTACGTGGTATAAGTTGGTTCATGGCTGGTCACCAAATGTATAGAGCATGGGAACGGGTTGGAGCTAGCAATTTGTTCACTACTTAATGTGATTACCATGTGACATCAGATGCACGCTGCATGTTTTCTGTTGCAGTAATTCATTTGGATAAGATGTCACAAAAGTAGCAGAGCCGACAATTTTCTATTGATCTATACATTTGCTCCGTATCTACCCTGTCTATGTTATCATATTTGGGAAAGGTAGGGCTGTAATGGAACTAATTAATTGGTTGAAGTGGATCTGGCGCATCTATTCTTTCTTCTCTAAGTGTGCCCCATAATCTGGAAGCTCCCCAATTGGAATGTAAATGCTACAGGAGATGATATGCGATCCTTAACTGTCAACCACTGGCTGGGGATGATGGGAGTTACTGCACCACAATAGCTGCCGGTGACTCAGACCTGCTTAGGAGGGTTCTGCGCCAGGTACGGCAGAGAGAACAGAGGAACCCCTGCCCCGGTGAGATTGCGCTCCATCTGCCTTAGAACGCGGAGCGTACAGATGAAGTCTACTTCTCGGCTGCTACTTCAGAAGTAGAATTCTAATTACCAAGCTGAGAGGCAGAGTGTTATGTACTTAGCACCAGTATCAACAGAACTTCTCCCGGGGGAAGCCAGCATCTCCTGCCTTTACATCTGTGTGAAGGAATCCCCCCTTCTGCTGGGGATCCTAAAGCTCAGCCCGAGAAGAAGCGGGGCTTGGATGAGCTCCCTGGGCATTCACGGCGAGCGCACTTCACAAACACAGAATCATAAATCCAGCACAGAGACGGCAAATCACAGGCACAGCAACGGCTGCGGTCCTCTACATACAGTCTATACAGCGGCATTTACACCGATACAGCCGCAGCACAACGAAAGCAGAGCAGACCCTTTGGCCCCATCGTCCGCTTCTCCTGCTGTAAAGACCCCTTAATCAGTCGTTGGTCTCGTCTGGGAGGATGTTCCACTTAGCTACCACCTTCCTAGTAAAGTAACATTTTCTTACATCACAACCCTTGAGTAGGACACCTGTAATTCTGCACACATCTCCGATGTCTGAGCAAACAGATCCACACATCTATTATACCTACACACACACACACCTACAGTGTTTAACAACACACACACACACACCTACAGTGTTTAACAACACACACACACACCTACAGTGTTTAACAACACACACACACACCTACAGTGTTTAACAATACACACACACCTACAGTGTTTAACAATACACACACACCTACAGTGTTTAACAATATACACACACACCTACAGTGTTTAACAATACACACGCACACACCTACAGTGTTTAACAATACACACACACCTACAGTGTTTAACAATACACACACACCTACAGTGTTTAACAATATACACACACACCTACAGTGTTTAACAATACACACGCACACACCTACAGTGTTTAACAATACACACACACACACACCTACAGTGTTTAACAACACACACACACCTACAGTGTTTAACAATACACACACACACACCTACAGTGTTTAACAATACACACACACACACACCTACAGTGTTTAACAATACACACACACCTGCCTTGTGTCTACTTTTTTTCCTTTACTGAGAGTAGATAAATGGAACAGCCCTCCGGCCGAAGTGGTAGAGGGTAATACAGTGAGGGTATTAAACATGCATGGGACAGACATTCGGCTCCTGAATCTAAGACGAGACCAACGACTGATTAAGGTTTGAGTCTTTACAGCAAAATCATATCGGCCGATTCAATGTCCCAGCACACAGGACACTGACACAGCTCCCATACAATGTGTGCTAACACACCGCACATACACAAACAAAGCGTGAACGCACAATATCAAAATGCCTTAATCCACCCCCCCCCCCCACAAACGTATCAGCGCACACACACTAGCACACTTCCAACAGCTCCACACATTCCTGGCTGGATGTGTACAGTGCCGCGCGTAATTACATCCACACAATCTGCGTCCAATCAAACACACAGCCCCTCTCCCGGCAGATACACAGTAACACACGGCTTGTTATCTGTCGCTGCACAAACACACTGCCTGCAATGTGCCAGCCGACACACAGTAACACAAAGCACGGCCTGCAACATATTTGCATATAGAGTAATACACACAGTCCCTGCAGTCTGCCACAATATGGCACTGGAGCGTACGCCGCAAGAAGGAGAAAACCTGCACACACACGGACAACTGCATACTGCCCCCCGAACCGCATATACAACGGGATACTGCCCCCCGAACCGCATATACTACCGCATACTGCCCCCCGAACCGCATATACAACGGGATACTGCCCCCCGAACCGCATATACACCGGCATACTGCCCCCCGAACCGCATATACTACCGCATACTGCCCCCGAACCGCATATACACCGGCATACTGCCCCCCGAACCGCATATACAACGGGATACTGCCCCCCGAACCGCATATACTACCGCATACTGCCCCCCGAACCGCATATACAACGGGATACTGCCCCCCGAACCGCATATACACCGGCATACTGCCCCCCGAACCGCATATACTACCGCATACTGCCCCCGAACCGCATATACACCGGCATACTGCCCCCCGAACCGCATATACACCGCATACTGCCCCCCGAACCGCATATACACTGGCATACTGCCCACGAACCGCATATACACCGGCATACTGCCCCCCGAACCGCATATACACCGCATACTGCCCCCGAACCGCATATACTACCGCATACTGCCCCCCGAACCGCATATACTACCGCATACTGCCCCCCGAACCGCATATACACCGGCATACTGCCCCCCGAACCGCATATACACCGGCATACTGCCCCCCAAACCGCATATACACTGGGATACTGCCCCCGAACCGCATATACACCGGGATACTGCCCCCCGAACCGCACATATACCGGCATACTGCCCCCGAACCGCATATACACCGGCATACTGCCCCCCGAACCGCATATACACCGGCATACTGCCCCCCGAACCGCATATACACCGGCATACTGCCCCCCGAACCGCATATACACCGGCATACTGCCCCCCGAACCGCATATACACCGCATACTGCCCCCCGAACCGCATATACACCGGGATACTGCCCCCCGAACCGCATATACACCGCATACTGCCCCCCGAACCGCATATACACCGGCATACTGCCCCCCGAACCGCATATACTACCGCATACTGCCCCCCGAACCGCATATACACCGGCATACTGCCCCCCCGAACCGCATATACACCGGCATACTGCCCACGAACCGCATATACACCGGCATACCGCCCCCCGAACCGCATATACACCGGCATACTGCCCCCCGAACCGCATATACACCGCATACTGCCCCCGAACCCCGTATACACCGCATACTGCCCCCCGAACCGCACATACACCGACATACTGCCCCCCGAACCGCACATACACCGGGATACTGCCCCCAAACCGCATATACACCCGCATACTGCCCCCGAACCGCATATACACCGGGATACTGCCCCCCGAACCGCATATACACCGGGATACTGCCCCCCGAACCGCATATACACCGGTATACTGCCCCCGAACCGCATATACATCGCATACTGCCCCCGAACCGCATATACACCGCATACTGCCCCCCGAAACACATATACACCGGCATACTGCCCCCGAACCGCATATACACCGGCATACTGCCCCCGAACCGCATATACACCGAGATACTGCCCCCCGAACCGCATATACACCGGCATACTGCCCCCTGAACCGCATATACACCGCATACTGCCCCCGAACCTCGTATACACCACATACTGCCCCCCGAACCGCATATACTACCGCATACTGCCCCCCGAACCGCATATACAACGGGATACTGCCCCCCGAACCGCATATACACCGGCATACTGCCCCCCGAACCGCATATACTACCGCATACTGCCCCCCGAACCGCATATACACCGGCATACTGCCCCCCGAACCGCATATACACCGGCATACTGCCCCCCAAACCGCATATACACTGGGATACTGCCCCCGAACCGCATATACACCGGGATACTGCCCCCCGAACCGCACATATACCGGCATACTGCCCCCGAACCGCATATACACCGGCATACTGCCCCCCGAACCGCATATACACCGGCATACTGCCCCCCGAACCGCATATACACCGGCATACTGCCCCCCGAACCGCATATACACCGGCATACTGCCCCCCGAACCGCATATACACCGCATACTGCCCCCCGAACCGCATATACACCGGGATACTGCCCCCCGAACCGCATATACACCGCATACTGCCCCCCGAACCGCATATACACCGCATACTGCCCCCCGAACCGCATATACACCGGCATACTGCCCCCCGAACCGCATATACTACCGCATACTGCCCCCCGAACCGCATATACACCGGCATACTGCCCCCCCGAACCGCATATACACCGGCATACTGCCCACGAACCGCATATACACCGGCATACCGCCCCCCGAACCGCATATACACCGGCATACTGCCCCCCGAACCGCATATACACCGCATACTGCCCCGAACCCCGTATACACCGCATACTGCCCCCCGAACCGCACATACACCGACATACTGCCCCCCGAACCGCACATACACCGGGATACTGCCCCCAAACCGCATATACACCCGCATACTGCCCCCGAACCGCATATACACCGGGATACTGCCCCCCGAACCGCATATACACCGGGATACTGCCCCCCGAACCGCATATACACCGGTATACTGCCCCCGAACCGCATATACATCGCATACTGCCCCCGAACCGCATATACACCGCATACTGCCCCCCGAAACACATATACACCGGCATACTGCCCCCGAACCGCATATACACCGGCATACTGCCCCCGAACCGCATATACACCGAGATACTGCCCCCCGAACCGCATATACACCGGCATACTGCCCCCTGAACCGCATATACACCGCATACTGCCCCCGAACCTCGTATACACCACATACTGCCCCCCGAACCGCACATACACCGGGATACTGCCCCCAAACCGCATATACACCCGCATACTGCCCCCGAACCGCATATACACCCGCATACTGCCCCCGAACCGCATATATACACCGGGATACTGCCCCCGAACCGCACATACACCGGGATACTGCCCCCCGAACCGCATATACACCGGCATACTGCCCCCGAACCGCATATACACCGGCATACTGCCCCCGAACCGCATATACACCTGCATACTGTCCCCCGAACCGCATATACACCTGCATACTGTCCCCCGAACCGCATATACACCGGGATACTGCCCCCCGAACCACACATACACCGGGATACTGCCCCCCAAACCGCACATACACCGGCATACTGCCCCCAAACCGCATATACACTGGGATACTGCCCCCGAACCGCATATACACCGGCATACTGCCCCCAAACCGCATATACACGGGATACTGCCCCCGAACCGCATATACACTGGGATACTGCCCCCGAACCGCATATACACCGGCATACTGCCCCCAAACCGCATATACTCGGGATACTGCCCCCGAACCGCATATACACTGGGATACTGCCCCCGAACCGCATATACACCGGCATACTGCCCCCAAACCGCATATACACCGGGATACTGCCCCCGAACCGCATATACACCGCATACTGCCCCCGAACCGCACATATACCGGCATACTGCCCCAGAACCGCATATACACCGGCATACTGCCCCCGAACCGCATATACACTGGCATACTGCCCCCCCGAACCGCATATACACCGGGATACTGCCCCTGAACCGCATATACACCGGGATACTGCCCCCGAACCGCATAAACACCAGCTTACCGCCCCCGAACCGCATAAACACCGCATACTGCCCCCGAACCGCATATACACCGCATACTGCCCCCGAACCGCATATACACCGGCATACTGTCCCCGAACCGCACATACACCGGCATACTGCCCCCGAACCGCACATACACCGGCATACTGCCCCCGAACCGCACATACACCGGCATACTGCCCCCCAAACCGCATATACACCGGGATACTGCCCCCGAACCGCATATACACCGGGATACTGCCCCCCGAACCGCACATATACCGGCATACTGCCCCCGAACCGCATATACACCGGCACACTGCCCCCCGAACCGCACATATACCGGCATACTGCCCCCGAACCGCACATACACCGGCATACTGCCCCCGAACCGCACATACACCGGGATACTGCCCCCGAACCGCATATACGTGGGATACTACCCCAATACTATATACACTGTATATACAACAGTATATACAAGATACTACCCCCAGACTATACATACACCCAGACAATATCCCCAAACAGCACAAGCATGTAGAAACTGTCGCACCCCTGTACTTACACCTACACACCACGCCAAACTAAACATATACACTGAATTACTACTATCCCCTACCAAATACATACCAGCCCGGCATACAGCCAGGCCTTTCCCTGACCTAAGCAGGACTCTGCCCCAGAGTCACACATTCTACTACATGCTCACACCAGACCATTCAATTTACATGATAAGATTGATGACATATTCTGATCATAATATAGATTTAGTAGCGGTGGGATGTTGACAGTATTGTGAGGTACGTCATGGTGGCAGGGGGTGGTTACACTTAGCATGGGGTGGATAATATACACTGCATGATGTATGGATCAACTACTAAATCTACTATAGAACTAGGGATTAATAAAGGTTAAAACATGTCTATTTCTTGAAGTTATTTTTTTTGAAGAATGGATACCCATCAATCATACCCTGGTTACCCCACACCCTGGGGTAGAATGGCATTATATATCCCAGTCGTAACAGTGTACTTTGAGAGGTCCGCATGAAAGGTCTGGTGAACCTCAATGCCCGGGGCGTTGCTGTACGGAGAATATTACAGAGCACAAGGATCCTGTTGAATAAAGTATGGAGAGCGTACCCACAGAATGCGGCTAGCCTTAGGTACAGTGCATGAAATACTTAATATATGCCAGCAACAGCCATGTTCCCTGTTCTCCCACAAAAGACACAAAGATGACAACAAAAAAATCTAAAGAGCCAGGGATTTATAGCTCACCCAGGGGCTCTTGGAAGAACTGGCTTCTAGCCACCTGTCTATAATTGGAAATGAAGCTGAAGAGGATTGAATCTTTACCTTATTGGCAAGTAAATGCCAAGAGACGCCTGAAAGGACCCAGAATCTAGACCTATTGAACAGCTACTGCAGCCAAATTAGTAGCTGGAACCAGTTAACGAGTCTCAAAGAAGTCCCCGCAGGTCTTTCTACCTGAACTGCTAACATCTCCGGTACATGAAGAATATAACAATTCGATGTGACCTTAACAGATCCGTTACTAGGCGGTACGCACAAGGAACAGAGCAAAAGAGAGGCCAAAGAGAATAGGGAATACACAACACAAGCAGGAGAGAAGACAGAGATCTATTGATGTAGAGGAAGACATCAAGAACGTGTAACAGGGAGAGTGATGGAGTGGCCCTAATACTCAATGACTGGAGGGGGTGGCAGAATGGGGCGAGGAGTAGGAGGCAGATAAATGGTGAAAAGCTAAAAGCTGATAATTGCCATTTAATTAAACATTTTGGGGTAGTCCACAGGGCCGCTCAGCCTACCCCTTAGAGCCCCCGGAAATGTAACTAGCCTTGCCATGGGCTACAGCAAGCTGTTTAGGGTCATCTATACATTATGGGTCCTCCAATGCCATGAATGAACTGTAGGGGTACTTAAATTGGATAACTTTCATTTATTGCCCTGTGTAGAGTCCTAGCAGAAGTGAGAAGTTGGAGAGAAGTCTCACCACGCACCCTTGTGCCCCCTTTTCATCCCCTAATGCCCCTTTTTCTAGGAGCTCGGAATCGTTGCTGATATTAGTGAATCACAGGGTTCTACTGGCCAAAAAGCCACAGCAGTGTTTACACAAAACCGTGCAAATGAAATGGTGTAAACCCCAAATAAATATGTAAACCCAGAATAACATTATGTTATCTAAAATGGAAAAATGGGGGAGCAATGAGCGTTTATCAGTCAATAAACAGAAGGATTCCGCCCCGGGGGTTTAACATTTCCAGGGGTAACAAAATGATGAATGGAAAGATTAATGTGATGCAGAAATGCATTGGTTGGGGCGCCCCAGTTCATATTTTTTTGGAGGTGATGGAATAACAAAGATACACCGAAGCCATATATACTGGGGCAGTTAACTGGTAAATGTTCCTGGTAGGGGTAATTAAATGTCAGGGCTTGCGTTGCAAGAATCAATGAAATGCTAATGATTTTGGCAGAGGAGGGTATATATTGCTGGGGCAATTGAATGATAATGACTGTCTCCGGGCAATAAACACCTTTTGCCAAGTGATGCATTGTTTAGGGTGAAAGTGGATCCCTTCTGCTTCAGACTTAACCCTTTCTTTGCCAGTACAGATCACTGTACGTCTGCATATAGGAACAATGCGGTGCTACACTCCATCTAACCAGTGACACGTCTGCAGACAACAAGCTGTTTTGGTAAAGATATATAATTGTCAGTCTTAGGGGAACCTCATGTATCTGTTCACTGTACCTCCTCCTTGCAACTCATTTTCAGCCCGGCTTGCAGTTGGCTGCAGGCAAGCGTCAGAAAGCTGCCGGAGAGACAGCGTTAGGCGTTGTGATGTATTTTAACTGCAGTAGAAAAACTATAAACATTGCAGTGTAAACCATTGGCTCCAAACTCACGCCTCTCTCCAGCAAGGTCCAGCTGGCAACATATGAACATCATCCAACTCGGAGGCCTGGAGGCAGTGTCTGGGACACTCCCTCGCTGTCTCTCCATTACAGCTGCTCTTATAGTTATGTCTGTCTGCAGTCAGGGTTCCCACTACCCTGTATGCAGCCGTCGGGGCCATTTCTGACCCAAGCCTACTGATAACACCTTGGTAGAAGCACCCATAGGTTTCTTCAAGCGAGAACAGTCAGCAGACGCAGAGAAACATCAATGCAGAACTCGACGGCAAACAAAAGCCATTTGGCTCCTCTACTCTATCCATGTTTGTATCTCTGTTTTAGATCCTTTGCCTTGTCTTACATTCCGGATAGTTTTATGTCTACGTCATACATGTTTAAAGAGCCCGGACCCAGGGCTTGGGCCCAGTGGACATGCAGGGCAGATTCCTCCCTGGGAGGACATCATAAGGTCCTGCTGCCAGAAGAAAAGAGTTGAAGGCACTTTTTGGTCAGCCGGGCTGGACCAAGCCGAGTATATGGCTTTAGACTGTCTCTAGAACGTTGAGTTTGAGTTTAGTAAGAAAAGTGACTTGTATGGCAGTGTCATCAATCTAAACAGAAGATCTAAATTCAGGGGCCACGGTCCTCTTCTGGAGACCCCTCCCCCCTTTAATGCTACATCTAAATGACATTGTAAGTTTGAACTATACATATGGACATATATTTAGGATTACGTAATGCGCTGACTATATGATTAATTCCCCTTTTTCCAAGTGGGACAGTTGTTCTGAAAATAAGGCACTGAAGGACTGTGAGGAGGGACAGAGGACGAGCGCCAGCTGAGGGTAAGCCTTTGAGGAACATTTTTGGCTAGCAGGCGCCTTCTTCCTGTAAATATCTTTACGTCAGACAATGAAATGATTAGTGACGAGGCAGCGTCACTGCCAGGATCTCACTCCGGAGGTGGCAGGGAAAGAACCACAGCTATCACGTGAACATCATTTGCAATTCAATTCCAACAAATTAATTTTAGCATGATTAGTTTTGTAAACAAATAAACAGCGATCGCAATCATCCAGAGGGGAAGGAAATATCCCAGCAACACTTTTCAGGGCTTAGCAAGCAATGTTTTACGAGAGCAAAGGGCTGCTTTAAGAAATGTCACTCCCAACGCGAAAGCGTTGCAGACACAGCAGAGGATCCTTTATGCGACGTCTCAAATGGTCTTGAAAGAAGGAAACGAAAAAAAAAATAATGAAGGATGCCTGTAAGGCTCAAACTTGTTCGGGTTTCATTTCCCGCACACATTTTATAGAAGTAATGGCCTTTTTTAGGACTCCAGAACTGCCATGCGGGATTGACAGAAGACTATTAAAGGGGCATTCCGGTGAAGCTGAAACTCGGCAATCACGGTGTTTTTACTTACAAACTGCCCTAAATGATGGCGATGGCAGCTGCAGGAATAAATTCAGCCATGGCCCATCTGTGCCACTGGCACATCACCTAGTGGGCAGGCTAGCATGTCATTGCTACGAAAGGATCGGGGCTTTAGGTGTCCGTTGGGCTGCTTTACATGAATTCGAGTCGACTGTCCCTTTAAGAAAATAAAGTAAAAAAAGTAGTGTTTTGGATTTGAAAACGGTGTTTATTTTCCGGTGCAGCACATTGCGTGGTAAGCAGATTGTTACGCTGTAACTTCACACACAAACTGACGGCTACGTTCATCTGTAAATTTCAAAGTCAACGCGTCCACATTCAACATTTTCACCATTTTTTTTTTGATCCGTCATGGCAGGGCTGCGTTCCCCTCTTGCAGCGGCTAGTGCCTGTGAGAAGGTGTCACTCAGCATTAATGTCAGTCTCTGCTTTCCTCGTGCCGGGCGGAAGGAATGATACCTGATGAAGGGGCCGCCGCTACACTCCTGACATGTCACTTTCCTCATTCGGATTTACACCCGCGTGCGCACAAAACCTCAGTTCCCACAGACGCGTCCACTGCTTAACTCTTTAAGTGGGTGTTTTATGAGCAACAACACTAGCACAGAGCCCGTCAGGTCCCATAGCTAGATGCACGAATGGGGAGGAATAAGGTCTTAATTTAATTCCCCTATGTCAATGATTTCAGTTTTTGCACCTATATATATATATAACAAACACATTATGTTTTCTTCACCTTTAATATCCCTGACACCCCATACTATAGAAGAATGCACATTAAAATACTTAGATTTCCTAAGCACTTTGCCCAGGGACAGACTAAGGACATCGAGGTGGCCCTGGCACTTTAAGTCTGGCGACCACCAATGGCATGAGCATGGCCAACGGCTGGATACGAGAGCCAGCATGCAGCGTGCCGCCGGGCATATATACTATAGTATCTGCCAATGGAGCAATGTCGTCCAGCGGCCCTCCGGGCCATGGGACTTGCACTAAACAGCACCGTGGGGCCACAGGCTCACGCTACAGCTTAGAATCCAGGGATTTGGCCCATTTTATTATTTTCTGCTATTCTCTGTGCCTTGGGGTCTCCGTACCGTTGCGTTCTCATACAGATTGTAGGTGATGCTTGGAGGCTCGGATGTCGGCATTTGAAATGCTTTCTTTTATATGACTTCATTTACTTTTAGACAAATCCACAGCAGACACCGACCGCGGCTTTCAGATAAACCGGGACGGAAATCAATCGGCTTCCGATGATCTTGCAGATGACATTTAGTTTCAGCTGCCGTAAAACAGCAAAGTCAGTTGGATTTTTTACATGTTAGATGGGCTGGAAAAAAAGACAATTAAAAAAAAAAGTGGAGAATGTGCCATATTCCTATAATCAGCACTAGATTCACATCTCGTGGCAGAACGCCGTCGGATCGTCCCCCGGAACGTATGGAGAGGTATAAATCCCGTCTGGGAGCTGTCCGTGGTACCGGAGGAGGCTCAAACGCCAAGGGATTTAATCACTTAACGGGGAGTCTGTAGGTGACTGATATCATTTCATCTCACCGATTTCATGCATTATGAAGGGTTGGCCCCTGTGAGCTTTGCCTCTACAAATGGCAGTAAAACTGCCCCTGCATAATGTATAATTCAATCTGAGAGAAATCTCAATGCATTGATGCATAATGCAGGGCTAGGGCGACCCGTACGCCTCTTCAGAATGCACAGCGCCACGTTTCTACCGTAGAGAATTTCCCAGCAGATCCCGTGCATGTTTAAATTCCCTTACTGTATTATCCTCTACCACTTCTACTGGGAGGTTGTTCTGCTTATCTACCACCCTCCCACCGTTCGCCAAAAAAACCTTCCCATTTAATGAATAAATAAACTGAAATTTCAGTTTATAATAAAAAATGATCTACTGGTTAAGATCTGGCTACGAATTGCGGATCCATGGCTCTGCTTGTATGTGATGAAGAATGGAGCCTGGCTGCAAATAAGGCGTAGCGAGGCCGGCTGTGAGTGATGGGAATTAGCACCTCGGAATAGGTGATTGCGGGATGAGAAGTCGGGATGGATGTTCGGAGAAGTAAAGTGGGGTTGTCGGTAGTTAGAGCGGGGCCGGCTGTTCTGTGTCTGGGGGCAGCACGTGTGGCCGGCGGGGAGACGGCTCTGGCTGTGAGTGATAAGCGGGAGAGTCAGACTACATGCGATGAACGGGTCGTACAGTACATAAAGAACGCACGCAGGATTCGGCTGTGTGTGATGAGATGTATGGAGGGGCTGTGAATTCTCAACCTATAATGGTATTCAATGCTCAGCTGTTCAGTGGCAATAAAAGAAAACAACACTTTCAATAATTCAGTAAAGGGAAAGAAGGCCATAAACAAGAGGAAAAGCCCAACGCAGACAGAAGGGGAGGAGGGGAAGCGAGCGAGAACGGGAGGACAGACTTACCAGATGGAGAAATGCGATAAAAGGCAATGCAGACAGAAAAATAAGGAACGCGCTATACAGGGCAGGAGGGGAGCGAGCGGTCCGATACCGGGAGCGCCGCGCTGATTATCGCTAATATACTTATCTGCTTTATTGATGAAACCATCTACGGTGATTTTAGCCTCTCTGTCCCTCATAACAATATCTAGCACCAGAATCAAAAATGTTCAATAACGCTTGCTGCCCGCGATCGGCGCCACTTAAGTGTTTATCCTGCGCTTTGCAAACGGTAAACAAAGGATCGCGACTGTTTGGGAAAGACGTCTGAAGTCGAGAAAGAATGGGAAAAAAAAAGAATTTTTGGAGGATGCGAAGAGGTTAAAAGGAGGGATAGAGAAGGAATGGGGTGATACGCGAGGATTTGTCGGGAGGGTTTGTTAAAGCCGATTCGCCGCTTTTCCCAGATATTAGATTCCGTAGTTCCGTCCGCTGCATAAACCCGCGAAACGCGCTTACAGATTAACGCAATCAATACACATGATTAGAAACCCACCTTATACCAGGACCGGCCAACAGACTCGGCAGGAGAAGACAGCGTCTCCCACTCGCCTTCATCTCTGCTCACACATGGCTGACCACACGCAGATTGGCCATTTGGCGCACCGGGCAAATGCCTGCTGGGCTGGTGGCCGATAGGGCCACATACTCACTGATACTCCTGCTCCAGTGGCAGACTGGAAGCTTCAGTGTGTAGCCGGCGGTTGGATAGCAGCTTCCCATATCCAGCTGGTGGCCGCATCTATTGGCCACTGTTGGCGTTATAGTGCCAGGGCCCCCTAGTCAATCCCACCGTTGGCGTTATAGTGCCAGGGCCCCCTAGTCATTCCCACCGTTGGCATTATAGTGCCAGGGCCCCCTAGTCATTCCCAGTTTGTGTGGCTGACCCAGTGCCTTAGAATGTGGCCACTAGGTCAATACACGTGTTGCAGTGTACTGTGTGGCCATGCATACCCAGCAGGTGCACACATGTATGGCCTTAAATTGCCAGGGCTGATTTTTGTCCCCATTCCTGCAACAATCTTAACTTCCGGTGCTCAGGATCTGCATAATTATTCCTCCCCATAATGCATAGGAGAAGAGGAGATAGTGTCAGGATAGATTGATTAATCATTAATATGATGATTCTGCCACCTCTTGCCACAGATCCCAGCTTCTATAAGATAAAACAGTGCCTTTTAAACTAAATACGCTGAAAACAATTACCGTGATTTATTAAAAGAAAAAGCATGAGTTAGCAGAAGTTTTAATGAATAATTTTAGTAATACCTAAAATCTCTATGTTTTGGGAGGTGCGTTGCTGAGCATTGCAGAGGTTTGTAGTGAAGAAGTATTTTAGGGACGAGTCGACCGCGTGAAAATGTAGAGAAAGAGAAATTAGGCATGGGTTCAATCAGAGCATGTCCTTCGGTTGGCTGAGTGTCATGAGAGCCGGAGGGTGGCACGTTGCCCATCCCTGCGGCAGCACGATAAAAGTCCTGCGGGATTTCACGGGTTGGGGAGGAGGGCTGATGGAATACTTGCTTAACAGCTCCGGATCGTCATGTGAACAGCATTCCCGTGCTATGCACCACTTACTGCAAGAACAGTGCTGATAAATGAACAGATCCAAACCTGGATGAGGGGAAAAGTGACATGGAACGACTCCATGGCGGCGGATCATTCATCAAGTGACATTTCCTCAGCCCGGCGCGAGAACGCCAAGGAACCAGAGGAAGCCGGCAGCCGCTGTCACTTCTTCATAAGTGTCTTCATCAAACTAATCTCTTCTCCCTTTCCCTCTGTCCTCGTTTATTTTAATCGCGGGTCCCATCTCCCTTGTAATAAAGCGCGAGCCGGTACCGATCACGCCTCTGTCCGCTCTCACGTTTCTCTCCGGTAGATCCGGTCTCACCGTTTCACTCTGCTGCCTGTATGTATTGGGGATATTGTCAGTGATTCGTGGACCCTGCTGGATCTCCAGCTCCCATTCTTCTTTGCCCCTCTTACATTCCGCGCCATTCATTTTGTTTAATGATTGAATTCCACGAGATGTTGATAAATATTCCCTCTCTTACATTCCGTTGCTTGTTTCCCTAATCGGACCTTTCCCCACCCTTATCATTTACTTACAGATCTTGTGTTCTGCTTATATTCCCAGTTCGCGCAAGCCCATGATAAATTACAACGTGCATTCTGAAGCTCTCCAAGCTACTTCTCCCTCGTTTTAATTAATACACAGGGGTGCACAGCGTCACGTTAACTGACACGCATGCTGACACTTAAGGGAGGCAAATAACGAGGGCATGTGCCCACATCCCCCCTAACAACAGGCCCTAAATGCCCTTCAAAACAAGCCTCTGCAGCCCCCCAAACCACCACCAAGCAGCTCCAAAGATCAAGACGTATCGCCGTTTCTAAAGTCAATAAGAGTATATAGACCGAGGACGGCGAGGGGGAGGAGATGTGCGTGGGCGAGGAAGGTCCTGCAGAACATTTAAACCCTGGTATTCCTCCAGGTCCTGCTAGGCCATTGTTAGCTTCATCGACATGTTAATTAGGATATTACCCACAATGCTCTGTAAATGTCATTACACACAATAAAAGTCAATGCCTATTGTTATGGGCGCCCAGGGCCCTCCCGTGCTACATCTAGCTGCTGGCTCAACGTGATCTGTAAGGAATTATCACAATGGCCATTTGTTTATATTTGTAGCCAGATATTGAGCTTTACATATCTTTAGTAACAATCCACCACCAGCCACACGTGGGCTACCTATTGATGCTGACATGAACCATCTCTTTGCGTATTCGCTCCCGTTCCCTGTCTGACAGCCCACTGTGTCCTCCATCTCCAAGCCTGGTAATGGGCTGTGTTCTCCAGAGGTGCCAATGAAACTTAACATCCGTATCTGTATCTTTGCACATAGACATCCCCGTGTCGGCTCTACACAGCTGAAGTCCACACAATCCCTTGGAAGATGCAACCTACATCAGGTAAATCCTCAGCCGATGCCCTCTCCTATCATAGGGTCTTGTGGACCCTCCTTGGCTCAAAAAATGTATCAATACAACAATACATTGTTAGAAGTCAGATCATACGACAATCATAATGCTGTTCATTTCATAACTGTACAGAAATATAGTTTGTAGTTGCTTCAAGAAGCCACCCCTTTGTTTGTTCATGAGGTCCCTTTAAAATCTTGGACCTAAAATAACCCCCATTCTGAGATCGTGTTATTTTATACGTGTCTCTGTTCAAGGGGCCAGGTTATCACCCTAGTATGTGAATTTAATAAGGGTCAAGTGGCCTGAGAATGGATGACAATTTCCATGAGGATATTGCTAATGATTTAAGCTAAGCTCATCTGTTCTGGAGGGGGGGGGGGCTCGGCGGGGTCTCCTAGAATTTCCAGTAGGCTCTAATGAAATAACTCTTCCTAGAGTTTATCCCCTTTTCTGATCACCAGGGACCCACTGAAGCCGTGAGATACTTGCTTTCACATGCAAGCCTACTTTCTGCCACATTTGACATAGAATGCTCCTCTTTCCTCCTGAAAGCCCCTACATACATTTCAGGAAATATCCATACCTTGAAACCACTGACCCCTCTCGTAGGGTATTTCAAAGTAGGGGATTTGGCATCAAATACAAGCAACTCCCCCATCTTCAGAAATGTTGTATTATGGCTGGCTGGCAAGGTGGGAGTTGGTCCAAAAGAACTTGTTATCCAGAGATTAGCTGGCTAAACCTGGTAATCTACTACTCAGTGAGGATACCAGAAGCAGCACTCACTAGGATTTTGTACCGTTACTCACAATCATATTGACTGGGGATGATAGAATTTAAAATCTCACAATCTTCCCTGAAGTTGCACTCATGGGGATGGAGTAAATGTGACAGAGATGACTGTTTGCACAGCCTAAAGAGACTTCACCTTTTGAGGAGCTAAACCAGTGGCTTTTCCCAGTAACCCTTGAATAAAAGAGGACCATAATACCAGTCCATAGAAGGTGACAATAAGGACTCACTTGGACGGTATATGACTGTGTATTTGGACTTAAGATAGTAGAAGATGGGGGTTTGTGGCTTCCATTGTGAAGCCACCACTAGGGCCAGCTCTACCACACAGGGCTGCCTGGGGAGCTGAGCCACCTGGGCCTACCCTATGTTAGCAAGCAAGTGCATGCTGGAGGGGCAGGAGAAATCTTAAGCCTAGCCCTGGACAGACCAAACCTACCCACCCAACGTTTGTGTCCTAGAATGCAAGCTAACGGCACCACGTCAATCACCACATCCTACATCAGCTACTATTTTAAGTAGTTTCACCTTTGCTGTGGTTCTAATACGGGGAAGGCTGTTGGTGACCATATTCTAAAAATGGCATAAAGTGTCACCTTCCACCCCACAGAAACTCCCATGGAAGAAAAGAATGTGCTTCTGCGCCTGTTACGTTTCTGGACAGAAACAGAGTCCTTGCATGCTTCCTAACCAACTCTGAACGAAGAATACAAATAATAACGTGCTTCTTTGTAACTCATACCAACCAGGGTTAATTCTTTTAACATAACGCGCTGCTTAATTTTGCAGACTCGAGAGAATGCGTTACTGGTTTCCAAGAAAAAAAAAAAGAGCTACTCAGAGCTCAGCTGGTGACGTTAATGATTTAGATATAGATTCCCGCATTTGAATATAACACAATTTACTCTGTACGGGAGCCCCCCCCCCAACTTTCTGTGGCACATAGGGTTTAAAAATGTAGATTATGCTCTTTTATTCTAGCAGAGGGTTACTAAAGAGTTAATTGAGCATGTGATGGAGAATGGAGACTGCCGGTGAACCGGTGAACCATCAGATCCCAGACCCCGTCGCAGAAAACGCACGCTTGAGCAATGGCAGGCCTGCCTCTTTAAGGCGGTATAGGAGCAATGGTGGCATAGAGCCTTTACTAAAAGCATGAGTGTCACTAAATCAATAATTCATTTACTTTAATGAGATAAGTACTTTGAAAACTAATTGCAAACTGCTCCATTACTGCAACCAGTTATCCCTTAATGTAAATCGCAATGGTATTATTACAAAGGGAGAAGGCAGGACCCGCATAGACCCCTTTTAAAGCTGCTGTTCCACCTATTGTCCTGAATTGAACACTTTTAGCAACATTAGAAACAACATTCTAGTGCTTTCGGATGCCCGAACCTTTCCAAGAAATAATTATTTTATTGGATCAAAGTTTGCCTCATCCATATTTTTTTTTGGGGGGGGGGTAATGTTTAACTGGCATGTGACAAAACAACAGGTCCTGATTGGCTGTTGCTATAGAAACTAAAAAAAGTCTTGAAAGTTTCATGTCCACATGACCATCTGCCTGAAGACCAAAACATTAATAAGGGATGAGCTTAGGTAGCCTCAGCTCGAGACCACAACCCTGACAATGGGGGCCATGCATGGGACAGGCGCGTGGCTCCTGAATCTAAGATAAGGTTTGAGTCTTTACAGCAGGAAAAATTGGGATAAAAAACAGGCATAATAGGTCAGATCTAATGTCAAAGTTAGTATGTCTCTATTAGCCAAGTTCATGTCCTCTCTCTCACCACCTAGAAACATTTATTTGCCCCATTTGCCTAACCCCAGTTACCCCATTGTTGCTTCTCCATAAAATGATTTAAGCAGCCATATTTAAGTTCGGGAGCTACATGTTTGAGAATCACATACCTGATAACGGTCAAAGGAGAAGAACATTGTTAGATAGGGATCTCCTTTGACTACAGAGAGTGGTGAGTGACACTGTGCTAGATTGCAAGCTCCTTGATCAGGGCCCTCCTTATCTTTTGTTTCTGTAACTCCAAATTGTCATGTTTCACACTACTTGATATGTCCTGGTTACACTCTGTACAGCGCTGTGGAATATGAGGGAGCTATATAAATCAAATAATAATAATAATAAAAAAATAATGGGTTGAAGCAGAAGAAACAGGGACAGGCACATCTTCCACCGGAGACATAATAGTGAGAGATTATTTTCTGTCTGATATTTAGGGGAATAGCAGATATTCAATATGACAAAAGGTTCTATCACAAAGCACTTTTTGCTCCCGAAAGTATATCATCTGACTTAAGTTCAGTAAAATATAACAATAAAGCTGCAAATACTACATTTTATTTTACTTTTTTATATTTTTTTTTAGCAAAGTACACATTTATTATTTTTGATGCTCAGTCATACATATTTATTCAATTTTCAAGAAGAGTGCGATGTCAAGAAAATTGGAAATTTGAGACAAAGTGCAACCATAAAAAGAAAGTAATTCTTAAGGACAGTTCTGTGATAAAACCCTTCGCTGCCAAATATTCATTGTTTGTTAAATTGTCTCTAGAACCCCTCTGAAGCTTAAAGGGAAATGATCTTCCAACCTTGCATATCCGTTTGCTTTAGATTCTAAATATATAAATTCTTCTGGATTGAATTCTAGAATCCCATTAAGATACAGTTTGTTGGTCTACAGACAGAGGAAGATCGTTCTTGGTTAATGCATTTACACTAAAAAAAAACCCAAAACCACAACAATTATATTATTTTGAGGACTGTATTCACAGGTTGTTAATCCAGACATGCGATAAAGAACCGTATGATGCACCTCAGTCAACACCAGCATCTTACACACAACCTTAGGACAGCAAGAGAACGAAGGTCTGGAAATATGAAGCTCTTTGGTGGCATTTAACCCCACCAGCAGAAGACACTAGGACCATTCCTGCTTGTTATGCATTCAAATAGCAATTTAGCTCCTGAAATGAATACTACAGTGTCCTTCTCTGATCTCGGGGGTCCTGGGGGAAGGTTTAGGAAGACCCCTTTCTCTTTCAGGAAAGGCCTACACTGGATGCTTTGTCAGATCCTTGCACACTCAGGGATTTCGACATTGATTGTGGGCGTTGAAAAATGGAAAATCTGTCTGGATTTCTGGCCGTTTTTCACCACCCCCGCCAATGAAAATGTAATGAGGCTGCAAGAATCCAGAGAGGTAGCGAGAAGAAAGGGAGAGAGGGGGGAGAGAAAGACCGAGTGTAGCAGATCTGCCCAGTGCGGAGAGAGAGAGAGGGGAGAGAAGGCAAAGCTGTGCCCAGTGGGGAGAAATGGAACATAAATGAGGCAGTGCCGTGGTCCTGCAGGAATTGGGCAGCCATGAGGCTCAGGCAAATAGAGCTGTCCAGTTTGAGGACGGGAAACAGAGATTCATAGCCAGCTGATGCAGTTAGAATTTAGGGAGGACAGATACCCTGCCACATACAGCTGGCTGCTGGGAAGCGAGATATGTCCTGGAGATCCTGCGTGATGCGGGAGTTGGCAAATACTTGTAGAATTTAGGAGCCACACAGTTGAATTTATGTGCCACACTACAGGCACATCCATAGCGTTCATCTTCTAAATGTAAGAACCAGGAGTAACTGATGGACGCGGCTTTCTGGCTCCAAGGCTTTGACCAGCCTTGCTCCAGTGGGTGTAAGAAATCACAATAAAGAGATACGCGATACAAACTGTAACACAATGGGTAGCGGCTATAGTTGGGCTACTATAAGGGCAAATTAGGCTTCTTCAGCCACCTGCACCATTACAGACTCCAACACACACTGGGGGTTTTATATATATATATATATAAAGAGTAATTCTGGAGCGTAGGTTTAAAAGTGTCTTTATCACTGTGTCAACCAATGGGAAAGTCCAAACACCGGCATGCTTTCTAGATTCTGCTCTTGCTCTTCTTGAAGCCACCATTACCGTAAAGTCACAAAATTCCATGAAAGGGAAAACATATAGGAAGCCCTAACGCATACATCAGGTTATGTTCCAAGAAAAGTCAATATTAATGGAATTGATGCGAGTTCCACGAATAGGTTAGTGATTTCCCCATAATCAGACAATTTGTATTATTGCTGTAAGTATCGGTGAAGAGCTTCGGAATTAATTTATTCTCTTCCAAAGTGCTAAGTTATGATCCTCCGCATCAAGATACAGCCATGAGAGGCCAATGAGATAGAAGGGCCGCAAAGTAGATTCTTAGGGTAGAGGATTGAATTGCGTGCCAAATATTATACCTGCATCCAAGAAGATATGTGTGCTGTGTATTAGGAAGCTAACTGTGTGTGTCCTGATGTCTGTGTATTAGGAGGGGAGCGGTAGGTGTCCTGATGTCTGTGTATTAGGAGGAGGGGAGAGGAAGGTGTTCTGATGTCTGTGTATTAGGAGGGGAGAGGTAGCTGTCCTGATGTCTGTGTATTAGGAGGAGGGGAGAGGTAGGTGACCTGATGTCTGTGTATTAGGAGGAGGGGAGAGGTGGGTGTTCTGATGTCTGTGTATTAGGAGGAGGGGAGAGGTAGCTGTCCTGATGTCTGTGTATTAGGAGGAGGGGAGAGGTAGGTGTCCTGATGTCTGTGTATTAGGAGGAGGGGAGAGGTAGGCGTTCTGATGTCTGTGTATTAGGAGGAGGGGAGAGGTGGGTGTTCTGATGTCTGTGTATTAGGAGGAGGGGAGAGGTGGGTGTTCTGATGTCTGTGTATTAGGAGGAGGGGAGAGGTAGGTGTTCTGATGTCTGTGTATTAGGAGGAGGGGAGAGGTGGGTGTCCTGATGTCTGTGTATTAGGAGGAGGGGAGAGGTAGGTGTTCTGATATCTGTGTATTAGTACGGGCTAAAAGGTAGGTGTCCCAAATCCCCAATATCTGTGTATTAGGAGAAAGTGACAGGTAGAGGTCCTAATGTCTGTGTATAAGGAGTAGATGCGATAATTTAAGTCACTGAATTTACACAAAGTCCAAAACAGATGCTATTTGTTGTTCAGGCTGCTGCGGGATTTCGTTCTCGTGTAGTAGAGATGCTATGGGCTAAAAAAGCACTTTGCACCCAGTCATGCAGGCAGCTGAAAAGGATGATGGGAAAAGGAAAAGGGGTAAATAGTTCTGTGTTCTGCCTCCCAACCCTTGTCAAACCGAGGATAAATGACGCTCAACCATTTATATATATATATACACACACACATACATACATACATACATACACACACACACACATACACATACATACACACACACATACATACACACACACATGCACACACACACACACACACATACACACACACACACACATACATACACACACACACACATACATACACACACACACACATACATACACACACACACATACATACACACGCACACAAACACACATACATACATACATACACACGCACACGCATACACACATACATATATATATTTTTAGGGGTTTAGAAGAAGAATGTCTTTATTTACACTTCATTTCTAAACACACGTTCTGCTGTTTCTATGCACATTATTGTGACTTTTAGGACTGTAGAGCCCTCTGATACATTCATACCCAACATTCTGAGTTCAGATCAGGGGAGGAAAAAGGGACAGAGGGATTTAAAGCCCAAAGTGGGTCTGTCGCTACTAAAAAGGGATGCTGGAGTGATGAGATCTTAAAGCCTACATACCCCCTGCCGTGGTCTCATAACATCCACAATGAAGTAGCAACATGGAGAACGATCCACAGACATGAACAATGATCTAATATCACGGAAAACAATCAAATCACACGCGAGCTGATTGAGTAACCTGTCATGCGCTCCTCTAACAACATGGAGAATGATCCGATAATACATGGAATGATTTAATAACCATGTAGATTCATTTAATAATGCAGCAAATTAACGAATAACACGTAGAGCGATCTAACAGTTAAGAAGAACCTCGCAAACAATCCACGAGATCTAATAAACACGGAGAAGCAAACAGCTTAACAAGAAACACAAGTTTCCGTTTAAAGACACGAGATAAAAACAATTAGGAATGATCCTCATCATGGGGCATGTAAAGGGACCAACCGGCCAACATATGTAATGGAACACATATGTAACAGAACACGTATGTAATGGAACACATATGTAACAGAACACGTATGATGAGTTTACATGATGTCTCTTTTGTTCTGCAGAATCCCCCCATATACCTTCGGCCCTGGATCTACCAGTGATGCTCGCAGGGGTCCGTGGTTTCAATCTGAGAGATTCCCTGCCCGTGATAAGGGCAAGAATCTTCAGAAGACAGCTGCAGCTTCCACCTCAGGCATTCTACATATATATATATATTAGTTGTGTGTGATGCCGTGATGGTCACACGCAGCGCTCACAGAGAGACAGTGATCCTCATCAACTTTTATTCCTGTTAAACTGTCTTTTAAAGGGTCGGAGTGATTAAATATCTATAACCGTGTTATTCAGCACTGGAAACCAAATCCAGTCACCAGAGTGACTTTTAGTAGGTGAGACGATCAGAACCTTCATTTTTCTTCATTTAAAGCCAACGCGTTGACCTTTTTTTGTCGTATTGATGTCTGGCGGCTCGAGCGGGCTGGTCTGGGGGCTATTGGGGAGGCGGAAGCGAAGCACGTGGGACCAAGTGTCAATATGTGCGCCAGTGCTTTGGCTACAGGGGGAGGAGGAGGTAAGGGGCCGAAGGGGCCAATGAGGCCACCTGGCTTTACAGAAGGCGCCAGCTTTCCATAGCTTAATATTTAATTACTTAGAAATAGTAGCAAAAACAACACAGCGTAACGCAAATGTTTGATAATATTGAAGGAAATGTATCTAATTCTGACAAAACAAACTTTTGAAACTATGGATCACCCCCTCATATAATATGGAGCGCAATAAATGCAAAGCCCCCGAACACACAGGGTGGGGTGATCAATATGTTGTACTAGTAAAATAGCAAATGTTTTCATCAAATAGCCTGCATTTCTTTTCATTAAGTTGAGTTTATATATATGAGTATATATATATATATATATATATATATATATATATACAGAATATATATATACACAGAATGGCTTGCCCTGCAGAGTATAAAAGGCAGGCACGTGGCACGTTTGCACCTTTCTATGCTTTCGCTGGGTATTTAAAGGGACCCTGAGAAGTTCAGATGCTTGCCTTGCTCTATACATTTGCCTAGCACTAGATATAGTTTGTTTTCTCTGCACTCCGTGTACCTGGCGGGCTTCCTTTAACTAATGGACACAAGTAAAGGTGGAAAAATTAATGAAAAACATAGAAAAAAAATTAACATAGAATCAATACACCCTAGCCATGAAAAATAAGAGTGTTTTGGTGTTTCTGCGGTTTACACCACTTTAGTGATTATGCAAAGTGTACACCAAATGAAGCACAGTCAAATCGGAACATTTAGCTCCAAGACAGCTCACTTTTTCACTTTGATCTATTTTTGCTCTGCATGATAAATCTAGGCCACGCAGGGATGTAGCACGCTGAGTAATCTAATAACACAGAGCGCTGTATGATAATGTGGAGCTTGGTGTGGGGGTAGAGCGAGTTGCAGGTAAACACGAGGTACAAGGAGAGAGAGAGAGGATAGGGTGTGGGATGGAGGTGCTGGGTAAGTACGTGTAAAAACATACGTTTGCGGTGGGGTGGGTGAATACAGGTGACCATAGCTGCCAACAGCCCCAATTCCCCGGGAGATTCTCCTTACAACCGCATAGATGCCCTAACTTTCAGGCGTCAGTCCTGATACTTGGGAACAAAAAGCAGAATGAATGTATACTTTAAGCTTCTTTAAATAGATCATGATGGCCTGTAAATCCCCAGAAAACCATCCTAAAAAGAACAAAAAGACTAAATTAGCACCCGCGATATCCATAATTCACTCCACGGCAGAGGATCTTCGTCAGGAAGAAATAACGGGCCAGTGCCGGCCAGGGTCTGGGGATGACAACGTCAAGTGGAGTGAGGCATGACGGCGCTTTGATGCTGATCAGCACGGTTACCGCGCTTCCTAGCGTTATAGAGGAACGGATAAACTTGATGAAGTAACCGTTTCCTTGCACAAGTTATTCTACATCTGTAGGGTGATCAGCAACCTGTGCTAACTGGATGTGTGTTGGGTGTGGAACGTGGGTAAGTATGGCAGGACAGCTCAATGAGGCTTGAGAAACGACTCAACGGCATTAAACTAAGTCAACTAGAACAGGAACTTGTATATTCCCCAAAAAAGTTGGACTCCCCTGATCCTCCATTGGGTGCCCTGAAGCTGATCGCTGACTCTCTTGGTACAGCTGAGTATGAGTTAGGGGTTGTCAGTCTGTTGGTTCTGGGTCAGAATGGTCATCTGTCTCATAAAGCGAAAAAACAGAATTCTCAGAACTTTTACCAAGTTGAAGTCCTTTTTTTTCACTGGATGAGCATCTCAACTCAACCTGGAACTCTGAGATTAGACGACTTCCCCTGCTCCCATACCACCTTGTAGTCAAGTAACACCGTTGCGGTGGCCTGAATGACTTCTACCCGTGTTAAGGGGGTGAAATCTGCGTGGCTGCGTTATGGTGGACAGGAGATATAAGAAAATATCTCAAAAAAACATCATCTTAATTTGCTCGTTAGGATTTTCACAATATTTACGAATCATTTGCTCAAATTGTGACTAAAAGCGGGCACCCTTGCGAATGCATTCCTCCAGCCCGCTTTTATTTGCATTTGCTATTAGCTATAATTTATTTTTCATATGCAAAATAAGAATTATTTTTTCACCAAATGCCTTTAGCGTCTGAACAAAAAAATGCAAAGTATTTTATTAAAAACGAATAACTGTTTATGGCAGAGAAATAAAAATCACAATGAGGTCACATAGGAAGATTTTTTCTCTTCTTGTTATTGTTGGGACATGACAGTGGTGCAGGAATGGGCAACGTCTGGCTAAGAATATTGGGAGTTGCAGTCCGCAGCCAATGCATAAGGTGGCGGAGGCATTACGTTCTTTGCGTGGAAAGTAAGATCGGGGGTGGGGGGGTTTATATGATCTGACCTGTGGGTTTATTCAGTTATTTCAAGCCCGGCTCTGTCTGCCAGATCCCAGGATTTATTTTGAGTCGGTTCACAATGTTTCCAAAGAATTTTAAATTATTCATTAACTTAATTAAAGCAGAAAATTGCGAGCTGGAATTCCAGCCATATCTGTCTGTATGTTAGATCCGGGCCGCCGCGCGCCTATAGAGGAAATGGGGAGTTAACCCCCTACGCGCTTTTAGGTTTGCAGATTGACCCCTTTGATGCTAGAAAGGTTGCCAATGCTGTTAATTCACCATGCTGCTAAAATGAAGCTGAAAACGGGAAGCTAGAGGCTGGCTTGGCACAGACTCGCGTGCTGCGCATGCTGCGGTGACCTCATCTGATAGGAAGAAGAACGGAAAATGGGACAATCATAGCTGCCAACAGTTACGAATTTGCACAGATAGTCCCGGTCACTAGGTATGGATTTTAAACGGTTGGCTGTCCTTAAAAAAAGTCCCGTTTATTGAAGCTGCTGACAATGAATAAAAGGCTATGAAGGGGTTCCATGGAATGATACAATGTGACATCACATCATCGCCCGCGTTAGGCGGTAATGTCCTGTGAAATGTGCGCATGTACTTACCAAAAACTCACAGATTTTTAGGGCAGGGATCTCATCCCTGGTGTTTGGGGCTTATAACCCTGTCGCAATCTTCAAATTTCACCAACTGACATGTAATTCATGTATATCGTACATACGATACGCCAACCCTTCCGAACCCAGGTGCTGGGGGCTCTTTACATTAAAGGGATCTCAGCGTTCAAAAAGCATTCTATGTATTGTTTATAACGGCAATGCATGTAATATCTGCCTTGAGAATTACAGCAACACGCATGACTTGCAGCACACACATGTAATTAGCCTCCCAACTGCACGCTTTACTCTCCAGCTGTGATCAAAATCTCACACGCAGACTTTTTTTTCTGCAGCATCTGCCCGATACGCCGCTGTGAAGGCCAAAAGCCTTGAAAAGGGGTGAGTGTAGACCCCTATACCCCCCCCCTCAGCGACTACTCACTCCGATCTACCCCTCTCCGGGCAAAGCTCTGCCCCTGCAGCAGTCAGGGAGTCTGCGGTCCCAGGCGGCTGCTTCGGGAGAGACGCGTTTGATCCATTTATGTCAGCCTTTCTGCAAAAACTGCTTGGCTCAGGACTTTTCGCGTGTGCTGAGCAGTGAATGTGTTTATATAGGGAGAGCGACTGCGTGTGCGTGCTATGGATTACTGGCACCTTCTTCATTCACCAATACGTCGGTCTGGTGCGGCATTTCGCAGCAAAACCCCCCTTACGGTTGGACATTCTGACAAAGGGTTAAAACATAGGCTACTTTAAGAAGAACCCATCCATCTTTTTAGATATCCGTCAGTCTCTAGAATGTTCACACGATCGCTTTATTACTTTGTAGCAGCTGAGATATGGCATGGGTGCTAAAATAGTAACCCGGCTAACGCAGACTCCTAATCCCATGATCCCTGGCTTAGCATCATAGGAATAGTAGTTGAAGCCGGCAACTGAGATGTTTGTCTATCCTCTGGATAAAAAAGACGATGATTTACCTGCGAGTATCTTGATTTTTCTCTGCGTCTCTCGGCCGCACTCTTAACAGATGGGTCTTCTCCTTCCCAGCTGGGGGTAAGATCACAGAATCGTGATATAAAACAACGGAGGTTCTTCTTAGGTCAATTACACATCTGCCAAAGGAATGAACCGAGTGTAAATTAGAGAAAGCCTATCATTAACTTTTCGCGTAAAAATATTTTACTGTTAATCACGGCCATGATGTGCGTAGTCGCACGTTCGGCTTGGTTCAGGTAAATCTGTATATAATAGTAATGTGCGCAGAATAAACTCATTATCACACTCACTGACTCCGCAATTCCTGTTGGCTTAGGTGTCATCAATAAATCTATTAGCTATAGCCAGCGCTCGAACCAAGGGGGCTTCTGATAGCACGAATCCCCTCGCTACCTTATTACATAAAATAAAATAACTCCCATAATTCTCAGCCAGTCTTTCATTTGATGATAAAATAACCGTAAGATGCCTTCTGCCCGTGCAGTAACATCGGAGAATACGATGCATAAGGCGTTATGTGATATAGTTGTGTTCTGGATCTGTTGTGTTAGCTACAGAATTCACACTGTGTTAGATAATCGAATGGCTTGGTCTTAATCACCCTGTCGGACACTCTGCTAATAAAAGTCTATGGAGGGATGGACTTCATCAGCATTGGGGGGTTTTGAGTAGGTAAAGTCACCTAGGATGTCACATGATCCTGACTGGCGAAGGGGCAAATGCATATGGAGGACACTACGTCAAATACGTACGATGGCTGGAGCGTCCCTTTAACCTGTTGAGTGCCAGGCAGCAAGGAATTACCATGAAAAGCTATAGGAAGCAATAAGAATTTTTCATTACTTTTTATAATTCTATTTATCTTTAAAACCGGCCTAAAGGCAGCGCAGTTTTTGTTTCTTCTGGGCGCTGCTTAGCATAAAATTCTCTGTTTGATGACTGCGAGCCTTTCATATTATCCTTCAGCTTTTTGCTTTTGTTAGATGAATTTCTGCACCATGTCAGAGCTCCTAAATAAATCTCTCAGCAGTCTCACGGTGCTACTTTGTTGTGAAACAAAAGCAGAAGGCAACAGGGTGCGAGCCTTTGGCTGTAGGCGAGCAGCGCAGAGTTTGGGGGGCGCGAATGTAATGACATTCGCAAGATTATCACAGGCTTTGGAGCACCGCGAGCTGCAAAATTATCCGCAAAGTTTGTGTAAAACACTTTCAGCTGAGCTGAGATACAGCAGGACCTTGATGCGGATTTATCGACCCAGGAGCAGAGAAGAAAAATACCCTTTAAGGAGGAAATAGATACAAATTTACAGTACGCACGTCAGTAAAATATTTACTTTAAAGGTGCATATTCTGGCGGAGGTCTAGGATCAGAAGTAGCCCGTCTGTCACATGACTGGGGGCAGATTGCCCTATTGGGCTATTTGGATCCCATGGGCTGGTTTGGGGAGATCTCCCTTGTAACCGGTCCATATACAATATGGAGCACCATGCCCAACCTGCGGAGGTTCCACAACGAACAAACTCTGCACCCCACGTTTTTAAAATACCTTGATATGATGTCATATCCTGGTGCTCAGTATAATGTGTCCCCGGAGGTAGGTGGGGGGGCTTACAGCAGCGCCTAGCCAATATATATCACTGGCTATCCCACCTACTCTGCATCAGTAACTAAATGCAGCATCGCCATCATGGAGCGGGTCCTTGTTACTCTGGAACAAGGTCTATGACAAGGACGATGTTCCAATGAGGTCATTTAGGCTGCTCAAGGAGAGACAATACCATTCTTCAGCATGAAAAGAACCAGGTCACCCGGGGCATAACCCTTCTAAAAACAAGAGATCAATCATTGTTTAAATAGTTCCGTATCCCAAGGAGGAGAGTTTGTAAATATACTGATCTATGCACTATGGCAGCGATTGCACATATTAGTCCAGGAAAGCACACGACCGGAACTCTAGAACCCGGACCGCTTCATACCGCCACCAGCTTCACCATCATGATTCCGTCCTTAAGCTTCTTCCCAAAGCCTAGCAAAGAAGGTCCTTCACATCACACCCCACAACCGCAGCTCAGTCATAACTTTAATTGTAAATACATTTATAAATATTACAATCCACTTTAATATTTAATACGGCCTAGTTAAATAAGCCTCACAAAAGTCATAAATTCTAATTAGCTGCAGCTTTTGATGAAGCTGCCAGGATGTGGCTTCCTCGGGGCCAGTTGGCAGAGATCGTGGGCCCAGGCAGAGAAGAGTTGGAGGAGGGGATGACAGATCCTGTCTGACACCGATACAGCAGACATTGCAGAAGGTCCCTGGCTGTTGGCGGACTACAACTCCTGTCATTGTCAGCCAGGCATAGGCTGATCGGGGGCTGGGACGGTGAAAGCTGACGTGCGAGATGCGATGGGCTGCCCATTTTGTTCATACTCTGGCTATATAACTACGTGTGTGCGTTTCCCATAAGAAGCTCCAGTCCTTAGTGGACATCCATCATTACCCTGCGAGAGTGATGGGACGGAATGTTCAGTTATTGAGACTACTCTCTAGATATATGTGCGTCTGGATTTTAGTGCATCTTGAAGAAATCGGGATGAATTAACCCAACAAAATAAAATGCTGTGCCGTAGTGAGCATGCGACTCATATCTCGCATAGAGCTTGTCTGAACTTCATCAACTATGGAACCTCCAAGCCATCTACTCATAAACCCCGACAGCCTGCAGATACATGGAGTTTGGTGACTCGGGGTGATTGGGCAGAGTCTCGGGGTAAAGAGGTAGATTCTGTGGTTTACGTAACCCGGAGCCCAATCCTTCTTCTTCTACGGTTATTTAAAGATCTCCAAGCTCCCCGGGGATGTTCCCAGAAAAAGACTTTTGAAAGGCTTTAGCCTGAACAGCATTCTACCCCAACATTTGCCTCTGAAAATACCAAACAGTGCACCCATGGGGTATATCTCCGCAAATAAAAACAAGTATTTAATATATGCATTCTTCTCCCCGGAGAGCCTTTCCTGTCTTCTTCCTTTTAATGAGCTAGGGAACAAAAAAATGAGTGTGCTACCTTCCAGAGAGCTATGTGTACAATGTATCTAGAATAAAATTACCTTCCAATTGTTCCTCCTGGAAGGAAAATCCAGAACCAGGTACTTTATACAGATTCCAGGCGTAGAAAACCCCCTCGATGTATTCTGGATTCAGACACCTCTACCGCCACCTCTTTAACCAAGTACTATCATTTAAAATGTATTTCCAAAGAACCCCTTATTTACAAACAAGACCCCAAATACGACCCGGTATCTGCTAAATACGACAAATCATCAGATGCTGAAAAAATGTGTAAAATATATACTGAGGGACTAACGTTCTCTGCCAGAAAGCATCAAAAGCTGTCTAACGTCCACTTGGCTCCGGTTCAGTCCGCGAGCGTCCAAAGATTTCCGCAGCTGCCGACGTATTCACAAACATCTGGGATGTACCACGTCTGCAATGCCGCCGGATAAAATATAAAACACATACATGACAAATAATTAGCTGTTTAATACTAGACCAGAGCCACTGGTGATACAGTAAGAAAGATCCGGAAGAATATGGCATTTCATTAAAAGTTTCCCCATAATAGCTTAAGAAATCCGACATTAGAATCCCGCAAAACGGCCCGGACTGGCCATGTGGCACATCGGGTAAATGCCAGCGGGCCGCTACCCAACACTGCTCCATGCGCACGGGATCTGCCCCTCCAGAGTGCGGCTACTGGCTGGATATGCCCGGCCGCATCACTGTGTAAAAGCATACCGTCAGGAACAAATGCATGATCGACACGTACACGTATGTATGAACGCAGGATCAGGGCAACTATACTAAGACATACAATATGGGGGGAGGTTGCGCTTGCTATGGTCCAAGGCACCCTTTCCCCCCCGGGGACCCTAGGCACCAGCCTAAGTTACCTTGTGACCAATCTGGCTCTAGATGGCCCTCAGACCGCGGTGTTTACACGAGCCCTGATTTAAATGAGCTCCATGCTGATTTCCCTGTAGGACGGCTTGTAGCAGAACGACATTAATCATTTAGGGACAACAAGGGGACGGTTTCTTTATAATAGCAGCGTTCGGTGAGGTGATTTTTATGAGAATAACCCTATATGTAAATGATTAAACAATTCTAAGGAACGCTAAGTACGCTAGCTGAAATACACGGAATCTCGTGTGTGGATTGATGCATACGGTGTGCATGCGGTAGTCCGGGATGAGGGTTATAGAGGCTTAGTATTGCCTCAGTGTATGGCGTCAATGCGAGGTAGACTCTCTGTCCTACTTATCTCCCATTGGCTGCACAGTGTTCTAATTTGGAACACCGATATAAAGATACACGCCCTTCCGATTGTTTATATATAGCGATATTGGCCAATTATAATAAAGGGATACGGCGTTAGCCAATACTACCTGACAGTGAATAATTACACAGCTGAGGGTTGCAGAGGCAGCTTCCTAAATGTTATACTATGTGTAGCATGAACGCAGCTGTGATCACCGCACACGCGGGTTCCAAACCTATTGACGTTAGACTTAATATATGCAGGTTATGTAAATTTTTGTAATTGCTTATCGATAGTTCGTATGTCCAGACTCTCCATTTGACCCAACGTGTAGCTGGGTTGCTATACACACAGGTCTCTTCCGCTATGATTTGCATTTTTAATAGAAAGCGCTGGAGAACAGGCAATCACGCGTGTACTGTGTGGGGCAGATGTGTTTTTGTGATAAGTAGGCAATGCAGGTGCGTCCGTGGCTTGGTGGCAATGAGCATATCTGTGAACACACTTGTCTGTGGTTTTTGTATGGGTGGGTCTATCCACACATGGGGCGGGGCTAGATTACACATCCTTAAGTGGGAGGGAAAAGCTGAGCAGTGGGCAGGACATAGGCAGGGAGTGGGTGTGGTGAAACGCCCCGGAGATCCGAGAAAGCCGGACTTCATCCGGAGCCTCCTGGTCAAACCCAGAGAATTCCCAGGTGTGGCAATGCCGTATGTGTGTTGTTTTCTAGTGCGTTGATGTGTTTTGTGTGTCTAGTGTACATGGTGTTGCCTATCATTGTGTAGGATACATATTTAAGTAATAGTGTATGGGCTTTGTGTCATTATACCATTTTATAGGGTTTGAAAGTTGTGATGTGTTGTGTAAATATGGGGTTTGTGTTCTCGTATACAGATGCTTCACAGTATAGTGTCAGTGTGTACATTTGTCCGCTGGTTGTGGTTCTGCTTTGTCATCCTACAGTATATACAGTTCTGTTGTGTCTCAGTGTGTTGCACATGCTTGTCATTACCTGTTCTGTGGTAATGTAAGGATTGTGTAGTGTCGTTTTGGATTGTGTGTGCTCCGTTTCGTAGCGTGACACTGCTGTGTACAGTGTTACTGAATTCTTGATTGCGTAGTCTGCAGTGGGTAGTGATGTGTGTTATTGTGTGGTATGTGAAGATGTTGTGCATCATTGTGTAGTACGTGGCGATGTAGTGTGTGACAGCACAGAGTGTCGCTGCTTTACAGATCACAACCGTGAGACTCGCAGGAAGGGGAACAAGGCTTTTAATGAAGTTATTTTGTCACAGTGTGTATCATTAACACAAGTAATACCAGATCAATAGTGTACACACAGAGCGATCTGTCTATACATCAAAGTCACCGCCTAAAATATGAGTTGTCATATTCCTTCCCCCTCGGAAATTGGACTTTTTTTAAGAGGCTAATTCATCAACATAATTTTCATACAAAGCTCAGCTCCTGAAGATCATTCACAGAAGATGGGTGCTTTGTATTATACGATCTGGGGAGCTCAGAACGCTGCCTGTATATACAGAATATATACGGGGCCCGAAAATATGGACCTAGTGAATCCAGCGGCATCGAGGAGCGGCCCTGTACACTTCCTGCAGAAATTATATATATATATGTATATATATAATCATTTTCATGTCATTATTTAGGTGGAATGTCGGATATTAATAGATTTTTTAGAAGAATATGCCTTGAATGCGCACAGAGACCTCGTTATTTATCACTGCCATTGCTCTTCAGTTTAACTCCTTCATCATAAACGTGAAAGCATTTAGCTTGTGGATTCTGCTACAAAATGCAGGTGCCGCGCTTACGGGGATGAAGGCTCCGGCCAACCCCAAGGCACTCGAAGAGTTAGCCTGACCTATGACCTAAAATACACGATACATTGTGATAGATGGCTCGCCGTGACTCAAGATGGGTACAAGTTATTCTATACTATTCCCCAGAGCACCCAACGCAGACACAATGTATCACTTTTAACCTCCATGCACAGACACAACAAATCGCTGTTACTGCGGAGATACAGTGTAACATATATGTTCATTCATCAAATGTAACAAACAGTCTAAAACCTTCCATCCATTACACACACACACACACACACACACACACATACAAACACACACACACACTACATACACACACACAAACACACACACATACACACACTACATACACACACACACACACACACGCACACTACATACACACATACACGCAAACACAAACACACATACAAACACACACACACATACAAACACACACACATACACACACACACACATACACATACACACAAACACACACACACAAACACACACACACACACACACATACAAACACACACATACACGCAAACACACACACACATAAACACACACACACATACACACAAACACACACACACAAACACACACGCAAACACACACACACATACACACACAAACACACACACACATACACACACAAACACACACACATAAACACACACACACACACACACACATACGCACACTACATAAGGACCATTTACAAATTAAAATCTGCCACAGATAAGCCACTCATCTAGTCTGCCTGTAAAGACTCAATCCGTAATCAGTCGTTGGTCTGTTTTATAAGAGCCGTTTGCCTATCCAATCCATGTTTACATGCGTTACATGTCTCACTGTATTAGCCTATACCACTTCTGCTGGGAGGCTGTTCCACTTATCTACCACCAAAACGTCCTCCCATTCCACCTAAGCCTCGGACTCTGGTTTTAGATGATGGCATCTCCTTCTAACATTTCTTCTCCTTTGAAATAAACTCCCCTCCTGTACTTTGTTAAATCCCTTTATGTATTTAAACGTTTCCGTCACATCCCCTCTCTCTCCTGTCCTGCTTGCTATATTGATATCTTCCCGTCTCTCCAGAAAGCGATGTAGACGGTGAGGGTAGTCCGTAGGGTCAGATTCTCTGACGCTCAGACCCCCACATCCCAATCTTTTATTTACTCCTTGTCAAAGGTGACTAGCCAATGAAAGCTTTATCAGAAGAATTAATCTAATTACCCCCCCTATGCCTCTGCTGCAGGTTTTCCTGGCCTTCCCCACACAAGCCTCTGACTTTTTGTCGATAAATGCCTCCAGTGACCTTTGGGATGGGGCAAGACGTCCGCCACAATTAGACGCTCCGTGTCACTTTCTCAAAGGGACAAGTCCCATAATGACGCGAGACAAGTGACAGGAGTCAGGCGAGTGTCGGCGGATGAAATGTTGCGTCCCTTCCACTGTCTTGTGTAAACATATATCAAAATCTGTCATCGTAATTTATACATATATATGTATTTATACCCCATATATAAGCAATTAAACCAACTTAACCTAAATAGTTAGGAAACAAGAAGCTTCGACGTATTTTTTTCATTTAATATTATTTTCTATTTTAATTTTTTAAAATTCAGTTATTTAAATTCATAAAAATAATACAAAATTACTTATTTTAATGGGGGATTCTCACTTTCCAGATCACCCGTTCCTAATTCTTACACTTATGCATAATTTATGAATACACAATATGAGTTTTTCCACTTAAGTATTAATAATAAAATGATTATGATGATTATTTTTCTGTTGCGCTGCGTGTAGGAGCTTCCCTCTTGCTGTAATATCACGTCCTAAATCGCTTTCTTACCTTTACATCTCTGTAATAATGACTTTACAGAGGACATTTTGGAAGTTGGGGGGGGATCCTTAATAAGAATCCGAACCCATAGCTCCCAGCATTTGCAGTGCCTTAGGGGGTGTGGTTATAGGCGTGATTGGGGCGGGGCTTTACGGGACTTTTTATATACGCTTGCAATGCTGTAATTAAGGCATTTACAAGTAGAATAATGCATGCTATTTACGGAACCTCATTCATACACACAGCGTACTGTTTACAAACATGTTATTGCTAGAGCTCTAGAACACAGAAAAACAATGAGTCTTATTTATAAACCAATCTCTTGGTGTTTTTAAACACATTATTGGGCTGTAGAACCCTGCGATCCCCTCATACCCAGCAGAAATTCAGAGCTCCTAGAAAAAGAGGGGCACCGGGGAGGACAAAGTGACCGAGGGGTTTAAGGTGAGAAGCCTATTTAGTGAGATGTATGGCTACATTCCTTTTTTCCTGTAGGTCCCATTATATGTCACTAGTGACAGGAACGGCACAATCCACGTGAGATCCATATTTCACTAGTGTATTGTATAGATTCATTCGACACAAAACTATCACTTGTGTTCATTCTGAACGTCAACTCTCAGCCACTAAGCGCCAACAATTTCTGGAGCTCTGCTTACATTTGTATCAGCTCTCCAAAACTCTATGTATGAGCGCCTCTTATTCTGGAATTGACTGTTTTATTTGTTATGAGAGTATTTATATATATATATACACACACCGGTATTTATATATATATATACACACCGGTATTTATATATATATATATATTTTACACACATTTGGGGGTGGGGATTTATTTGCTTTGCATACATTCAGAGGGTCTGACAAAATGAAAACTGTAAGAGTAAGACAAACCGATACATTAAGCAAAGAGGGCCGGGCTCACAAGCTTACAATCGAGGGGATCCCGGCTTAATTAAAGCTCTCCTTTCATTTCACAATCCGAGGACACGGAGCCCTCCTTCGGGTTGGGTATAAAATGCCATCTGTATTTTGTACTATTAAAATTCCAAGCAACCTAATGATGATGATCTTCTTAATTATATTTCCGTTCACCAGTGAGGGGTTTACAATTTACACGCAAACCTCCGGTTCCCATCCAGCCACGATCTTCCACAATGTATTCGGAGAGTGCAAATAACGCATTAGAAAATCATACAAAATTAAAAATATAATGTCATCTTTGTAGCAATTTTGCTGCAGGCACAATCTTTTTTTTTCTTTCTTAAGTGCATCTGCGTCGGTTTCTTTAAACACGGTGGATCGGTAATCTTATATATTTTATCTAATTAAAGCTTTAGAATATAATGATTTTTTTTTTTTAAATCATATAATAGTTTCCAAGATGTTATTAGCTGGGACTGTTCTCTGTTCATCCACCCTGTGCCTTTAGGTGCCTTTGTAATTATTCAGTAGCCTGACCTGGGATCACACCCTTCCTACTACTCCTTAAAACGGGGGTGGAATATATTAATAGGGATGGATTATATATGTAAATTACGTCTAGATGGATTCCCACCATCAGAGAGCTTTTGAGGAGGTGACGGGTCGGCTATAATGCACGCTGGGAATGCATGAACCATAAAACTTCACCTATAAAAAGCTGTATTTCTCCGTTCCGCTGGCACGCGGCTGTAACTTAAATCCACGTCGTTGGACTGCAACCGCCATCGTCCTAATTAAGGCACAAGCTTCTTGATGCTGGCTGAGAGTGATCACCATTGTAGCCTACGCGCAGTTTATTACATATGCATGCCCTATTACATTTTGTTATCTTTAGCTAGTTAATGGAAACATATGGTTCACTAACCACTGTATCAATCAGATGTATAAATGGGTCCGTCTTCAAGACCCTTCTGATTGGGATTCACTACCCTAAGATTAATGTCAATGGCAGTCAAATGAAATTTTCCATGCATATTTTACTTTCCCTGAATAAATCTCCCTGTAGCCTTACAAATTTATCATAGAAAGACTTTTCATTACACCCCTACCCTGTCAATGTATTAATGAAACGTAAAGATGACAAGTTTATGAAACCGGCTTTCCTCCCCGTGCAAAAGAAAACAAAACAACCCCTTGAAGAATCCAATTACTCGTACAATTTAAATGTCCGTAACCCCCCAAACATAAGGTTAAAGACGCATATCGGGTCCGAGGGTCCCACTATATGGGTATTAAACAAAGAAGGAATCCAACTTAATGGATACACGAAATCAGAGACGATAAGCCTTCCATCCGAGCCGAGGAACAAAGTATACCGACAACCGGCACGCACATTCTAAAAAAACAATCAATAACTGCATTCTTTCCAATAAAGGTTTAATCGCCTTAAAAACAACACAGAAACCTTTAAGAAGACTTTTCAGTTTCAATGGCAACAACCAATCAGTGCCTGCTTTTGGGCCACGTGACAATTATAGCGCCCCCCAGCAAATGTATAAACGATTGAAGAAGTATTCCAGAGAAAGATTTGGACGTTCAATGTTACCAGGCATGATGTTTGCTACATTTAATTACGAATGTATTCAATCGGGCTGAGTAGGTGGAACGGCACCTTAATGGTCACGTGAGCTCAAAGGAGCTGCCTTCTCGGAGTAATGGAAGAATTAAGCAGATAAATACGTTGCTTCATTTCATATTCTTTGAGGGATTCGATTACTGAAATACATTAGAAGCTGATGGTTACGTTTGTACACACAGCAATCTCTCAGGAGGCCAGTGCTATAACTTAGCATCCAAGCGATAACTTCTCTCCTAGGCATCTCGGTTGGCACTCTTGGGCACTCTGCATCTACGACCAGGTCTGGATCTCCAAGGGACACTTGTTATTCTAATCGGGGGAGGGGTAAGATCTCCGCCATGGTGTTTATCTTCTTTTGGACCCCTGTTTGTCTGTCTACACCTTGTCTGATCCCTGACTTCTGACTTGTGTACCCAACAAGCCAGGGGCCATCAGGTCTTAGGGCCCCCCCAGGGCTCCTTGGTGCCTGGCACGGCTATTATACATGATGATACATTATTGAACACTGCCAAAGGGTTAAAATATCGCTGGCTCGTATTTTGAGAAAAATTGCATAGATTTTCTCCATAATATTTAGATCCATAAAGCTCCAAAAGAGAATGCATTGGGGGAGGGGCCCTTAACACAGCTTGCTGAGGGGCCCCGGGATTTTGGGTATATTATTTATATAGCACTACGTCACCGACCATGAGCCCTACGCACTTGTACCCATATATCGAAACCCCCGCACAACGTTCATCCAGAACCTGCGCCCCCATTCTCATGAGAAATAAAACAGAACATTTTTTCCATTAAAAAATATTATCTTCTTATTTATTTTCCCGCGGTAAGTAAGTCTCACGCAGCGCTTGCTTTAATATAATTATGAAATGACCACTGAGAGAATATTAATGTTCCTTCTATTTTTTTTTTCTCAACACAATCAGACAACACAAATCTGTTCACGGATATTGAGGTTTACCGCAGGCAATTTCTTCTGAACAAATCTAAACGCACATAACTAAGACCAGGGACTCATTTAAATTAAAGTTAATACAGATTCGGTTATGCAAGCAAACAGCAAAATATCTTTTTAGGGTGCTGGACCAAATTTACCCCTCATGCGCCCCAGGGCACAAACTATATAGCTGACATTAACAAAATAAATGAAATTAAAGGGTTTTGGGGCCAAAAGGGGATGGGTTTTGGCAAAAGTGGGCTGAGATAACATTTAGCCACACCCACTCAATTACAGCTTCTCTTATTGGCCATGAAGGCACGTTACTAGGTAACCCATCCAAGTTGGAGTAGGTCACTAAAGAGGGGACCGACTCTTCTTTCTTTGTCAAGTTATCGAGGTCCCTGGGCACCTAGAACCATGGCCGAGAAGGAATAAAATGTTCATTGGAAGCCAATGTGAACAGCCGAACTCTAGGGGAAAGTCGTCTAACAGTTACCCGTGGACTGAACTTGGTGAACATAGAGACCACCAAGTTCATAACGGTGACATCTTAAATACATTTCCATCCTTTATTTTATTCTTGTCTGTATGGCAGACATGGATTCGACTGGGCAGACCAATGTGGTCTTGGGCATGAGCCAGACCAAGAATGGGCACAGAACTTGCCCAAGACCCTCAGCTTGGATACTTGCATCTTGGATTGGAGTAAAAGTACTCCACGTAGTTCTAAAAAAAACCCCATAGTATAGGCAGTGTTTGAAGATGAATTTAAGGACGCAAACATTTCACAGGCGACATCCACTTTAACGGGCAAACATAAAACACATTTCACTAAGGTCCAATAATGCTTCCAATCGTCAGACGGTGCTGAGAGCGTCTGAGCCGTTTCCGTATAGTATTCCTTCAACGGACTTTGAGCTTAAACGCCTGAATCTTTTGTATCATATCTCGATAAGCTATGCTTTTCCAGGCCCGACACCTGCTGGGATTTTATACCGGGGACATTAAGTTTGAGTGATTTTTCTTTTTAGTTTTAACGGCTATTTGCACAGTGCGGCAAACATTAAAACATAGATTCTAGATTCCACCAGTAGCACAGCTGAGAGGAATTTTATGTGCCATACGGTTGTCGCGAGCAATATGTTTTGGCATAAGATACCAAACCAAAAAAATAAAGAACCCCCCCCGCATATCAGGATTTGACATAATGCACTTTACTGCATATGATGGCTCTGTGGTTCCTGACTTATCTCGGGTTATTACAAATCTACAGAAACCTAGAATTCAGGTTCCACAGTATATCTAAGCTGCGCTCCGGGCCCGCCAGGAGAATTTTCCTGATTATTACATAATAAGTTCTTAGAACGCATTTCTTGCTGTTGATGGCTGATTATTGAGGTCCTCCTAGGACTTGCTCGCTTGACAACGTAATGGATCCACCATAGAACCACGGCTTAGAGGTAGAAGCTCTTTAATACACCACGTTCCTACGATCATCTGTGAGTTATTCACTTGATCTCAACGTCCCTTGGGCATCACAATTACATGCGGTGCATAATTCATGGGCACGATTACGTATTGTGTAAAGCAAATATTATTACCGGGGTTATATGAGGGTAATAGGCATACATACAAGACCTTAGTAGTTGGGTGATGGGAAAGGGGTCTCCACGGCCTCCCAATCATCAAAATCATGTTATTGATCCACATTTATGTATCATATAATTCTATTTACCTATTGACAATGTGTTGGAAGCGGTGTTAGCACAAAGTGTTGGCGACTATGTATCTTTTTCTTAATTTGACGGGTTCCGTGGACTTTGTACCGGTATTTTGTACACGCTGCATATTTGCCATCATTAAATTGAATCCACAGATTCCAGGGATATCTTGCCGCAGGGCAGGCACATCGCAGAGGTATAACCTGCCTATAGCGCTCAGAGCGTAAAGATAACAGGGAATTTTGCAGAACACACATTTTGTAGTACTGCGGAGAGGCCAGAGTAAGATTAAAATAGGCCATTAAATTATGTAAGAACATAATAAATAAGACATTTTAAAAAAAACAACAACATTCTTTTGGGTTGGTTATCACGGTAACCCTTTGAGTGCCAAAAAGTGTGAATTTGAGCCAAATATCTGAATAAAGAATAGAAGCAATTCTGGTGAAACGTGATGGCAATAAAAAAACAAACAAACAAAAATTAGGACTATTCAATTTGCACTGATTTGCTTTTTTCAACAAAATTTGTTTTGAAAAAACTTTTGGTTTCATCCTGACTTTTCAGCCAATAGGAAAGCAGGAGAACACAGAACCGGTTTGCCAAAACATGAAATTCTGCTAAATTTCATAAAAAACTGTATTAGGGAGTCACAATTCGTCCATCTGAAGTTGACGGTTTGCCCGCGGAGAAGGAATGTAACACTTGGTTTCAGTGATAAGTTATAACGTCTACCGACGCAGTACAGCGAACAGTAAGATATTATCCAGGTTTTCTCTCGTAAATAGCAGTACTGATAGAAACGTTATGTGCCATATGGTGGTTATGAGCAACACTGAAGAGGTGTGAATGCAGCCCCCCATTGAATATACGCAACACCCCACTTCTGCAAATACATTTATAATATGTTTGGTAAAGCTCCCACACGGGAGAAAAAAAGACATTTCCTTCCATACCTGGGAACTTCTCAGGGGTAGTTTGAGAAGTTCCCAGGTATGGATGGAAATGTCTTTTTTTGGGGTGGGGTTAGCTATACACAGGGGTGGTGCTATCTCTTAATAAGCAGAACTGGGCAGGGAGTGGGCGTGGCCAAACACCTCTCCCCAATCGGAGGTTGAAGGCTATCCTGGAAGCTCAGTAATCAGCTATGATGCCTGTTGCCTCCGGGTAAATCCAAATAGCTCCTGGTCATGTTATATTCATAACTGTTGACCGGATCTGGAAGGGCGGGGCTAGATATACACAGGGGTGTGGCTATACTTTATTATGTCGAAATGGGGCAGGGAATGGGTGCAGCCAAATGCCACCCCCCCCCCATCGGAGCTGCGATACTTGGAACCTCTGGGGCAAATCCAAAAACCCAGTTATGTTATAACCAAGTGGCCAAAACATGAATTTACAATTTCTTACAAGAAATTTCACTGATTCCGAGCACCTCTAGCACGCAAAAGGCGATGAACCCCAGCCAAAGGAGGACTTTCTCATTGTCTTAGGACTGATTCTGTGAAAAAAAGAGAATATTGGCAAGTACCGGAACCTGTTAACAAAACAACCGTGTTTTTTACTACAAAGCAGTTGAAGCCAAAATGATGCAATGAGGACTTATTTGGCATAAAAAGAGAGTACGCGCCGTAAATGTGCTTTACTCATAAAACCACATCTAAACACAGTCCTTTTAATGACAAGTGAGGCAGCAGCTGTAAAATAGCTTTGCAGATACACATAACATAGTCATAGTGCAAAGTACTAATGACTGTACAATGCATTAAAAGTATAATATAAAGACACAAAGCCGAGATTAGTCAGAAGACAACAGTGATTTATTTGGACTCGCTGATGAACACATATGCAATTGAGAAAGCTCTTCTGGCGCGCTTTAATGGAACAAATCAGAGTGCATTCTTCTTAAGAGACTATAAGACATAGAAGAGGCTTCAGATGAAGATTTTTAATCTCTCTTTTTTATGTACATTAGTTCCTGCAGTGAGACAGACTAAGGCGCCCAGCTGTGAAGGGTTAATGTTCCTGCCAGAGAAGATATAGGAGCCCTGGACAGGTCCAGGTGGGCTCCAATCATAGGCTCTAGGTATGGCGGCAACCATAGCTCATGCACTGCCAGGTCCCATCTACTGCCAGGTCCCATCTACTGCCAGGTCCCATCCACCTCCTCTTCCTTCTTACCATTGCCCTGGCTTCTCCGGCAGAGGCACTACTTGGGGTTATTGCTGCCAGCACCGTGCTGTTGGAAGAGAACTTCCTTGGGGGGTGATATAAAGTGTATCTGCGGAACGTATAGAAGTGTCTGTCTATGATAATAGTCATCAATCATTTGTGGACTCAAGATCTTGAATGATTCCATCCTTACTCTGATAATATGTCGGTCATCGTGCACTCTGACTGGTCTTTTGCGGCATACGATACCCGGATCGAAGTCTATCGAATGAACGAATGAACGCAGGAACGGTTAGACTGGCATTGGATGTAAAAAATACAGCTACTGCTGTTGCATTAATTATTCAAGCCACAAGATGCCAGAGGGCTATCAGCATTCTGTAACGGCAAGGGATACTTCTCTCGACTGACCGGTATCCAGGCAGCTATCTCCCCACCAGAACGGGAGAATGTCTTCTGCAGTCATCTCCACACCTGGGAACCATTGTGCTCTCAGGGTAAATGGGTAAATCTTCAGGGTCCCATCGTCTACAGCAGACTCCTCCATATTCATAGATTTCATAATGTCCCAATCTTTTTTCACACAAATGCCTCCTGTTGGAAATCCCTGGCTAAATATAGATGATGGATTCGAAGCCATACTGTGACAAGATATTTCCTGGTTGGTATTGTATGATCCAAACAATAATGCCAGATTTACCCCTGGGATACCTCCACAGCCTTGTCAGAAATGGGCAAATGGAGCTGGGTGGAGCTACTAACTAGTCCCACCCACTTTCCATCCATCGCTCCTATAACAAATAGAGGACTATGGCCAGCTGCGTATAAAAAACATACTGTTTATGCCATAAAAGCACCAAAAATATTAAACAAAACAGTGATCAGAACTACAGGGTTCATAAATAACAAAAAGGAAAAAACCACCAAAAACGAGAACACGGCTCAAAATCAAAATTAATATATATATATATATAAGTGAGAGTGATTTATATATATATATATATATATATATATATATATATATATATATATTGTAGTGGGAACCCGGACACCTTAAAACGCTTGCCCACGAGGGCCTGATGACATCACGTTGTCCCTTGACACGGAACACATGAGAGATTTTTATACTTGCCTCTCCAATAAACAATAAATTACACCTGATTTATTAAAGGTGTTGTGATAAGGAGAATTGAAGCGATGCCAGAAAAATCTGCATTTTGATAAATGAAACCCTTCAACGTGTTCATACAGAGCAATACAAACCGGAGGAAGCGGGGTGGAGGAGCAGGAGGTGGAGGAAAACATGTCTTCTCCATGAAACGGAATCACAGAGAGAGGCTGAAAGTAAACTATTAAAGTACACAAACATTACGTCTCTGAATTCAATACCTGCCCTATAAACCGAATCACCGGCACGAACCCACGTCCCCCCGAGGACACGCTGTCCATATGCTTTTGCTGAGCCGCGAGGAGACCGGAGTGGGGGGGCAGTGCTATTATTTGTAAATAATAATTAATTAATGAGATGTTAAATAATAGATGAGTTTGGGTAATGATGTTGGCAAATTGTCTATTCCTTGTTTTTTCAAGTTAATCTTTAGGGAGGGGAAAGGAAACGACGGAGGGGGGGTTTGCAAACAGAAGGGGCACTTCCAGGACGGAGCCGGATTGTAGAGCTGGGTCCAGTTTGGCTGTTAGAATATAACGGACTGGGGGTGGAATCGCTGTATATAAGCCCCTAGGCGCTTAAAGCAACAGTGACTTCATTGCTGATTTTCAGTACAGTCCAAGCATGTAGACAATCTGTTTAAAGGACAACCTGGCCAGGGTGGCTATGGAAGGAAATCAATGTCATTTCCCGGCAGCTGGATGGATATTGTGCGAATCAGGACTTGCTGCCCAGGGGACCTCATTAAACAAAACTACCCATGCAGTACCGACTGAATGCCCGAAATTGTATGATCTGGAAACTTTTTTTTTTATAAGAAAATCAGCTCAGAGTCCCTTTTTTTGCATTTTAAATACTGCCTCCTTGTGCCCTGCAGAGCGTTTCCATGTGAAATACTCCGGAGGCCTGCTAAGCACCCCCCACTTTCTGCATTCTAGAACATAATAGCAGGACTGGAATGGCACACACATGGCATGGTGCCCCTTGGTGCCGCGTGCGGTTGCTGGCTGGATATGCCCGGCTGCACGCTGTATGAGTACTATAAGGCATCGTGTGGCCCCGCTCAGTCAGCCAGGAGCTGCACGTACGCCACGTGGCTGCCGCTGGCCTTAAAGTGCTGGGGCCGCGTAGTCATTCTCAGTCCGGCTCCGCATAATAGCCGGTTAGAATGCTAAAGGCGCCAACGGGTCACGATGCTGCTCAATCGTAGCGGAGAATGCATTGGGAAACGCATCAACAAGTCACCCCCACCACCTGTCCACCAGCATTATGGTTGCGCATGTTTATGCAGAGATTCTTGCCCACTCTTACTAAATTGGGCTCTACAACACTTCACAGATGAGCCAGTCTGACTTTGTGACCCAGTTTCCACTCTTTCCTCCCCGTGAAGTCCCCCTTTTTTAGAAAGCCTTAAAACCCCAATAATGTGTATAGAACTACAAGAAATGGGGTCATATGTAAAAATAATTAAAGTACAATATTCTTCTTCTAAGTGCCTTAGTAACATAACAATAGGTCACAAATTAATTATTAAAAAATCCTTAATAAAGCCCAGCCCCATCCATACTCCTCAAAACAAACATTTTCCCTCTATGGTCAGATTAGATAAATAATTGCAAAAGAACACAAAGTATCAAATAAAATACAACAGGGAATCACTGCAGGTCTCCTTACAACTGATACTCCGGAGACACGAAACAAAAAAAACAAAGCGCAAACAAGCAGAACAATTTATGCTTATTTATTCATTAGGACACCAACATATAAAATAAGAGAAAATTGCAATAAGCGAGCAGTATTAATTAACCATGTTAGGAAGAGCACAGACTATTACCCAGCTAATGACTAACACATAGAATTCTGCTAGACGAGGCTGTCTACGGACAGGATGAGAATTCTCATTTAAACCCAAGGACAAATATGTTAAAGAACATGATCACGTTCAGAAAGCAGGGACGGTTACTTGATGGTGTTGATGGGCATGGAACTGGGTTCTAAGACCAAGACCCAGGTACTAAGAAGGCACGGCAGAGCTGCAGCCCTACCACCAGTCGGCGTGGCTTAGTTGGGGAGACACGGAGATCCGTGCCTCACTGGTCAACGCCATTACTACATGAGTGTCAAACAGTACGGCTTTAATTCCCTTGGCCCATCCATCACTTATACTTGGACTGACGAACCACTCAAAGAGAGATCTTTAACATCAGAAACACGGAGCTCCTCGTACTCCACACTCGTACAGAAAAGTACGGACTTTGTGTTGAAAGCTATGTTGGACACAGGGCCCTCTGAGTCATAGTTACATGTTTTCCTGGAGCTACAATGTAGTTCTAATGTAAGCCCTTGAGGTAGGCTTGGGTACCAATAACCTAAGAAAGGCCAGCATTAGGGCAATTATATAAGTGGATAGAGAAGCACCCTTGCCTTCTTAATACGTTGCCTTTTCTAATGTGGATGAGCCTTCCTCTGGTATTTGGCCCCATCATAGAATTATTAATATCATTTTTCAGAGAGAAAGTAGGAGAAAATTCCAAAATACAGACTCAAGATGATCTAGAGCAGGGAATAGAGAAGAAGGTGAGTGAGGGGAATCGGAAGCTTGAGATTCATTTAATATCAATTCATTTTGCAGAATGCTGACGCGGTTGACTCACTGCTCAAAATTTATGGCTCATTGTAATGAGCATCTCGAACGGAGAGGGGGAAGAAAAAGAAAGGCTGTCAGCAAAAAAAAAAAGGAAGAGGAGAGAAGGAGAGAGGATCATAGCTCCCAGGGAATCCCCTTGGTACGGGGGTCCAACACAAGCTGTCAGTGAGATAGGAAACATGTATCAGAATAAGGATGGTACGAGAGGACATCTACGAAGGAAGGGCACTGAGGGCCAAGATAAGGACAAAGTGCCAAGCAGAGTATACGGTGGATGCATGGATCTACTTTCCAGCAGAAGGGTAAAAGAGAAATGCATTAGAACATGCTAGATAAGCAACTCTCCTTCAAATCACCACAACCATGTGTACAATATCACCAACACCATGCTGTACACAAGGACAACCCCAGGGCCCCAAGTGTCCAAAATGTCTCCTCCTTTGGGTTTCAGTGTCCTGTTGCTGCTCCCTTGGTTTGGTTCTTCATAGTGAATGAGATGTTCAGACTCCCTCTTTAGTGAATAAACATATTTAGCTTGCCATAAGGAGGTTGACGGGAGCTTCAGAGAAAATCGACAGGAGCCACAGAGGCAATTCAATGACATGGCACAACTAGAGAGTGAAGCTGGCATCCACTGTGCGGTTACAACGTGATGCCTCTTCGCTGTATCTTCTAAGAATAAAACCATTAATTGGATAATCTCATTCTCCGGCTCCTCTCAGCTGGGGATATGACCATCCCATGAATGGGCTAGTATCTTATATCGATTTGTATTGTGTGACAATTTCGGGGGGTTTCGTAGGAGTACCAGTTGTGCAGGAAGGTAGCCTGACCGGTGTTGATGTATATGTGTGGCCATTAATTGAGAACATAGACTATTGTGGCAGATCAGACCCACTCGGTCCATCTAGTCTGCCCATGTTTCCTTATATAAAGATTGTAGTCGTTGGTCTCGTCTTAGATTGAGGAGCCATATGGCTATCCCATGCATGTTTAACTTCCTTCACTGTATTAACCTCTACCACTTCTGCTTGGAGTCTGCCCCACTTATCTACCACCCTCCCAAAGTCAAACTCCCTTACATTCCATCTAAACCTCTCTAGTTTTAGATTATGGTCTCTCCTTTTGAACATATTCACTCCTCCGTTCCCACACTATCAATGTAATCATATGAATTAATATGGAAGCTACACACATGATAAATGGGGGTATTCTTAGTTTTGTTATTCAGATTTCATGATCAACATGCAGAAATATAACAATGCAGAAATCTAGCAGGGCCTTGTTCACAAGAGCTTACAATCTACAGTAAATGAGATCACCGCATGTTGTACTTTCTCTATGAGACGTACGGATGTTTTTTTTATAACACACTCATGTATTTGTACGGATGATTTATGCGGCTTGCTTTAAATATAACCCTTTAAGTGGCATACGGTTTGGCTACGCACCCATACCTTTATTTGAACCTCACGCTGCTAACAACCAGATCCTTAATAACACTTCAGTGAATAATCCTTAAGTGAGGAATTAGAAGAATAAGCGTGTCAGCCTTTGATAAATTGACCTTTTTGTGTTAAGAGAAAAGAAGGGAGAAAAATGGGAGAAAGGAGCACAGGGAAAAGATGCAGGGCTGGGAGGGAGGGGGAGGGAGGGGGAGTGACCTTTTGACCCCATTTTAGGATTGTGGCCACCAAAGCATATAGCTGCCAGGAATAAAGATAATAGGTTTAGAGGACCTGGTAAAGGACCTGTCTGAGCGGTAACCAATTTCTGATGGGTTAATTTCAGATAGACACAGAGGAGAGGGGCAGTTAATTATAGCCACCCTCCCGCTCTCTGGTTACAGACTCTCCGATCCCCTGGACCAAGCTGTCATACAGTAATCGAAAGCCTGGGAGAGATGTGGCCTCTGAATATTGCATCACGTATGGAGCTGTCATGTATGTTCTTCATCAGCAGAAAAGCCAAGAGCTAGCAATCTGCCGGCGTTCTTTTATTTGGTGAAGCCATTCAGGTCACTACCCTCTATAGAACAGAATGACCGTGCGATGGGCAATTTCAAAAAACAAAGATATCAAATTTCCATAGATGTAAGGGGTAGCGTAAGAGGCTGACTTATAGATATTGGTGGGTTTCAAAAACAAAATAGACCATGGCATCTAATTTTGGGGCAGCCATTCAGATGTATACAATCTTACGTTCACTACTTGGTCACTGATGTCCTATAAGCACCAAGGTCTAATACATGATCCTGTCTATGCAGGTTGTACTTATTAAAAGCCACCGGTCTCCTTCAACGAAACCATGGCCAGCCCAGTCTCCTCAACCAAGGTTTAATGTCTCTAATGATCCGCGCTGGGTTGTCATCTGGACTGACAAGTCCATAAAATTCTCCTCTTGAGCTGTAGCCAGGGGCCAACCAGGACATGTGAGGTCCTTCAACGACTAGCCCTGCCTCATCTTTAAAAGTGTTGGAAAATAACCCCGGTCTAATCCCACGACGCTCTGCTCCAATGAGTAGTTTGAAACTCAAGTAAAATAATTGTCTACCTTACCAAGTCAGTGACTGCTCGGCTTAATGGGCCATGTTCCTTACAGAAAGAGCCAAATCTTTGATTGGATGAGGGGATTCTTCTTGCTTTTCCATAGTTAAAAAGTTTCCCCTGTTTCAATTGTCCTTTATCCCAAATCATCGCCTAGGGACTTTAAGTTCTGGGACAAATGTGTAGGGCAATGGGGCCCGTAAAACAGCACTTACCAAATAATTACATAAGGTACTAGTTGCGTTTCCTATAAATATCACACTGGGGTATCGGCTCACTTTGCTGAATCTAGGATCAGCATATCTCGAGGCAAGCCAGCCCTGTCCTCAAAGGCCGCATTCCTACCCACGTCTTCAGGTTCTGGCAAGTAGAATTCTTTGGAAATGGCTGTCAGGGGATGCACCCTGTTTCAAAGCCAGCCAAGAGACATTTAAATCCACTTCACCATTGTCTTTTGCTATTATCCTTCTTCTTATTCTACTAGTTAACAGATCAGAGAGTATCGCGCGCTTCAATGCAAATTATGCCTAAACTGAAAACGTAGTTAATGTTACATTCTTGAGATTGCAACTTTGTGTCTACCTGCCTTTTATGTGCGGGCAGGCAAACATCTTTCAATACGGAAACAAAAACAATACAATATCACCGGGAGCAGCCATCTTTAGTTTATTTATGACAGATGGCAAGCAAGTAGGCTGTTCATTATTCTGATTGTGCTGCTTGTTGAGCGTTCTCCATACAGGGTCTACAGACTAAGAACTAACAGGGTAGAACGTGGAGGATTTAGCAATTGGAATCAAATATCAATGCATGTTTTCCAACCAAGGCTGGAGAGAATGCATAAAAACTGGTTTTCAGGTTTTTTTTTTTCTTCAATCCCCACCGTCATCCCAAATGTTCTACCCCTGTACAGATGAGACTCAATCTATTGCCTGTCACTGTCATCTCGCATTCCCTTCTGGTCTGAAAACCTGCTTTCTCTAAATGCATTACCGTGACCGATCAATAGCCTAGGCTCGAGAACACCGGTAGTGGCCACGGGATCAGAAATCTATTTTTTCATTGTTCTTTATCAATTGGTCTTCTTGTTTTAGAAGAACATTTGAAAGCCACACGAGATGATACATTTTCCATGGATATATTGTACCAAAGTGGTGCTACTAGGAGAACATCTTAAGATGCTGCCTATGGTCTATATTTGTCTGAGGGACCTCGGGCCATAATGTTGTCCATCAACAGAAGAAATATACCTTTGCTGCCTCCTTGAGCACCGCAGAACCCAAGTGTCACCCACTACCAGAGAGATCTTTTATGTTGTGTTGAAGGCATTTATATTTCATAACAAAATGTATGGGTTTTTTTGCTCTTAGCACCCAATAAATGTACGACTGTCCTTTACTGGGATCAAAATTACGCCTTACCATCGCCAGAGCCTTCGGAAGGGAAGATTTTAGAAGAAAAATCCTCCCATTAGAACCAATAATAACACTTTCTGTGCACGGGGGGGCTTGTTAGGTCCAACGAGACCCCAACCTGGAGCGTTCGTTGAGCCAAAGCTGGAGTTTCCTGGTGGTAAGTATATTGGTAGGGTCACATGCGTATGGGGGGATTCTGCAGAATCCCTCATGTATCTTCAAGGGCGGCAGCGAACCAATTTAAAGGGACCTTCAGCTATTATATGAATTAAAGTGCGTACTATGGCTGCAGTGTCACTTTAATGCAGGCTGCAAGTTATTTATTTGTTTGTTTATTTTGCCCCATCCTACAAAAAAAATGAAAGAAAACCTCCCGGCCCTGCAGCCTGTGTTTCTGAATGACACACGTACCTTTCTGATGTATTTTTTATAAAGCCTTAACATATTCCACGGTACAGATCACAGGTTGCGAGCGAAGCGGCGGGCGCTTACTGTTTATTGGAAATAACGGCGATGAGGGTCACTGATTAGGAACGCGCTGAACCTTTGCCCCTTTAACTCATCAGCTGCTTGAAATACATTGTAAAAAAAAGCAAAGCTACGTGTAATCAAATGTAATAGTTTATCAATGAGGTTCAGAGGTCACAAACATCTGGTACACCATCTGCTGGCAACCCCCTGGAGACCAGGCAGAGAATAATGGGAGTTGTAGTACCCAGCACTTTTGTATAGCCCCGGACAAATTAGCAATCGCAAAACTGCCACAGTATCAGGAATGGTTATTAAATGCAAGCAACTTGGTCTTGTCACTGGACCAGAGCCGATAGCCCCACATTCTCCACATTCACAAAACATACGACCTATCTATTATTCATGTCTCCCGAGGCCTGAATTGCAATGGATTTACACTGAGGTTTTATTACAGCCAATGACCACGGAGGTAAGAACATTGTGGCTACACTTCAATCATGCTTCAAAAGCCACCCTCTCGCGTGTGATCACCCTCCCTGACATGCACACAGGAACATACAAGGTGCCGTGGCTGAAGCACCCCAGCTGAGGGTGATAGGAGTTGCAGACCAATGTATGGCCCAGATATCCAGAGTAAATAGCTGTATAATTAAACAGTCAAATTAACAAAATTACTGTAAAAAAAGGGGATGAGAGAGTGAAAATAACCCTTTGCAATTTTCCCTATTGTTATGGTTACGTTTATTTCAGTACGATGTACATTTTTGTATATCTGCCCATATATGGTGTTAATTTCCAGGTACGCTAGTCTTTAGTATATTTTAATTATTATTATTATTTTTAATAATTATTATTCTATCAGCAAAAATCACCCCATCTTGCACCAAGTGCAAATAAGACAATTTAGGCAAATTGAATAATTGGTGCAAAAGTGCAATTTTCAAACCTAAATTATTATATTTTTTTTTTTTTTTTTTTTTTTTTTTTTTTTTTTACTATGCATTCCCTCTCAATTAAATACTGAAACAGAGATGTGAGCTAGAATTTGTTTTTCTAGTAAGAGGGGTCCTTGGATGACATGACTTCAGCTACGCTTAACTTGTTGATTGCCAGGGAGCTTGAACTGCAGCCAATGCAGATCCCGCAGTATTCTCTGCAACTGTAAACAATTGCGATTACACAGAGCCGTGCTCCCGCTGTACAGCGCTGTGGAATATGATGGCGCTATATAAAACAATAAATAATATTAGAGGTGGCGCTGCTCCTTACCCCCGCAGTGACAGACAGCCGATGTATTACAGCATGTTCTGGATTTATCTGCACGGGGGCCGCATGCAGGGCCATGCAGTGCAATATAGACACGGTTCCATCTCAGGCAGACGGTAACTGGGTGTATCGCGGCTGCAGCTGGTCCTGCGTTTCCTTCTCGCCCTGCGTGTTGCTGCAGCGCCCATTCCTCTGCAGCCCCGAGAGCCTGTCTTTATTACCCTCTCACCGCGGTAATCAGCTTTGTGGTATGGAAGCCCCCCCAAGCCATTCCGTGTGCACATAAAGAGATGTCCCAACTCTCGCAACAAGGATACTTAACATTGTTTTATTAGCTTAATAAACACACACTCGCTGCCAGCAAAGCAGCCCGGCTAGATGCAGCTTTAACTACCGCAGATCAGCCATGCGCTTTGCGGACATACTGGGTTTAACGCAGGAGAAGGGAGCCGCTGCAGCTGCTACAGCAGACACGGAGCACTGAGCCCGTCCACACGGATGTGCGGACACATTGACACGGAACGCTGAGCCAAAGCGCTGTACGTACAGACAGTGACAACGCTGTAACAGTGACATGTTAACACAACGCTCCGACAACGGAACACGACACACAGCACTGAGCTGCAGCATTGTATAGACACGTATCTTACCAATACATACCACAGTGACATGTAACATGGCAAGCACACGGACACGTCATCAGAGCTGCCAACACTCTACATTACATGCTGATACACAACACAGAGAGTAGCATTGTGCGCACACACATGCCTGCAACATACTGGATAACGCACAGGCAGATTCCCAATATCAGGGCCAGACTGGGGATGACTAGCGGCGCCGGTAGGTTAACACCAACTGCAACCAAATGGCACACGCGTGACCGCACAGTACTTACGGCAGTGCGTGGCAGCGCATATCCAGCCTGAAGCCACTCGCTGCGGGACCCTCTGTCCAGTCTGCACAATAGGCTTTGTTGAGAACCTTCCATTAAATGTTCGATTATGACAATATTGGCCAGATACACGTCCGTCTACATATAGACACTTTGCTTGCTTCATGTTATTATTGAAAAACACACAATGTTTAATTAATTGCAATAACACACGGTAGTGTGACCACATTTGCCCATTTTTCCAGGAGACATAGATATTTCACATGTTGCTGATCAGTAATTGATGCTGTTCCGTGTTTTATGTATCTCACATACTGCAGGCGGCAGCACCAAACATGCTGGTCAGCAATACGTGAAATGTGTTTGTGCCCTGGAAACATGGCTGACTGCGGCCCCCCCCCCCCGGCCCTGAGCCACGGCTGTTCACCCGCTAATGTGCGCAATGTGATGATGTACATACAGTACACATACAGAACCACTAATTCTTACATACTGACCCCCAACCATTCACACAGCATTGTATGTAACCGGACACAATACAAATACTAAGACACACAAATACAGAGGGCCTTCTGACATAATTACACATTACTGAAAACTGAGCACTAGACTATGCCCACACGTGTATACATATACATATACATATACATATATATATATTCTACACTGACTGTAAACGCTATTCAACTAAACGCGTATGCCAACCGGGAAAAGTGCCCCTGTTTAGGAAGGAGAGTCGCTCTCTGAGACCCCAAAGCTCCTCTTTTTCCGTCTCTGATGCCCTCTAGGAGCTCAGAATATTTGCTGGCTATGAGGGTAGTAAGGTTCTACAGAGGGGCTGGCTGACCCCCCCATACCCCCCCCCATTAGTCCAAAAGCCTTTACAAAGCGTAAGTCTGAGGTGGACCAGCATGGAGAAGAGGGAGGTGAGGGAGGGAGTCAGTTATTGAGACGCTGAGATGGTAAGGGAGGGAGTGAGTATGTATGTTAGAGTGGGAGTGTATGTATATGTATGTGTGTGAGCATGAATGTGCATATGTGTGTGTGAGAGAGGGATTGTGTGTTAGCATAAGTATGTGAGTAAGTGTGAGTGTGTATACATGTATTTCAATATGTGTGTCGATTTCTATGTGAGTTACCCTCCCTTACAGTCCTAAAATCCAATGAAATGTGTTCATACTCCATAAGAATGTCCCCCTTTGGCCATTTGAAGTATTGGGAGGCATGTCACTGAAACAAGTATTAAAATGTATGTATTCACATTAGATGATAGTGTAGACTAATAGCGTATGGCCCCGAGGGCCAACACGCGGGTCTGTGTGCAGCGCATGTGTGCAGCCAAACCCATGCAGTCTGACTAATGCGTATTTTTATGTATTGAGAGAGGAGCGGCACTCATCACGAGGTGTAATTCAGCTCAGAGTTTGCATGAGAAATCTCCGTAATGCATCTGGGCTGGATCTCCACCATCTCCACATTATGCATATAGAAGGGGTTAATAATCCAGCGCTAGTATCACTTGCCACAAAGGGCTAATTAATGTCACTCTCCATCCCCAAGCCTGAAATGTGCTCTGAGGCCGGTCTCTAGGGGGTCCGCATGTATTCGTGTTACACAAACATGGCAATGATCTCTGATGTGAACTCATCTTGCCCCCACCCCGGAGCAAGTATCCCACCCAGAGCTGCAGTTAAAGGGGTCCTGGTGATGTACGGTTATGATCCATCTGCAGTGAGGAAAGCTGGGGGAGGTGGTGATTTATGACAAGCTGAGGCAGCTGTAAGAGTGACCATTACTATAACTCACAGCCGGCCTGCCCCCCCCATAAGGTGGTCATAGTGGTGATGGGGGGTGATTCTAATCAGGAGTGCGTAGCGCACCGTGCTCCCCTTACCAGCAGGCCGTGTCTGAGGGGAGCCATATAAACACAAATCCACACAACGCACACAATCACACCGCTGCTGCAAATTGATCATTCTCTGCCTCTGCAAATGAGCTGCCATCTTCCAGCCATGGGGAACAAAGAGTATTAACCCTGTGTGCACCACGCGCTGTCAGCCGTACCGGCAATCTGTTGCTAAAATAGCTGGATCTTTGTGCTGGACATGCTGCTGACAACTCTCATAACGCCCAGCCAGCCACCGCCTGTTGATTAGCTGATGGCGTGTCGGAGGAGCTGCAGTCCAAGAGCGGATGGCTGAACGTCAGAGGAGATGAAGTATAATGACAGCCGAGGATTGGCTAAGTGTCATAGGAGCTGCATTTGCCTAAACTTTATGCAGACAATACCATGAATCGCTAACATAACAAGCGCTCCGAACATAACCCCAACACTACGCAGCCTGCTCGCTGAGCTAAACGGCAAAGAGACCGGGGAAAGTCCCACAATCCTTCACTCTAGCTAAATAAGGCTATTTATTATATTGTCTTTTTATGCTAAAAAACATATTTAAAGAAAAGAAACTGTGAAAATCGACAAATTCCACTACTTCAAAATAGAAATGATAAAGAGGTCGTGATTAGCCTTAATTATCCAAAATATTGCTGCGTGTCCTATTATCGAGAATATGATGTAATGATTTAAGTTGCATGCATGCGCGATTACACTGGAGCTTGGTCACAGCACTGAATCCACAAAGCAGATCTAGAAGAAAACGATCCTTGTCCTCTGATCACCTTACCCTTTGGGACAAAAAATGATCACCGCATTTGATCCAACAGAAGGACTACAACTCTCATCATGCTCAGAGTTTTAGTTATATTGGCCGCCCTGCGTGAAGCTCTGGGAGAGTTTGAAAGAATCCCAGCTCGGAGGAGCTGAAGGGTTAAGCGCGACTCGTGCATATACAGTACCTGCACTATATCATTTTAGTGGCACAGAGGTGCGTGTCGGGGAGGCAGATAAGGGGTAAGAGAGTATCCCAGCATGGTGCCTCAAATTGACAGTTTCATGCAGCAAACAGATGGCAGAAAGAGTGAATGTGACACAAAGCAACGCAGCCAGACAAAAAGATGTTTATCGTTATTACCCTGTGACAATGACAATGGGGGACGGGCACATTTCTCAAGAGGAAAAAAAACATCTAAAAGTTTATGCAGCCCGGGGTGAGCCATTAATCAGGTTTATTGCACACCCAGGAGAGACAGGATAAATACAACTTGGAATCCCAGAACACGAGTCAGAGTATCTTCTCTGTGCGCGTTATCAGAAGAGCTCTCTGCGCCAAACGCCACAGTGCGGGATGTGCCGCCAGCCTCGCGCGTCCATGCGCCGGCCGCTGCCAAGAACGAGGCTCGCCGCGCTAGCAGTTAAGACCTGGCCGCCTGCGTGTTTTTGTTTAAGCAAAGTGTACGTTACGGCCAGAGCCAGAAACTGGCCTTCATCAGCCTCAAACAAACACATCTGCCCAAAGCTGGACTATACGGGTTTATTTTAATAGGGTCTTTTAACCCTTGTGTGATCCTGATGGCAATATATATTATATGTATATTTATAATATATATATATATACACACCTGGTAAACCATGTATCCAGCCGGCAGGACCCCATTCTTCATTGGAGTGGCTGTAAGGGTAGGCACGCGGCACAGTATCGGCCAGCGGCCCACTGGGCCGTTACCTAGTGTGCCAGATGGCCAGCCCTGACTATGGCGGAGGCACATTTGTTTCTTTTCCCGTATTGTATGTATGATCCTCTGTGTTAGGTGCTCTTACATGTATGTTTCTATGCACAGATGTGTGTATGTGTGTGCGTATAAGCATAATTAGTAATTCGGGGCAAATTAAATCATTTACAGCACTTTACTTCGGTTTTCTAGATCCGCCTTCGTTACTTTTAAAACTGGAAATAGCAGGGAATGATTTTTTGGTTAATGACTTCATTACACAAGCGGTTTATATGAAACTGAATAAACATATGTGCGCCTAAAAAGAACTGTTATAAAAGCCGTATAAAATATTTGAGCTTCCGTTCCCTTGAAATCCAGAGGTATCCAGAGTTAGGAGTCTGAATATATTCTCTTACATCGCATGCACCCTATTCTGATGATAACAGCCTGCATACGCTCCAGAATTATTTTACATCACAGATTGGATTATATCATCTCCCTTTAGTTAAGTTGCTGATTGTCGTTGATTGGTTCAGGCAGCTTTTATAAGGGTGCGGGGGAGGGGAAGGGAGAGCACTTCAGGGCAGAACATTGATTAGAAAATGCAAGTTGTGCTACATCGAGACACAGAATTCAGCTTCCCCGAGGCAAGCTTGAAACCGAATATCTCCAAAAACAATTATACTGTCTGAAAAGATAAAGCATACGTTACAGATAGCTCTAATAAAAGGTTTTACAGTAAGAGCAATAAACACCCGGAATCCACCACCTACAGGGGCTGCACTATCAAAAGATGCCTCTAAGGACGTAGATAATTATAACCTATTGATCCAGCGAGGAATCGGTTTCTTGCTTTTTGAAGATTTTTTTTTCCCCTTTTTGAGGCATAATTGAAAATCGCTTCATTTTTTAAAAATGTTTTTGCCGCCGTCTGCATCGTCAGCATGGAAAAGTATAAACGAAGGGTTAAACGTAACCGATTTGATTGCTGTGGCTGCAACAAGTCCCCTTTAGGACTCAATTCTTATACAGAGAAGATGAGAAAGCTAATATAAATGAAACCCCTTAGCAATTTCAGCAGCCAGTACCTGGAACTCGAATTGAATCATCGTCAAAAAAGGACGGCATCGCGGACGCTGCGATATTCTTTGATTTTACAGGAAATGAGGATCGCTTTATTATTTTTTTTATTATAAATGTTTCCGGTCCTGGAATCTTTAACATATTAATTAAACTATCGAACGGATGCGCTGCCTTAACGATAGCGGTTTGAATGGAATCGAGTCCCCCGGTGTCTCACTAACGGTGAATGCAATCAGTTTCCGCGATGAAGACAGTACCCGCTATTGTTAATAGCGTTAGGTAAGTTAGGATGTCGGAGAGATTTATTGTCACGGGACATACTATACCTAGCACATGATATGCACTGTATAGCATGGACAGCAGTACTCGATACTTATTGATACTCTCCAGTCTGCTCTGTGTTCATGTTATGTGCAAGACACCTAAAGCCTATATGTTACCTGTGTCTAAGGGGTTACATAGAAGAAACATACATACATACATTATATATATATATATATATATATATACACACATCAATAAATCGAAGCACTCACATGTCTTGGATCACGGAACATTTAAAGCAGGAGGGCTGTGAATATGGATTGTGTGATATACCTGTATATATATACCTGTATATATATATATATATATATATATATATATATATATAATGTTCCTTCTTGCCCCGTTGGTGTAGTTCCAAAGCAAGGAGCATTGCCATAAAGAGGGACACTTGTTTTAGGGGTGTGGTTAGAGGTGTGGCTGGGGGCGGGGCTTTAACAAGGCTTTTTATGTGACTTTGATACATTGATACATTTTTATTTAGAGGAAGCATAATGTCATTTATACACACACTGGCTGTTTATAAACACATTATTGTTACTCTTAGGGCTGTAGAACCCTGTGATCCTTTCATACCCAGCAAACATTCCGACCCCCTAGAAAAGAGGATCACCAGGGGAGGAAAAAGGGGACAAAGGAATTTTGGTTGCCAAGAGGGACACTTGGTAGGCACGGACCAAAGCTAACGGGTAGGACTCCTAGGTGGGGGTCTCCTGATTCTGTGAAAAAATGGTAAGCGTGAAGCACGTTTGGGTTTCATCTTGTCCGTGTCTTAGACCTGCACCCCCAGAACTAGCTGAAAGTACATGACATGGGCCGGCCCCCTCCCCCATGCACTGTATTGTGTGTTTGCGAGCCGGTGATGGCGCTGCACTGGCTTTTGCTGAGCTCAGGGCATCCTCGGCTGCGTGCGGAATCGATAAACACCGTGCGAGTGAGGCCGACGAGGAACAGGGAGCGGGGGCTCTGACAGCCAAGATAAAGCACAGTTACCATGTGATGCTTCTGCAATCGACTGAATGAGTCTGCGGGAGAATGCCGGGCAGCTGTCGGGGGGACACGGGGAGCACAAACTGGCTGGGAACTTTTTATTCCAGTTTCACAAAACGAGCTGCAACACTTCACAACATCAAGTATTAATTAGGGCTGTCCATCAGAAAAGCTGCCGGTGACAGCGGAGCCCCCGACGGACGGCACACTGCCTGCCGAGCCACGCTGCCTGCCGAGCTCTGCGCTTCATGCTATGCAGTCGGCTCTTTTATATCCAGGTGACTTTGGTCTTCCTGGATCAATATTGCAGCGTCAGGCAATTCCAGGCCATTACTGTTACGCCGGGATACAAGCAACTCATTGTTCATGAGGTATCCCCCCTCCAAACGCTCTGCTCCCCCAGCACTCTGCCTGCGCAGCTACGCTCCCGCGCATGCTGGGAATAAGACGGCATACAGGTAGCCGTGGAGAAATATTTATGGGATCAGCATTTTAGCAACAAAAATAAATCTATAAACGGATGGAATGGATAAACCCGAGAGCCGAGCCGGACAGCGGGAGACTAGTTAATGAACTAAAACTCCTACAATGCTCAACCAGGCCATTTCAGGAGGAGATTAAAGTAGATTTAGTGCAGGGCCGGATATCATGGCGCTATCGGGGGAACTACAACTCCTGCAATGGCCAGCCAGCCACTGGGCTAACTACATGTTAACCGCATGATATAGAACTACGGCTCTCACAATGTACAGCCAGCCTCTGGAGTAACATCATTTATACAGAGTACAGGGCCAGGTAACATGTAGCTCTCTGGCTGACCTATAACTCCCATGATGCTTTACTGAGACGGTTTTTAATAAGAAACAGAAATAATGAAACAGACCCCCAGCAGAAGTGGTAGAGAGGGGGATTTAAACATGCATGGGACAGGCATAGGGCTCCCAGATCTTAAACGAGGACTGGTTAAGGTTTTACCTTTTATATCAGGAAAAAACTGGTCATAACGGCTGTCACATTCTAGATGTCTATGTCATAAGACCCGACACATCATCTATCTCCAGAACTTCCATCGCCCGCTCCAGATCCGGCTGAGAACCATCGCTGCTTTAAAGGAACGCTGTCTTTTTATTACCCTGTTAGTGGGTCGAGAGAGAGACTTATGTGACCCATAATAAAGTGAAGCAAACCAAGACTCCGGGGACCCCAGAGGTTACGGTTAACATTCAGCCTGTGTCCGTCAACATCTATTACACCCTCTGTAGTTCTAGTAGAACATAAACCCCCTCTAGAAGCCCCAATACTCCACGTGTGCTAAATCACCACTTAGTAAATAGCATCAATCAACGAGTCAGCATTCTGTTGTCTTCTTGTTTCGCTTGCTGGACCGGTCACGATATATTAGGACTTAAAACGAGAACGTTTGCAGATGCGCCGAGTGCCAGAGACGCTTTTCTCTCTATCAGCTGTTATTTGATTTCTTTTTTATTAAGGTTTAATACAATCAGAGAATGCAGCAGAAATAAAGGAGTAGTACAGCCAAGTTCCTAAGGATGACTGCAGCGGCCATTTCTTGTTTTCTGGACACGTATACATTTTACATGACGCCGAGTATGTGTCTTACATGTGCTAATCCGCAACATGCAAAATGCATGCGCCCTAGGGAAAAAATGCGGTCACGGAATGATGGAGTCATCCCCCTGACGCAGAAACACAACAGGGGGTTCAGGAGACTTCTGAGGTCATAAAAGCTTATTTGACTTTACATTTTCTTCTAATGAAAGGCATCGACATCGGCAAAAAGTGACCTCAAATTTATGAAGGATGGATTGGCCGAGTAAAAGGAAGAAAGAAAAATACATAGATGTTACCATAATTTATCTAGTACTTCCGGGATAATGCGATGTTTTCTGTGAAGAATACCCCCTTTTCGATATCCCTTTTAGCGATACATTGTATCACTCCACAATGCAGTGTCTATGAGATGCTGCTTTGGCAGACGCAGGGTTAACCGGTAGTAAATGCCGCATATGTATGGAGTCGTTAGCAGAGGACCGCATACGCGGAGATCTCATACAGAGGGAAGCGGAGCGCGGCACGCGAGCCGTGTGGTTCTGCTTTGCTGCGTCCCGATCCATCCTAAGTCATTTCTTTAAGAATCCAGCTCGTTAACAAGATGAGGGCTTTATTTATTAAAGAGATACAGTCCATTTGCACCGGCTTTCTGTGGATTTTACTCATAAAGGGAGCGGAGAGCGGTGGCAGGAATCCTAGACCCTAGATTAGTCACAGATTTTTCCCTGCGAGGTAAGTTTGTCACCTTTCTTCCCACGCGCTCTCCATTCCTGATCTGCGTTCGCTCAGCTCCTAACAGTCAGCTCTTACTTCTGGTTATTTTCCTGCCCGGCGCACGGGATTTCTGGCACCACAAGTTACCCAAACAGTGACAATGAGTCATTAGTAACATTAGTAACTACAGATTTTGACCGCGGTACATCCTTAGACCGTCACAGGTTTAATCCATCATTAAATATTTTCAAAGATAAATGAATGCGTTGGCAGACGTAAAAAAACGCATCAATACATCTTAGTTGCATATTTCCATTTCTAAGATCAATAGATTTATAATTCTACCAAGAGAGTAAGTCTGCATCATTACGGATGAAAATGATTCCGTGTTATGCGTTTTCAGTCGCTCCCCACTAGTGAAGGTCTCGCGTGTCCCACCAAATCCATCATCCCTCTTCCAGCGCTGCTCTGAGGTTGGGTAGAGAGTTAAGAGCCCGTTCCTTGAGCATGTGATCCGTCTTGCGCGCTCTTGCACAAAACCCAATGAGCTGGGGAGATAGATCTCTCTGGAAGTCTCTAGCAGCCCCCCCCCACCTCCCGCTACCTGCAAAACTCACTAAAAGCAACTTATGAATCTCCGGCATGCGACAATCTTAATACATCAGCTAGCAGATGATGCAACAAAAAGAAGATGCGTGGGCCAGGAGCATCGCGCCGTGGAACTATCTCAGCCCATGCAGCTTTAACCTCAAGACAAATACTGTCCACAGGCTCTTGCATTCACAAAGGGTGAATGAATGAATGCTGAAAGCCATTTGTTTAGCCAACAATTTTCTCCGGAACAATAGACCCAAAGTCTTCTCTCTCAAAATGGAAGACTGGAAATCCAAAAGTTATGTCTTTAAAGATTGGAGATGCCTGGGGCTTTGAAGTTATACTGCAAACACAACAATGGATGAAATAAAAAAAGCCAAAAATGTTGATTTAAATGTAAAATGTTTCAAATTGTTGGACAAAACGAATTCCCATTGGGTGTCTCGTCTGGAGAATGAAAGACCTTCTTCATTTTTGGAGGGTTCTAGGTGTTCATTAGATTGACCCTCTTCTAGACCTACTCAAACAAGGACACTTTTGATATCTTCAGTTTGATTTGATGCTACATACGCAAACAAGTTAACAAGAGAAAAGGGTCACATAGAAACATAGAAAAATAGATAAGATGTAGTCTTCCTGATTTAGACTCAAACGTAATCTGTCTTTGATCTCTTAAATTCAGGAGCCATATGCCTGTCTCATAACAAAAGATCCATCTCTGAGCTCCACCTTGACCTCATCTTGATCACATTGGCATATCCAAACCCCGATGGACGCTGGACCAGCACGATCTCTCGGTAGACAACAGTGCCTTAGTTCTTCTTGAAGGCATACTTACAAAACTGCCTTGGATCTACCCATGTGATGTCTTCTCCATTAATGAATCTTCTTTGGCATAACCAGGTGAGGTGTATCTCTGTTCCTCTAGAATCCAGCTCTCCGGAACGTTAACTAACAACATGCTAAGTTCTGTATTCAGGCAAATAATATTTTGTTTTTCTGAGGAACCCCTACTAACCAAAAAAAACGCTCATCAGTTTAATTACACCGACGTAATTGGCTTTCAGATTTGTATATCGGAGGGTTGCCCAATAAAAAGTGAATTAAAACTAAAGAAAACCATTGTAAAAAATACATTTTCAGAGCCGTAAAAAGTGATTTAAACAAATAATGGGGTCGTTTGTAAGTTTAGGATATCTCCTCCTTAATTTTTAGAGAGGCTTCTCACGTCTCTCACAGCAATGATCTAGAGGACCTAGTAATCCTCAAATTGTGTTCCAGTAAGATGGAGAAACGCTCCTGCGGGGTGATTCACATTAGCCAGACGACCGGGGCAATTACCAGGTGGGTTTAAAATGTGAGCTGCCCGTAATTCTGCAGTGACCCGGGGGTGAGAGGGCATTCAGAAAAACCCGAATGTACATCTCCTGGAAGTCACACTGTGGGCAGCCTATTACCTGGAAGCTTAAGGCTTGTCATTTCTCTAGTATTTATTTCATTTAATATCCATCACGATGTTTTATTTATGGGTCCCCCCCGCCATGTTTCACAGCTAGTGTACCCAGAGTGAATAAAACATTAGGGACACGTTCCAAGCTGTCAAGGGACACTTCGGTCTGCTGAGAGAGGACTTTCTTCCCTCTGACGCTTGCAGTTTTCTTGGAAATTCACTTGTTTTTTTTGTTTTATTTCCATTGCATCGCTAAAATAACTAGCAATACCAAAACAATCCAGAAATTCGAGGAGGACAACTGAAAAACGGCGCAAACGACATTTAACATGCCACAGCTAAAGAACTTGTACCATATAAAGCGACAGTAACACCTAAAACAAAAGGGTCTATTCCTTCAACAGTCACAAGCCTTAGAACTTGGTATAAACCGTCGCGTTTCCGACTACGCGGGAGGTCAAGCGTATTCATCAAGGATTCCTAATAAACTTGTTAGGGGATTGATAAAAACAATCATTGATTATTACACCGAGATGAAGCATCTTGACAGGGTACAGTCGTGCGTGTTACGTTTTGCCCAGGCTGCGGAGCTGCATATCTGTCCTGCTGTAGTTTCTTTGCTTTGCTTTGATCCATTCCTGGATTTCCTTTTGCTTTGTTCTATTTTCCATTCCTTGCTTCTGCTCCGGCTCTTTGCTTCAGCTCTGCTTCCTTTATTAGGTGTGCCCCACCTGTGTTCTGTTTGTCTCAGTCTGCAGTCTTCAGTCTAAGGTATGTCTCTGTGCTGTGTTTGGTTTACATGTGTGGTTTGTTTTGTATCTTGTCTGCAGGGATTAGCGTTAGGACCCACCGTCATTGGAGTACTTTGGCGTAGTGGTGGGCTAAGCATACTATGGCCATATCATGTGACGAAATCTCCAATAGTTATCTTGTAGTCCTAGGCTAGTTTCTGTATTCATGTTTGTGTGTCTTTTATGTACCTTTGCCCTTCTTCCTTGAATCATCTGAGGATTCCGGTTCCTCTCTCCTCTCCCCATGTCCCAGTTAAGATTTCCTATCCTTGCTTAAAGGAAGAAGCGTCCGAGGGTTCCGGCTCCTCACTCCTTCCCCTGTGTTCCTTGCCTTCTTCCCTGTCCTTTGTTGTGCCCTGTACCATGTATGTCTTGTCAGGTTATGTTTATTCCTTGTCTTGTGTCTGTTTATACTTCGCTATTCATGTCATGTTTCTAGCCACTTCCCATGTATATCCTATATCATGTTTCTTGCCTGGTCTCCCTTTCCCTTGCTTGTTTTGTGTCTGCTATATTAACCCTTTGCTTAGCCTTCATTCTCCCAGCCTGCAGCATCCTGCACGTGACTCGTGTGATATGCTTCATGCCTGCTCCAGGGTGTCTGCAGGATTCGTTTGTTCTGGACTACATCTGCTGCCATATCAGGGCGCTGGTGTTTGGCTGCACTACGCTAGGTGCTCAACTCCTGGATGAGTGTGGTCACCCTGCAACCAGGCCCTGCCCCAGACTCCACTGCTGCATCGTGACTCCTGCAAACAACCATCGGGCGCGCTGGGTCCTTCCAGCCACCAGCTTGGACCCAGTCCGTGACACATGGCCGCAGGTAAACGGCCAGGAGTTCGCGGAGTGGAGTTTGCAGCGTCAGCCCTTCCAGTGGGCCTCCGTACCCGTCTGCCCTTCCAGTGGGCCTCCGTACCCGTCTGCCCTTCCAGTGGGCCTCCGTACCCGTCTGCCCTTCCAGTGGGCCTCCGTACCCGTCTGCCCTTCCAGTGGGCCTCCGTACCCGCTTGCCTGAGCCTGTGCCTGTTCCTGCCTGAGCCTGAGCCTGTTCCTGCCTGTGCCTGTTCCTGCCTGAGCCTGTGTCCGTTCCCGTACCCGTGCCTGAGCCTGTACGCATGCATGATCCACTACCTGAGCTTATGCCGGTACCCTTGCATGAACCAGTACCTGTGCCTGGCCCGGTGGTACTCTGTTCTCGTCCGCCCTGCAAGAGGGCTTCTAGCCATGCTGTGTGCCCTGGAAGAGGGCTTCTAGCCGTGTGCCCTGGAAGAGGGCTTCTAGTCGTGTGCCCCGCAAGAGGGCTTTTCCTTGTTCCAGTACCTGCCTTGTTCCAGTACCTGCCTTGTTCCAGTACCTGCCTTGTTCCAGAACCTGCCTTGTTCCAGAACCTGCCTTGTTCCAGAACCTGCCTTGTTCCAGAACCTGCCTTGTTCCAGAACCTGCCTTGTTCCAGAACCTGCCTTGTTCCAGAACCTGCCTTGTTCCAGAACCTGCCTTGTTCCAGAACCTGCCTTGTTCCAGTACCTGCTATGTTCCTGAGTTGCGGCCAGCGCCCCAGTAAGTGGACTCCTAAGTTGAGTACCCTGTAAGTGGGCAACCTGCCGTGTACCCTGAAAGAGGGTTTCCTGATTTGCGGCCAGCGCCCCAGTAAGTGGACTCCTAAGTTGAGTACCCTGTAAGTGGGCAACCTGCCGTGTACCCTGAAAGAGGGTTTCCTGAGTTGCGGCCAGCGCCCCACTGTGGACTCCCAGGATGAGTGCCTGCATCCAGGCTACCCTGGTAGAGTACCCTGCAAGTGGGCAACCTGCCGTGTGCCCTGCAAGTGGGCAACCTGTTGTCTGAACCTGAACCCGTGCCTGAACCTGAACCCCTGCCTGAACCTGAACCCGAGCCTGAACCTGAACCTGAACCCGAACCTGAACCTGAACCTGAACCCGTGCCTGACCCTGAACCGGTCCAAGTCGTGTCTGCCCAGCAAGTGGGTTACCTGCCGTGTCTGCCTTGTCAAGTGGCTTATCTACCTTGCCTTCGTTTGGACTAAATGTCAGCTAGAGTCAACTTCCTCAATCCTGTTCAGACATCCTGATTCCTGTTTTTGGAGGAGATTGGTCTACTAGCGGCAGTGCTGGTCATCGAAGGACTCCTACGTTTTTCAGACTCCGTATGCTGGTTCCTGGGTTGACTTGTTTCTTCAGTCTTCCGTCTGGAGCGGGCCTTTCTTCTGTTGATGTTTCTGTTCGCGTCCAGAGGCCGCTCTTTCGGAGGGGGATTGTGTTACGTTCTGCCCAGGCTGCGGAGCTGCATATCTGTCCTGCTGTAGTTTCTTTGCTTTGCTTTGATCCATTCCTGGATTTCCTTTTGCTTTGTTCTATTTTCCATTCCTTGCTTCTGCTCCGGCTCTTTGCTTCAGCTCTGCTTCCTTTATTAGGTGTGCCCCACCTGTGTTCTGTTTGTCTGTCTGCAGTCTTCAGTCTAAGGTATGTCTCTGTGCTGTGTTTGGTTTACATGTGTGGTTTGTTTTGTATCTTGTCTGCAGTAGCTTGGACCCAGTCCGTGACAGTGCACGGAGTAGTCAGAGTCTGATCAAACCCAAACACTACTAAAGGCAGACTGACCTGGGGGTACGGGGATCATTGCCCTTCCAAAATTCTTTAAACAGGGCTGGTCGGAGGTGGACGACCCATTCTTGGAGGTGCGGGTGAAGTTGGGTCACGTTAAGTAACGAGACGCGGCCTCGGGCTAAATGCAGCTCTAAGGAAGATTTCCAGGCAAGGTAAGGGTGTCAAGTGTGAGAGATCAGTGTCCAAAATACTGGATTTGTTAACTACGGGTTTAAAGCCTTCCTAGAAAAGGGAAATTAACAAATTATCCAAAATATGGTAATGGAGGTTGGGGGTGTAGGAGGTAATATCAGTCTATGAGTCAACACAAACCTTTGTAACAAGAAAACATGCATTGCACGGAGAATTTGGATCTGCTGTCTTTTACATAATATTTCTGAGAGGGGTACGACATCAACGCTGTCTTCAAACTCCTCCACGACATCATCGGCTGCATCTGTTTCACAGACTTGCGCCTGAACGATACGTTAGATGCGACTGGGTTCATTTCCCTGGAAAAAGCAACAAAGAGAGAGGCGCTGGCACCGTGCGCAAACACACAACATCTGATACCTCTCAGGGGTCCTTTCAATCATTAAAGGGACACTCCAGCTAACGTACGCCCTTTAATGCATATCACAGCTGAGTGGTGCCTTTACATTCATTCATGGCGGCATTCTGCAGAATCCTTCCATGTGCTTTCGCCCCAGCTTACCACGGGGCAGATGATGTGGTTGATGAGAAACCTCTTCCTGCCACGTGGTATACTCGTCACCGGTCGTGGTATACTCGTCACCGGCCGTGGTATACTCGTCACCGGTCCTGGTATACTCGTCACCGGTCGTGGTATACTCGTCACAGGTCGTGGTATACTCGTCACCGGTCCTGGTATACTCGTCACCGGTCGTGGTATACTCGCCACCGGTCGTGGTATACTCGTCACCGGTCGTGGTATACTCGTCACCGGTCGTGGTATACTCGCCACCGGTCGTGGTATACTCGTCACCGGCCGTGGTATACTCGTCACCGGCCGTGGTATGCTCGTCACCGGTCCTGGTATCCTCATCACCGTCATTGCTAGATTGGCCAGTATTCTGAGGGGTTTTAAGCAAGACCACCTCCATGTGCAGAAAACACCAAGCTCTTTCCTTCCACTGATTGGCTGCTTCTAGAGGCCAATACATGGTGTGAAGCATCAATCCACAGATGTTATATTCCAGTTCTCGAGCTGCAGCTTCTCCTTAGGGATGAATTAGTTGATTGTTCAGGAGGCTGCCTGGGATATTGGATTGACCCTTTGAATATACCTCAATCCATCCATGGCAGAGGAGAGCCAAGTGACCCCAGTGTGTATGTGGGGCACTTAGCCAAATGGTGTACATGGGGCATTTAGCCAAATACCCATCCCAAAGCCTGTTGCAGAACAGTAGCTAAAAAAACAAAGGCAGGCGCTACCTCCGCAGAGCAGAACAAAGACGGGTTGTGTCGAGAAAACGCCATTTAATGCAATTTAGGAATTTCTCTTCTTCTAGAGTAGGGCCGAGAGATGTGAAGACAGCACGGAGATTCTGATTTATTGTGTTACTTGCGGCAGCAGTTTATAGGCAAGTGAAATTCTGTCAGTCTGACACTAAAACCACAGTGCATTAGCCGTGTAATCACAAATTGTAACCGAGGAAAGCGCTGCGCAGTGTGAGCAGCGGAATTGCTCCAGCCGCGGCGTCTGCTTGTTGTAGCCTCTGATTCCTAAAATACGTTGGGAGGTAGGCTGTAAATTTTACACGCAGCAGCTGGGGTTACTGGACAGCAACTTCTTCCCGGAGGAACGCCTCGCGACGCTTGTGGATGCGATGTAATATAATAAAATAACATATTCATACCTGTTATACCCCCGTACTTATTATATAACCACGATTATTCCACCCACCCTTTTATTATACTGCAAGCTATGAAGCTATCAGGCTGGGGGTCTATTAAGACCCCTGTGTGCTTCTGCCAAAATGGCTCCCATTCATTTCAATGGGAGAGCTTTCCTGCCACTGCTGCAAGCAGCCAATCGGGGGATTGAGAATCGGGCCAATCGGGCCGCAGAGGGATTAAGAAGCTGTGTTCTCGGAGAAGAGGATTATGGGTGCTAAAACACAAATGGTTAATTCAGATTGTTTTACGCTACAGGATTGGGTGCAGATATTAGGTTCTGGTTTAGGTTTATGTGTAAAGAATGTATTATTGCGTTAGATACTTTTCTAAAGGAGCTTGAGCCGGGATATATGGGGAGATTTGGTGGCAGATAAGAGCCCCCCCACCTTAATCAGTCGTTGGTCTCGTTGACCTATCCCATGCATGTTTAATACCCTCGCTGTATTAACAGGGGTGTATACTGACCGAGTCCTCAAAACGAATACATAATGACGGTACGACATGCAATAAGCGTTCATGTAGCTAGAAATATTTGTTAAAAAAATTAAAAAGCTGTTTTGGGGTCTGAGGAGGGTTTACAGGGGCACCGCAGGCTCGTTGGAATTCAATCATCGCTTGTTTTTTTATTTATTTTTTCAGATTAGACGTCGGTGCAAAAAAAAATATTAAAAGCATATGTATATCATTTTGGATTAGTATTTTCCAACTGGCAGGCATATGGGGCAGATTCGGCACCCAAGGGGTTTTGTAGGATCTCCAGCCTTCCAGAAAACCCCATATGTTCTACTCCGTTAAATTATTTAATAGTGTCCAACCCCAGCCTGCGCCTGAAAGACATCTGACGTCCTTCGGTAAATGCATATACATCACAAATGTAGAAAACATATCCCGGTGTGATGTTAAAGGGACAGACCATGTTCTAGGCATATTACCCCTGGGATAAGATTTGTCTAAATGAGACGGTTTCCACATAATTCTACAATTAAACTCATAACCAACCACACGATTGATTGACATGAAATATATATATATTTACCATATTATATTCTACATATTTAACTCATCTCTATAAAACATATGCCGTGGAACCTAGTACTTCAGAAACAGAAGAGATTCTGTGTATAGAACAATCTAATAGATTGTAAGCTCTTCTTCTGTACCAGTGTGTCCTAATGTGCCCTAATCTTATTGTCACCTTCACAGCTTTTCGGAAAACCTCATTTAGATTTTCAGTTTAGCTACGGTTTGTGCTTTTTGCTTTGAAATTTCATACACATTTCTCAGTTTAACAAGCCCCCTGTAATTAACAGGCTTGCACTCGCTCTTGTGGGACCAAATGGGTTAATATTAGCACTTTTGGCACTAGTGTCCCTGAGGAAGATGGTTCTACGCCCAATCTGACATACAGGGGGAGGCCGGCACAGAGGATGGGGGAGCGATTGCCCCCCCAGGCCGGACTAAATTCTTCTAGCATTGCTGTGCCGACTTCAGCGGGCCTGCGCGAGGAGGTGCGAGTGAAGTTGGGTCGTGTAACGGGACGTTGTGTGACCCAGTGATAACAGAGTGGCAACTCACTGCGTGAGCAACTATGAACATAGGCTCCAGGTAAGAGTGAGTGTGCGTAGGTATGTGTGATAGAGTGAGTGTTAGAGTGAGTGTGTGTAGGTATGTGTGATAGAGTGAGTGTTAGAGTGAGTGTGCGTAGGTACGTGTGATAGAGTGAGTGTTAGAGTGAGTGTGTGTTAGTGTTGGTTATGTCGGTTAACCCTCCCCTGTAAGTTATCAGAGTTGCAGTGTGTGTTATGGGTAGGGCGAGACAGGAGATGACACGGTAGACCTGGGACTTTAAGGCCAGTGGTCACCAGTCATCGATGTCCATTGAGAACCGGCCCCGGCCTTTAATGAAAAGAGAAAGAGAGCGAGTCAGGCGGCCAGGAGACGAAGCGTGTCGGGTTATTCCATGTACACCCCGGCATAAGAGCATTTCCACATTTAAAAAAAAATAAATAATTTTAGTTGTAAAAACAGGATATATTGCACCTACGAAGAGATGAAAAAAATCTTAAAGTTAAAATAGACGGCATTAGTCAGAATTACAGCCGTATAATAAACAACTGGCATGATGTGAATTTGATACAGATTTTATTATATACAATAAATCTGAATTCCATTAACTTTTCTTTGTTCCCACCCCAAGAAAGACTCGAAATGACGGAAAGCTGGAGAAAAAAAACCTGAAGAAAATCTTTCATTTCTACTGAGGCAAAAATGATGTCGTTTGACGCTAAAGATCAATTCCAGGAATGACCCCAGCACCAGAATTTGGGGTGCTGCTGAAATGACCATTATGTACCCTGAACAGAATGCCGCTCATTCATGCACCCAAACCGCGGTGGGAATAATCTGACCCCGGGGCAGGCAGGGAGCAGCAGATCTGGAACTGTAACTTCTCCTTTAAGTAAGTTTTTTCAAAACATTTGATAGAATGCATGTTAAAGTACTCATGATGTCCTTTAATACGCATTCTTCTCTGATGACACTGCCATGAAGAGTCCCTTTAAATCCTGAGCGCTAAAGAATGCTGCATAGCAAGCGCGTTGAGCGGGTTTCCTGATGCGCCAGTTATCTGTATAATGGCATTAATCATTAGAGAGTTTCATAGCCCGACACATTTTCACTCATCTGCATTTTCCTGTCCCGGAGCTTTCCTGAAATTATTTACTGAGAAAGAAAGATCCGCTTGCTGTGTATTTGGGAAATTGAATCAGTCAATCTGTGCCGCTCGCAAGACACAGACAATGATCGCAAGCTCTTTGGACGAGGCTGGGGTTTCTGCTGGATCGGGGCTTTGGTCAGATGCTGCGTAAACTGGCGTTGTAATACGCAGAGCAGCATTCATTATGTTAAAAGCATTTGCTCCTGCAATAATTTCACCTGGCACCTTGTTTCTGCCGAGAGACGCGGCAAACTCTGAATCAATCCCTCCAGCCTGCGCACAATCGCAGAGAAAGCAATAATGTTTAACCCTTTGCCTCATTCCCTCTTTGCTTTCCACTTGTGCTTTGTGATGAGGTTTAAGGTATACAACTAAAAAACATCTCCTGCCTAAATAAAAAGCCTACAAATACAGTAACGATGATAACTATGCTGGATTGCAATAGATTGTAAGCTTTTAAGGCTACTGCATCATACACATTAAACCCAGGTTGAATATAAGGGGGCACCGGGTGGGAACTAAATCCCTATCAATCATTAAAGAAAAAAATCACTCAAGAAAAAAACTCTTGAGTTTATTATAAATGAAATAAAATGGATATAGAAAGCGGTGGGAATTGTTAATCGTCCCTAATATGGGATCAATGTCAGACTCGCCTATGGGATGCATTAGGGGACTGAGATTTGGGGTTTGTATTTGATTGGCTTAGGGTAGCAATTTCCCCTTTTGGTCTGATTATAACCCATAATAGGGACGATTAAAATTCCCCACCACTTTCTGTATCGATTTTATTTCCTGTATAATAAACTGATATTTTAACAGTATTTTCTTTAGTTATCTTTTTGTTGTTGAAAAAAAGTAATTTTTTTTGTTTATTATCTACTTTTGGCACGCTAGCTAAAAGAAACCCAAAAAGTAAAAAACTTCAAGACTATATTAGCTGAAGCAGCGTGAAAACGATATACTTACTTCATGCTGTACTTAAGGGGTGAAAAATTGGTCGCTGACTAAAAGGATGCCTGTGAGGAATAAACTCGTGAGGTCTAGCTTTAAGTAGTCGAGTGTTTGCAGAATCGGGGGGGGGTCATTACCACCATGGGAAAAGTATATTAAAAAAAAAAAAAAAAAAACAAAAAACTTTTTGGTACATATCTACAAAAATTGTTATTGATGATAGCCCCAAATCATTCTGTGGCTCCTTTACCATAACCATTTACTGCCATTTCTTATTTCGTAACAAATGTCACCGGCAGGTCAGCGCTTATGGAGGCATCACAGTTGGAGTTGCTTGCGCAGCCACAGCAAATGCCCTGTTTCAATCGTTTTCAATTGGCGACCCCCCCCTCGTTTTTTTCTTTTATATTGACTGTTTAAGCAAGTTCTCCTTTGAAAATCCTGTAAAAGGGGTAATATTCCACTGTGAGCAAATTTACTTAAATAAATTAATTCTGGCCTCTGAATTCCTGACCTGCTTTGTATATTTGTTCAATTATCTCTCCTCTGCCTCAATGAATCACAGAGTAAGAATGGAGGGGGGGGAAACAGACCGGAAAAAATGAGAGAGGGGGATATGTGTGCCTGGCGCATCTCGTCTACCAACATACAAAGAACATGCGAGTGACAAGTGTACTCCACGATGTATGTAAAAGACTGTTAGAAATGTGTATGCTATGTGTGCATTAAAGAACTATATGTGTCCTGTTATCTGTGTATTAGAGGGTATATGTGTCCTGTTATCTGTGTATTAGAGGGTATATGTGTTCTGTTATCTGATTATTAGAGGGTATATGTGTTCTGTTATTGGTTTATTAGAGGGTATATGTGTTATCTGTGTATTAGAGGGTATATGTGTTCTGTTATCGGTGTATTAGAGGGTATATGTGTTCTGTTATCTGTTTATTAGAGGGTATATGTGTTCTGTTATCGGTGTATTAGAGGGTATATGTGTTCTGTTATCGGTTTATTAGAGGGTATATGTGTTCTGTTATCTGTGTATTAGAGGGTATATGTGTTCTGTTATCGGTGTATTAGAGGGTATATGTGTTCTGTTATCGGTTTATTAGAGGGTATATGTGTTCTGTTATCTGTGTATTAGAGGGTATATGTGTTCTGTTATCTGTGTATTAGAGGGTATATGTGTTCTGTTATCTGTGTATTAGAGGGTATATGTGTTCTGTTATCTGTGTATTAGAGGGTATATGTGTTCTGTTATCTGTGTATTAGAGGGTATATGTGTTCTGTTATCGGTTTATTAGAGGGTATATGTGTTCTGTTATGGGTTTATTAGAGGGTATATGTGTTCTGTTATCGGTGTATTAGAGGGTATATGTGTTCTGTTATCTGTGTATTAGAGGGTATATGTGTTCTGTTATCGGTTTATTAGAGGGTATATGTGTTCTGTTATGGGTTTATTAGAGGGTATATGTGTTCTGTTATCGGTGTATTAGAGGGTATATGTGTTCTGTTATCTGTGTATTAGAGGGTATATGTGTTCTGTTATCTGTGTATTAGAGGGTATATGTGTTCTGTTATCGGTGTATTAGAGAGTATATGTGTTCTGTTATCTGTTTATTAGAGGGTATATGTGTTCTGTTATCGGTGTATTAGAGGGTATATGTGTTCTGTTATCTGTGTATTAGAGGGTATATGTGTTCTGTTATCTGTGTATTAGGGGGTATATGTGTTCTGTTATCGGTGTATTAGAGGGTATATGTGTTCTGTTATCTGTGTATTAGAGGGTATATGTGTTCTGTTATCTGTGTATTAGAGGGTATATGTGTTCTGTTATCTGTGTATTAGAGGGTATATGTGTTCTGTTATCTGTGTATTAGAGGGTATATGTGTTCTGTTATCTGTGTATTAGAGGGTATATGTGTTCTGTTATCTGTTTATTAGAGGGTATATGTGTTCTGTTATCTGTGTATTAGAGGGTATATGTGTTCTGTTATCGGTTTATTAGAGGGTATATGTGTTCTGTTATCTGTGTATTAGAGGGTATATGTGTTCTGTTATCTGTGTATTAGAGGGTATATGTGTTCTGTTATCTGTGTATTAGAGGGTATATGAGTTCTGTTATCTGATTATTAGAGGGTATATGTGTTCTGTTATCTGTGTATTAGAGGGTATATGTGTTCTGTTATCGGTTTATTAGAGGGTATATGTGTTCTGTTATCTGTGTATTAGAGGGTATATGTGTTCTGTTATCTGTGTATTAGAGGGTATATGAGTTCTGTTATCTGATTATTAGAGGGTATATGTGTTCTGTTATCTGTGTATTAGAGGGTATATGTGTTCTGTTATCGGTGTATTAGAGGGTATATGTGTTCTGTTATCTGTTTATTAGAGGGTATATGTGTTCTGTTATCTGTGTATTAGAGGGTATATGTGTTCTGTTATCTGTGTATTAGAGGGTATATGTGTTCTGTTATCTGTGTATTAGAGGGTATATGTGTTCTGTTATGGGTTTATTAGAGGGTATATGTGTTCTGTTATCGGTGTATTAGAGGGTATATGTGTTCTGTTATCTGTGTATTAGAGGGTATATGTGTTCTGTTATGGGTTTATTAGAGGGTATATGTGTTCTGTTATCTGTTTATTAGAGGGTATATGTGTTCTGTTATCGGTGTATTAGAGGGTATATGTGTTCTGTTATCTGTTTATTAGAGGGTATATGTGTTCTGTTATCTGTGTATTAGAGGGTATATGTGTTCTGTTATCGGTGTATTAGAGGGTATATGTGTTCTGTTATCTGATTATTAGAGGGTATATGTGTTCTGTTATCGGTGTATTAGGGGGTATATGTGTTCTGTTATCGGTGTATTAGAGGGTATATGTGTTCTGTTATCGGTGTATTAGAGGGTATATGTGTTCTGTTATCTGTGTATTAGAGGGTATATGTGTTCTGTTATCGGTGTATTAGAGGGTATATGTGTTCTGTTATCGGTGTATTAGAGGGTATATGTGTTCTGTTATCTGTGTATTAGAGGGTATATGTGTTCTGTTATCTGTGTATTAGAGGGTATATGTGTTCTGTTATCGGTTTATTAGAGGGTATATGTGTTCTGTTATCTGTGTATTAGAGGGTATATGTGTTCTGTTATCGGTGTATTAGAGGGTATATGTGTTCTGTTATCTGTGTATTAGAGGGTATATGTGTTCTGTTATCTGTGTATTAGAGGGTATATGTGTTCTGTTATCTGTGTATTAGGGGGTATATGTGTTCTGTTATCTGTTTATTAGAGGGTATATGTGTTCTGTTATCGGTGTATTAGAGGGTATATGTGTTCTGTTATCTGTTTATTAGAGGGTATATGTGTTCTGTTATCGGTGTATTAGAGGGTATATGTGTTCTGTTATCTGTTTATTAGAGGGTATATGTGTTCTGTTATCTGTGTATTAGAGGGTATATGTGTTCTGTTATCGGTGTATTAGAGGGTATATGTGTTCTGTTATCGGTTTATTAGAGGGTATATGTGTTCTGTTATCTGTGTATTAGAGGGTATATGTGTTCTGTTTTCTGTGTATTAGAGGGTATATGTGTTCTGTTATCTGTGTATTAGAGGGTATATGTGTTCTGTTTTCTGTGTATTAGAGGGTATATGTGTTCTTTTATGGGTTTATTAGAGGGTATATGTGTTCTGTTATCTGTTTATTAGAGGGTATATGTGTTCTGTTATCGGTGTATTAGAGGGTATATGTGTTCTGTTATCTGTGTATTAGAGGGTATATGTGTTCTGTTATGGGTTTATTAGAGGGTATATGTGTTCTGTTATCGGTGTATTAGAGGGTATATGTGTTCTGTTATCGGTTTATTAGAGGGTATATGTGTTCTGTTATCGGTTTATTAGAGGGTATATGTGTTGTGTTATCTGTGTATTAGAGGGTATATGTGTTCTGTTATCTGTGTATTAGAGGGTATATGTGTTCTGTTATCTGTGTATTAGAGGGTATATGTGTTCTGTTATCTGTGTATTAGAGGGTATATGTGTTCTGTTATCTGTGTATTAGAGGGTATATGTGTTCTGTTATCTGTTTATTAGAGGGTATATGTGTTCTGTTATCGGTTTATTAGAGGGTATATGTGTTCTGTTATCTGTTTATTAGAGGGTATACGTGTTCTGTTATCGGTGTATTAGAGGGTATATGTGTTCTGTTATCTGTGTATTAGAGGGTATATGTGTTCTGTTATCGGTTTATTAGAGGGTATATGTGTTCTGTTATCTGTGTATTAGAGGGTATATGTGTTCTGTTATCGGTTTATTAGAGGGTATATGTGTTCTGTTATCTGTGTATTAGAGGGTATATGTGTTCTGTTATCGGTTTATTAGAGGGTATATGTGTTCTGTTATCTGTGTATTAGAGGGTATATGTGTTCTGTTATCTGTGTATTAGAGGGTATATGTGTTCTGTTATCGGTTTATTAGAGGGTATATGTGTTCTGTTATCTGTGTATTAGAGGGTATATGTGTTCTGTTATCGGTTTATTAGAGGGTTTATGTGTTCTGTTATCTGTGTATTAGAGGGTATATGTGTTCTGTTATCTGTGTATTAGAGGGTATATGTGTTCTGTTATCGGTTTATTAGAGGGTATATGTGTTCTGTTATCTGTGTATTAGAGGGTATATGTGTTCTGTTATCGGTTTATTAGAGGGTATATGTGTTCTGTTATCTGTGTATTAGAGGGTATATGTGTTCTGTTATCGGTGTATTAGAGGGTATATGTGTTCTGTTATCGGTTTATTAGAGGGTATATGTGTTCTGTTATCTGTGTATTAGAGGGTATATGTGTTCTGTTATCGGTTTATTAGAGGGTATATGTGTTCTGTTATCTGTGTATTAGAGGGTATATGTGTTCTGTTATCGGTTTATTAGAGGGTATATGTGTTCTGTTATCGGTGTATTAGAGGGTATATGTGTTCTGTTATCTGTGTATTAGAGGGTATATGTGTTCTGTTATCGGTGTATTAGAGGGTATATGTGTTCTGTTATCTGTTTATTAGAGGGTATATGTGTTCTGTTATGGGTTTATTAGAGGGTATATGTGTTCTGTTATCTGTGTATTAGAGGGTATATGTGTTCTGTTATCTGTGTATTAGAGGGTATATGTGTTCTGCTTTCTGTGTATTAGAGGGTATATGTGTTCTGTTATCGGTTTATTAGAGGGTATATGTGTCCTGTTATCTGTGTATTAGAGGGTATATGTGTTCTGTTATCTGTGTATTAGAGGGTATATGTGTTCTGTTATCGGTTTATTAGAGGGTATATGTGTTCTGTTATCTGTGTATTAGAGGGTATATGTGTTCTGTTATCTGTGTATTAGAGGGTATATGTGTCCTGTTATCTGTGTATTAGAGGGTATATGTGTTCTGTTATCTGTGTATTAGAGGGTATATGTGTTCTGTTATCTGTGTATTAGAGGGTATATGTGTTCTGTTATCTGTGTATTAGAGGGTATATGTGTTCTGTTATCTGTGTATTAGAGGGTATATGTGTTCTGTTATCTGTGTATTAGAGGGTATATGTGTTCTGTTATCGGTGTATTAGAGGGTATATGTGTTCTGTTATCTGTGTATTAGAGGGTATATGTGTTCTGTTATCGGTTTATTAGAGGGTATATGTGTTCTGTTATCTGTGTATTAGAGGGTATATGTGTTCTGTTATCTGTGTATTAGAGGGTATATGTGTCCTGTTATCTGTGTATTAGAGGGTATATGTGTTCTGTTATCTGTGTATTAGAGGGTATATGTGTTCTGTTATCTGTGTATTAGAGGGTATATGTGTTCTGTTATCTGTGTATTAGAGGGTATATGTGTTCTGTTATCTGTTTATTAGAGGGTATATGTGTTCTGTTATCTGTTTATTAGAGGGTATATGTGTTCTGTTATCGGTTTATTAGAGGGTATATGTGTTCTGTTATCGGTGTATTAGAGGGTATATGTGTTCTGTTATCGGTGTATTAGAGGGTATATGTGTTCTGTTATCGGTGTATTAGAGGGTATATGTGTTATCTGTGTATTAGAGGGTATATGTGTTCTGTTATCGGTGTATTAGAGGGTATATGTGTTCTGTTATCTGTGTATTAGAGGGTATATGTGTTCTGTTATCGGTTTATTAGAGGGTATATGTGTTCTGTTATCTGTGTATTAGAGGGTATATGTGTTCTGTTATCTGTGTATTAGAGGGTATATGTGTTCTGTTATCTGTGTATTAGAGGGTATATGTGTTCTGTTATCTGTGTATTAGAGGGTATATGTGTTCTGTTATCGGTTTATTAGAGGGTATATGTGTTCTGTTATCTGTGTATTAGAGGGTATATGTGTTCTGTTATCTGTGTATTAGAGGGTATATGTGTTCTGTTATCTGTGTATTAGAGGGTATATGTGTTCTGTTATCGGTTTATTAGAGGGTATATGTGTTCTGTTATCGGTTTATTAGAGGGTATATGTGTTCTGTTATCGGTGTATTAGAGGGTATATGTGTTCTGTTATCTGTGTATTAGAGGGTATATGTGTTATCTGTGTATTAGAGGGTATATGTGTTCTGTTATCTGTGTATTAGAGGGTATATGTGTTCTGTTATCGGTTTATTAGAATGGATTTAGTCGCAATTCATTACACCAGTGGCACCCCGAGAACAGAAGATAAAATCTACACCAAGGAGAGGGAAGATCCATTCACTTACAGACATTATCATCATCAACGCCAAAATCCCGGCTTCTAACATTTGTCTTTTTGGATGGAATGAGCCGGCCTAGGTGCAAATCTCATTAAATGATTCTAAACGGTGTCATTTCATCATTTAACGCGCCGTACGATCCATACAATCATATTGGCTTTTTACAAAGGCAGAGGAGGAAGTTTGGAAGTATTAGCTCTACAACTCCCAACAATCACAGCCATAATGAGTTTAAGAGCTGCAGCCGGGTGATGATATATTATTAACACTTAAGGAGCAGCACAGAAAATCCAAGCCGATCCTCTAGAATTCAAGGGAAAAAATGGGGTTTTGCCAACCCTGTCTGAGATACGCAGCGAACCCAACCCCTGCGTCACGCAGCCGTGGATATATTTTAGGGCGAATCACAACGGGTAAGAGGCTGTCTAGCAGTCACATAAAGATTTTTTTATCTTAGCTTTGTTCTCTCTTTCTGCAGCCTGGTTGCCGAGTGTAACGTAACTTGATAAAATTGAATTGCCTGGTTATAAATACAAATTTTGGATCTGCAGAAGCAGCATTTTTTTTTTTTTAACAAATCTCTGTCTTTTTCGCAAATCAGTTTACGCATTACAATTGAGAAGCACTAGATTAGAGTGTCTACAGAAAACAAGAAACAGAGAGGAAGAGAGAAAAGGGTGAGAGGGGAGGAAAGAGATTGGGAGAGGGGGTGAAGAGAGGAAAGGAGAGAAAAAAGAGAGGAGAGGAAAAACTTCATAGCCCGCAATTGACTCGGCACGGGAGAAACAAACCCTCGGCAGAGAGTACTGACTACGGAAAGACCATCTTGAGAGAGAAGAAAATAAGAGAGGGGAAAATGGAGAGTTGGCAAGAGGATGAAGGGAGGGAGAGACGTTCCCATTTGTGCTGCATCTGATCAATACAGTCACAAACCCCGGTCTCCCCCATGGGAGGATCAGCTCACTGGCCAAGCTCCAACATAAATTTAAGAAGGAAATCGACACTTGGAGTGTATCTGTGGGAGCATTAAATGTTTAACCCTTGTGGCCCTTTTTTCCTGTAGAGGATGCCAGGTAAGTTAGCTGGGCCACCACAAGAGAGACTATCGAATGGAGGTCGATTTTGTGGTCGTACCGGGCAGAATTAAAGTGATGGCTGAACCGACGCGGCTGCCTTGGTGCTGATGGCAGGAGGCATGTTTTCCTCCTGTGATAATCGCCCCCCAGCATTTTAGCTGCTGTGGATTACAACTCCCATGATGCTCTGCCAACTGAGCCAGCACAAGATTCCATGGGGTACCAGAGAGGATATTACATTAGAGCTCGTCAATACATACACCCTTAACTTAAAGCATAAGGGGGTGCACAGTGTAGATCATGGATCACGGCTACAGCAGGCCCTCCAAATTGTCAGCAGAGAGAAGCCAAGGCTACATTTTATATTAACCAGCTAAAAAGCGTTTACGTGTCAGTGAGACAAAAGCAACCCCCCCCCCAATTAGTAGCTACGCTTAGAACTGGCTGCAAAGGTATAAAGGATCTAACCATATTCCTTCCAAAAGGGGGTCCTAATAAATCCAGTGCCAAGGCGCACTTCTGAATAAAGTAAATACCATTTACAAGTCCTACATATTATATACAGAGAGGTGAAAACACCTAATACATTATGTTATATATTATCATAGGCGATCAGATGCCATATTCATGTGCGGTGCAGAAGTACGCCATCCTTGGTCATTGACTAAACCGTGTGGTGGCACCTGGGCCAAACCAAATGAAGTTGCGTGGGGGGGCAATGGATCCCATTAATCTTCACAGTTTCAGTGACATTAGGTTATCGGCTATGGAAATTATTAGTTATATTATAATTAAAAAAAAACATTTGCATATACAATCCATAACAATAACAATACAAGATAGTTACAGAGATATGTATTGAATAAACATTGTATAGTCTTGTTGCTGTGTTATATGCATACAATATACGCACACGGGCATTTCTCTCAGTATGTTTTACATACCTTATTATTGAATTTTCAGATGTACAGGGTGACTGCATCTACTATCTAACCATTATGGAAAATGTATCCTGCAGGGATTTAATAAAAATCATTGCTGACCCGCACTATGCATTTTTAATAAGCAAGCATGGTTAAATTGCAGGGTCTGCTCACCGTTATTTAAAAAGCAAAAAAAAACCAACCCTGTTAATTTAATCTCTGCTTTAAATCAATGATCAAAAAAGCTATTTAACCCTTCAAGTGGCTTGGGTGGACAGAGAATATACAATGCAATGATACTGGGAGCTCAAAGATAAAGGAAAGGAGGCAGCCACTTTGGAAATTGAGTAATGGTTGGATTTGGGGATCAGAGATACACAGGGATACAGCATTAAATTGGTTTCTTTTTTTTCCCCTTGCCCTCTCATGTGTACTTAACACCACAGATACAGAAAGGAGATAGACCGGAGTTTGAACTGCTGTAAAGTGTGATAGGAGGCACTTCCAGCCGGTAATGAGCATCCCAATAGGGAATTTATGGGAGGAAGGCATTTCAAGATTCAATAACAGCCTAGTAAGAGGTTATAGAACAATATCGCCCTCTAGTGGTGAATCATATAAACCAGCGATACGAGATTTCTAGAGACAAAATACCCGCTGGGGGAGTTTATTAGACAGACAAGGATAGTGAACGTCTGTCACTCCAGCCGCTGTGCTCTACAAATTTCATCACGCTCAGGCATCCTTTTTTGGTCCTCATCGCTTGTGACTATTAGTGGAAGGCGTGTATATATATATATATATATATATATATATATATAGTGTATATATAGTGTATATCTAGTGTATATATATATATATATATATATATATATATATATATATACGGTATATATAGTGTATATATATATATATATATATATATATATATACATATATACGGTATATATAGTGTGTATATATATATATATATATATATAATGAAATGTTGCATACAGGAGAAAAACAAGAGATCAGAGCTAAGAAAAGATAAGGGGGTGAGGATGTTGGATCTGGAGGTTTGTTTATTTATTTAGCGTCATAGGAATAAGACGCATCTATATACATAATCAGGGGGTGGCTGGTACCGTTTACCCTGGGTGACAAACCGAGCTAATAGCCCCATAATAAAATGACGGAGAGCATATAGGATAGATAGGGAAAGGGAAAGGGAATGCATAAAAAAGAGCACAGAAAGGCTCTAGTTTGGGGGAAAATGTTGCCTAATTATTCAAGACATCCTAGTGGCCACATGTGGTACTGCATGCAGTCAACACTTAAAATGGGAAATCTATAAAATGCTGTCTAAATATTAAAGGTACGTTGTTCCCTTACGGTATTTACAGTGAGTGCCGTGCAGTTAAGGCGAATCTTTAAGTTATTTATAAGATCTTTATCACACCCCCATATCCTCATCTCAAACCGTATGCACCGCCTGACTCTCCATCAGACGGATTGTGATGACTGCGCATTAACGAGACGGGATTTGGAAGGCGCTCTAACGCATTTGGCTCTGGATGTGCTGTCTCAGTTCTGGTGATATTTTGTGACGTGCTTTTTGAGACTGCTTACTTTAATGTTATTAAAACAGTCTGGCATTTCGTACCTCGCTGTTGGCAGTTGCGTTTGTGTTTCCGCAGCTGTTTTCATACAACACAGTTTGGATCTTCAATTTTAGTTGAGTAGATCTGTCACTTTGGAAGCCATACATTTGCAATTTAAAGCAGATCTGTCACTTCACTCAAATCCTCAAGCTTACTGTTTTGTACACGAAGTAAACCTTTGTAATGCTGTTTACAAAATAAAATCATCCGACCCGAGGACCCGGGGAAGCAGGACTTCACCCAGAGACTCCGGGTCAAACCCAGAGAGTTCCCAGGTATGAATATATACCGTATATATATTAGATTACTCTGCTGAGTGAGGAGAAGGTGGAATACATCAGTACAAGAAATAGATTAAATAATGCTAGTTCTGCCACCTTCTGCCACAATCTTCACCTTTCTTAAAGTTATTTTAAACATGATATGACTAAAACACAGTCTAAAAACGTTCAAGCTATACGTAATTTTACTAAAAAGAATGTAATTCTACAAAAAAAAAAAAGGCGACAGATCCGCTTTAATTTTCAAATGCCTCCTCAGGGGCAAAATGTGCCCTTTTTGTACTAAAAAAAGGCAGCCCCGCTTACTCTGCGCATGGATCAAGTCGCAGAGCGTACAGCCAAGATGGCGCAAACGTCCCAATGTGTTGAGAGGCTGGAAAGGAATTTCTAACATTCATCCTCAAAGCGTCTCCTCCCGGTGATAAATGGCATTGGGCTGCGGCACAGATCCACGCGGCGGGCAGCGCCGCACTCTCTGAAATGCACTGAAGCCAAACATACTTACTTCGCGGAGAAATATCGGAGAATGAGGCAGTATTTCCTGAGCTCAGTCTTCCAGAAATGATGCTGACGTTCTCAGTGCAGATTAGAACCAGACGAGAAGCGGACCAAGTTCACATGAGGACTGAAGAAGAGAGATAGATCCAGTTAATTGTTAGCGCATTCTAGAATGTGCGCATTAATAATAAGAACGTGCGCGGCTACCGTATAACACGTGGACGGATTATAATAATACATATAACCCAGAATGTATGTATAAAAGTCACAAAATTATCAGTGTCTATATAAAATTACAAACATTACCATTTTTTTTATTTAATCCCCCCCTCCCCCAGTTAGCCACAAATTGCCAGGAAATGAGTGACTGAGCGAGTCACATGCAAAATAAAATGTGAGAAAAAAAATCTATGTTATTCCACAGAGTCTATTTATTAAGCAGAGAGATATTTTCTAGACATTTTGATAAATTGGCTTCATAAAAAACAGGATTTGGGGAATTGCTGTTCTTCACTGGAGACTTCTCACACAGCGTTTGATAAATCGGGGACGGCAGTTTTAGAGTTTACTTTAAAATTAGAAAAACAATTCACCGAGCATTCGGCTCCATATTTATTTATGTATCGCTGTCACTAAATTTCATTTCCAGTAGCACTAATCTGATAAAAAAAAAATAAAAAAAATGTTTCGTTTTTATATTCTTTCCCGTGTAGGGCGGGAATTCTGGGGATGAAATGGATATTGTTGGGAAGGTGTCGTATTAGGTAAACTTGTTTTTTAAGAAATGAATAAAAAAATAACAAAAAAAGTGTAATCATAAAATAATAATAATAATAAAAATACATCCTGTATGTAAAATAATGACTTTTTTCTTATTTATCATATTTTGTGTTTCAATATATAAAAATGAGTATCGTAATGTTCCCATGAGTTATACAATTTTATTCTTATTTTTATATAACTAAACAAATATTTAGTGAAAAAAATGTAAAAAAGAATTTTATAAAATAGCATTTTTTTTTATTTCCCCTGCTAGGGAAAAGCATGCAGATCCCTGGATATGCCCCGAGAGCCCAAGTGTGAGGATGGTGATACCACCAAAATATTTCTGCAGGAGAGCGTGGTGGTCCATCAACTGACCCGTCCCACCCACTCTCAGGACCTTTGGAGGTCTTCATTGCTTCTTGAATAAATCCAACATTATCAGCGATCCCGGCTCTTATAATGGGATTTACTAAAAGAGGTGGCCTTGATGTTGGGATGAAGAGATGCCACCAGGTCTTTGGGATGATGACGCAATTAGCAACGTGACGTTCCGATAGCAAAATGATGGATGTAAAAACGAATGTAGCAAAAGATAAACTGGAAAAAAAAGAGATGGCCAACAAGACTTGTTGGTTTTTGGTCCTGTTGGATAACGCTTCTCGTGTCTGTGGTTTAGGAGGGCCGTGGTGGGACAGGATCTGGACGTTCCTAGCTAGTGTGGCCGTAAATGTGAAATCGGTATAATAATATTTCTCCTACAGTTATTTGGCATCTGTTGAGTTCCGATACAGATAGACATAATGTTTACGGGGTGGGAATGGAGCAGTGGCTTCGTTTAACCGGCAGCAAGGCTCTATCTCGTTGTGCCACCAGCTGGATATCGGTGGCGTTACCTCGAAACAGCGACGCTTAACAGAAAATAAAATAATCATAGCACGCACACATTATTGTTACTTCCTCACCGTACAAGACGCTTCTTTTTTTTCACGAGTGTTTCATGTACATGAAGAGGGAAAACATTAAATGATCTTTGTGAAGAAGGTCCAGGTCGACCACAACAGGACAACTGTGATTGGCGTCCACGCTGTCATAACTAACAGGAATAAATTGTCTCCCGGAGTGAATCTCACTGGTAAATCAACAGAATTGTTTCTTGAATGTGCAGAGAGCACAGGAGGAGAGGCAATTCCCAGTAATAACTACAGAACCGCGACCATTTCGGTTGTGGGAGTCCACTGAGATAACAAGCTGCCCGCACCGGGAATCGAATCATAAAGTCATCTCCAAGGCTATATAAAACAGGACAAACTGTGACTATCGGTTTGGAGGTGACAGCGGACGGCTTACTGTATTAAGAACTTTAATATTTGGAAGCCCAAAATATTTTGGAATCCCCCCCCCCGCAGGGGGATGCTGCCAAGGGTGAGGACTCAAGAACAAAAGAATCATGATTAGCAGTTGTGTGTTTTAGATTGTAAGCTCTTCCGAGCCAGGATCTTCTTATTTGTGCAGTATAGCTTTGAGAAACACGTCACCCCAACATAAATAATAATAAAAATGATGCGCCGAGAAGCCTCTACCAGCCAACAATGTCCTCCTTTTTCTTCTGACTGCAGTGCCTGCGTAGCGGCTACCGCGGACTATTCTGTAATTCGGAGAATTTGCTTACGCAGCACACACTTAACCTTTCATGGAGTGTTAAATCAGAGCGTATCCTCACTAGTTCTATGCCAGTTTCTAAATAAATGATTAACGTTTCTCGCTCCTTCGGCAAAGCACGTCTCAGGACTCGCCCTCCTGCACACACTTGCTTACAAACATAGGAGAGAACCCGACGCCCTCCCCGATCAGTTTTATAGGCGGCTGGGTGGTGAAATTCCGTGGGCTGAAGTCTGCGTAGTGCGTGAAACGGGGATTGTAACGCTCACACTAGTCTTTTGTGTTCTAATCATTGTTTTGGGACCAAAACAACCCCCATCCTCGGGGCAAGAACTTCTTCCAGCGCCCCAGTTGCCACATTGCTCAACAATTCAAAGGTCAATGAGGGACACCATTGTTTTGGTGGTTGGAGGTATGGCAGGGAGTTACTAAAACATTTTCTAGTTACACAGTCTAATTTATAGACACATTCATGCTGTTTGTGTACGGATGCACTCATTCGCAGCAAAAATTCTGAACTTCTGAAGAGGGACATCAGGGAAAGAAAAAGGGACAGAGAGATTTGGTTTCCAAAGAGGGACTGTCCTGCTAAAGAGCGGGACTCTTAATATATATATATATGCATTAGACTCAGTTTCAGGCAACACGCTGGCCATCGAGCTGTTATAACCCACAGCACTCTCAGCCAGCCAACCAGGGCAATGACAGCTCCGATGCATTAATAGCTGGAGAACGTTTTTGGTACATGCAGGGAAGTGGTGGCTGCTAATCTGGTACGTTATCTAGACCTATTTAGAACACAATCACTATTTAATATCCAATTATAAAGTAACTTACTGAATAAAGTTATCTAGAGTATTTTACTGTACGTTATAGCACTGAAGGGGTTAACAATGATAAAAAAAAAATCTTTAAGATACTGTGTAAGTACCATATTATTGCTTCATTCCAATTTTCCGAGCCAATGGTTTTTATGAGGTCACACGGATAAATTCTGTGGGATAATTTCACGTGTAGAACAGTTGTGTGAAGAGATTCAGGGCTCCTGGCTGAGGCTCTTCCTCCGAGGTCTGCGAAATAGAAGGGCGCCCACAAAATGTAGAGTCCCATTCCGCCCTCACTTTTGGCAGCACAGACTGATGCCCACGGGGGGGGGGGGCAGCATGGGCTATAGTGGGCCCTGACTGTTGTGCGGAGGAGGGGTAGGCTTTTTGGCGGGAATTTCGGGGGTGGAGTTAGGGGAAGATTATATAAGTGGCTGCTTTCCCAGGCTCAGGAACCATTCTTGTGGTTAGCTTACCTGGTTGTGTGTCCCACCTTCCCTCCCTTTTATTTTGTTTGTTGGTTTGTGTTCTTTTGTCACAGTCTGTGGGGCGGCAGCATGCCAGGTATCCAAGGGGTTAATGTGGTGGTAAGTGAGTGGCTGGTAACATCTGGTGGGAGGTTCTTGGCTGTCAGTGCTGGGAACCTCAGGTCAGGGTGGGGGCACATTTCCAATGTGACAAAAATCAGTGACTAAAATGAATTCCACGCGTGCACAAAAAGAGTGAACGCATACAAACGCAATTTCTGGCCCAAGCCCATGGCTGGTGTTACAAACATTTCCCTCTTTCCACGCGACTAGCCAATGGCCAGGTCTTATTTAAGTGAAGAAATAACAAAAAAAAGTGCGAGGGGCAAAAAAAAACCCAGGTGATTTAATGCCCTTTCCCTTAATGTGAGTGTAAGTGCCCCCTCACAAACATATAAACACAAGGAGTGTGCCCTGATACCCTGATATTGAGGGGGCTCTAAATCATACTCAATGGCCTGCTCGGTCTTAAGGCCAGAGCACCAAGCTTTCCGTCTCTCACAGGTTCTTACTTGAGCCAAAAGGCCAAGAAGTGATAAATGCTAATGCCTCGAACACACACTCGCAGGTACACTCACTTACCTTGCGCAGGGCCTGTATGGCTGATACTATCGTAGGGGTCGGGTAACATTATGCGACCGCACTATGCTTTCGTGAAAGGTCTGGCCTAACTTGGACCAGCCCTGTTTGAAGAATCTGGGCTGGCCTGAGAGGCAGACGGCCCCTGGGGCAGCTCAGCCATTTCTGCTGATAAATACCCTTTTACAATGCATAGAGAATCCAGAGGGGTTAAACAAGAAGTCTCTGACAAACTCTCCTGCCGGCCCCCTCTTTAATGCATAGACCTTATTAAAGGGTTAACTCGCAAGCACTTTTTTCTTGTTCAAAGGAACAAAAATGCACGTATAGCGGTAAATCAGGATATAGAACAACCTGGAGCAGAACAGTAAATACTCATACATAGAGGTGGGGTTTAGAGCTATAAATCTACATATATGAGGGTGGGGATTAGAGCTGTAACTCTGCATATACTGTATAGAGGTGGGGTTTAGAGCTGTAAATCTGCATATAGAGAGGCAAGGTTTAAAGCTATAAATCTGAATATAGAGAGACATGCTACAAGGCTGTACATTTGCATACAGAGAGGATTAATAAAGAGCGCTAAATCTATCTATAGAGAGAAGTGGTGCAGGACTGTAAATCTGCATACAGAGAGGAGCGGTGCAGTACTGTAAATCTGCATACAGAGAGGAGCGGTGCAGAGTTGCAGATCTCCATACAGAGAGGAGCGGTGCAGAGTTGCAGGTCTCCATACAGAGAGGAGCGGTGCAGAGTTGCAGGTCTCCATACAGAGAGGAGCGGTGCAGAGTTACAGATCTCCATACAGAGAGGAGCGGTGCAGAGTTACAGATCTCCATACAGAGAGGAGCGGTGCAGAGTTACAGATCTCCATACAGAGAGGAGCGGTGCAGAGTTACAGATCTCCATACAGAGAGGAGCGGTGCAGAGTTGCAGATCTCCGTATAGAGAGGGGTGCTATAGAGCTGGATTTTGCGGTGGTTCAGCATTGTAAAGCTGCATGTAAAGAGCATGATGCAGAGATTTAAATCTGCATATAGAAGTCTGAAATCAGACATGCCCTAAGCAGAGCAGAACATTTATATGAAAGGGGGTATAAGACACATATAGACAATGTACATCCTCTATGGCGCATCCCATACCTGCGCAATCGGCATGCATGCTGTAACTATTATTAATATTGTTACATTATAGTAACAGAGCTCCATCAGATTCCGTAGCGCTATTATAATAGCTGTATATGTGCATGGCAACAAACATGCGCACCGAGAGGAGAGCTGCAGAATAAGAGGATGGAGATCTGATCACGGGCAAGCATTTGTACCAAAGAGGGCTGGTTTTGCAGTAGGGGGTGTGGTTAGAGGTGTGGCTATGGGCAGGGCTCTACCGAGATGTTTTTAAGTGACTTTGTAACCAGTTAATAGATATTTATATTTATAGGATAATGTCTTTTATTTACACAATTTAATTCATAAAATACATCAGGGAAGGAGAAATGGACAGCTGGACTTGTAATGCAAAGAGGGACTGTCCTTCTTAAAAAGGAACACTTGGGAGGTATGGATAAGTGAACCGCGGCATTTAATGCACAGCAGCACATATGCATTTAGTAAAATAACTATGTACCTGCATGTAAAAATGTACACTGCAAGACAGAGAACAAGCAAATAAATACAGTGCACAACTGCAGTAAGCAGGTATTGGAAGAGCAGCACCGCAAGCAGGCAAGCAGCGCAGAACCAGGTATCTTCAGGGGTGACAATGAATTTGCATTGAGAGTGATGGGGAGAGGAATAGGAAGGTGCTAGAATGTGCGGTGAACATGTATGCTGGGAGGCAGGTCTGCCTGCAGTGAGGAATTATGTCCGTGTGCGGTATTAAATGCATGGTGGGAGGTATATGGAATTACTGTTACGTCATATGTCAGTTGCACGGAACAACTCTGATGTCATCGCTGCAAAGTTGCGTAGACAGGGGCATGTTGCAGGATATTCTTCCCACATGCTGACATTTTTCGGTTGCAAATAAGAAGACATTTACTGAGCTGTCGTACTAAGAACGATTACTTCCCATATCTACTCATCCTAAACAAAGAAACAGAATTTGCCGGCAGATCAGACTCATTCGGCCCGTCTAGTCGGCCCGTTTAATCAGTCGTTGGTCTCGTCTTAGATTCAGGAGCTATATGTTCATCCCATGCCCGTTTACTGATAAATAGTTTGCCCTGCCACAGTTTCCAAGAAATGTATTCCCTACTTTTTCTTCTGTTTCATGTTACAGGGGGGGGGTGCCATCTTTACAGCAATGCAGAGACCAACCACTGCAAGATTTTATTAGCAAAACGAATGTCTGTGATTCTACCACCAGGGGGCTCCCTTCTACCTTCTCAGTGACCGAAGTCGCATCTTTCCATACAGTAAGGCTTGGGGTTGAAACTATTCTTCCCATAACGGTTTATGGGATGAAATTTTGCTCCTGAAGCAGTCTTGAACATTTAGGATCATCAATTATTTATAAACATACTCTGCAGTGCGTTATACCGGCAGATTGCCTTGTACCAGACAATGGACATTAAACCAATGTCGTGGATATGTCACAGCTTGGCCCCTGGTCCCTTTAATCACAGGGTGAAGGGGCAGATTTCAAGGGTTCCCAAGTCTTAAGACAATTCCTTGTTATTCTACACTAACTTAATACCCAGGCCCCCCAAATGGTCCCGTTCTTACTATCATACCAAAGCTCAAACCAGCTTTTACCTTCACCAAGAACTATGGAATGATCAAGGTGTCACTGTCTCCTTGCCGCACAGCTCCGCATCTTATCTTGCATCTTCTTGTTCTTCTGTCTTCTTTTTTTCTTCTTCATCAGCTGCTCCTTGTGTCTTCTTTCTTCGAACACATCTCCATGGACATAGAAGCCCCAGTGAACTTCTGCAAAAAGGTGGAGCCTCCAGGCACACCCCATCCCACGATTGGCCGAACAGGGGAGAGGCTTTCCTCATGGCTCCGCCCTTTAGCGGAAATGCACAGAGAGGCCAGAGTAATTAAGTAATCTTCTCTTTTGTCCAGGGCAATAGGGCAACAAGTCTTCTTTCCCATTGGACGAGGAAGCCCTAGTCAAACTCCAATTCTGCAAGATTCCGAAACGCCCAAGATTTCAGGATAAGACTAGTGCCTTTGCCTAGTGATACACAATTTAGTATTTTTGGTTATGTAAATTAGAAAATTCCTAGAATGATTTACAGACTACGGCAACAGTCAATTTACTCTAAGCTGCTAAATGAAGACAAAGTATATCAATTAACCAAAAATTCTTAATAAGAGGTAATTACTCTTCATTTAATAAATCCCGTGGATGAAGATATATCTAAGTTATACAGGGAACAGTCTTCAACTGCGAAATGTCACAAACCGCAGTATTTAACATTTAAAATATTGCCCTTCTGCTGGTTAATTTCTAACCTTCACTCAACATAATCCTATGTAATTATCTCAGTTATTCTGCATCTCAGAATCATCCCAAATTATCCTATTCTTCCAGCCCACACATGTGGTAACACACCTTACACATGATTCATTCCAACCTCCACAGAAAGTTACGTTTAAAGAAAGACCGGAAAAATGCCGCCGATTCTTCTCAACACTTGGGGGATTTTTCAATCAAAATAAAGATTATTGGTTAAAGGCCAGCAGATTAAAATATGTACATGCCTTATATATTAACACAGAATGTCATAATTATGTAGATTACAACATAGTGACCGGTGAGCTCGTCCCACCAACCAGATATTAAAGGTCAAGCGGACTCTCTCGTGAGTTCATATCTCCTATCAAGACTTCGTTTAGTCCTTGCAGGCTTATCATGCAGACTGTAGGAATGGTGGCCACCCAACCACACTTAGATCTACAGGATGGTAAGGATTTAACTTACAGCTCCAACAACCCCATCAGATGTTTGGCTGTCCCAAGATAAGGTGGCCGCCATACCTATACAAGGTAGGAATGAAGCTAAAGACTTAAAACTTGTACTTTCAGACACTTTGGAGAAGAAGGTTCTTCCTTGTAGACAAGTAGATTTTGTAGGCCAGAAGACCTGTTTAAGAGGAAGAACCGTTGAGTGCCAAGGAGGGTATTAGTGAGAACACCCCGGTGTGTAGAAGCCCAACAACCCTGCTCGTTCCTCAATGGCAGGACAGATTCCAGAATAGATACCAGCCAACATCTCGCTTTCAGGAGGACCTTTGGACCAGACTCCCACAATCAAACTTTCCATCCACAATCTCATCTCTCCTGGACACAGGAAGAAATCCGAAACGCAGCCTCTCTTGTAGTTGCCCTACATGTTCATTGCACACACACACACACACACACACACACACACACACACACACACACACACAAGCTGAAACCAAACACCCCAACAAACCAACAACGTAGGCGGGTGTACAGGTGGTTAGCACCAAACCGTCACGGCATCCATTGTTTCAGGCTTTGTATGGGAAACTGGGTGGTGACAAAGTATGATTTAAGTTGCTCTAATAATATACGTAACGCATTAGAAATTAGAATTTTAATGCACTGTGACTTTCCTCCAAATAGTGTATTACGCCATCACGACACCGCATAAATCCTACAACCTCGAGCCTCACAGCTCGGAGCAAGACTCTGGAATAAAATAGCGTGTAGACCTCAACGGGAAGCAGTAAAACCGCACCGAGAATGCGCTGGAATAAACAGCAAGATGCCGTGTATTCATCACAAATGAACGCCTGATACAGAACTGATTTATTAACCCTATCATCCCAAGGGGATACATTAACTTTACAACAACGTATACATATTTAATATCTTCACTGGTTAATCGGATTTATAAACATTCATAGTTCAACGGCATCCAAAGTCTCGCTGTGCGGCTGGCTGCTCTTGGATCATGGTCATGTCAGCCACAGCTGTCCAAGATGGTCCTAAAGGGCCGCATTCCTGCCAGAGGTTTGGGATTTTGTGCGATTAACATGTAAGGAGCTAATTAACCGTATATCAGCATGTAGCGTTCTCAGTATTAAGAAAAAAAAAAGGAAGCTTTATTTTGCCGACTTACAATTTTGGCAGGATACCATTATATATGTTTTATATTTTTTTATGTACTTTCATACTACGGGAATTAAAGGGCTCAAATTATGCAGAATTTCACTGAACTGAGAAATTAATTACAGTGTTTTTTTATTGCTCACTTTTTGTTTTTAAATGAATTTTTTTCAGTTATTCCGTGTAATTAGCTGTACACTGAATGCGGTCACAATGGTCTTTCTCCAGGAGCTAGTGTGGTTTTTTAAAGAGACAGAATTATAGCGACACTGCAGTGCAATAAATATATGTATTTGGCCTACCGTTTATTGCTTTATTTCCAAACAGCATAAATATTCTCTATAAAATGTTTCCTTTCTGTTTGGCGCATGGTGCAAAAATCCTCAGTCATATACTATGTAATGTTTTGGTGAAATGTAAATAAAATGTAACCTGATCATTTTCCATGATCTTTAAAGGAGAATTGTCCCATCCCAGATAAACCCATCGCTCGAACAGCACCAGAAACCATCAGCTGTGCGGTTATTATTTTAATAATAATAACAACAACAACAAAAACAATAATAATAATAACAACAACAACAACAATAAAAACAATAATAATAATAATAACAACAACAACAACAATAAAAACAATAATAATAATAATAACAATAATACAAATAATGTTGATATCAAAGCATAGCCATACCACCCTCTCAATAAAGCAAAACATCCTCACGTCACATTTAAGTCTGACCCTCTACTTTTATATTATGGCCTCTTGTTCTAACCTTTCTCCTCCTTTGAAATAAACGTCCCTCCTGTACTTTCCCTTTTTCCTCCCCACTGATGCCCTTCTTTTGTAGGAGCTCAGATTGTTTGTTGAGTACGAGGGGGTCAGAGGGTTCTACAGTCTTAAAAGTCACAAAAATGTGTTTATAAATTAAATTGTGTAAAAAAATAATAATTTTAAGCACCATACTCACTTACACAGCTATCAATAGGACTCAAAATTAGATAAAATTCTATAAAAATTGGTGAATTGAGTCCCACCATGAATCCCACCACGAAAGCGTCCATTTCAGCCATTTGGAATCATTTGCACCGATTCTCTCTGTTTCCACCCCAAATACGTGTAGAAAGATGGCGGACGCGGCCGGTGCTTTGGTGTTACTGCGCCAGAATCTATCCTTTCGTTACCTAGACGTAGCAAAGAGAGACTGATTTCCCTATATTTTTTGCCCTTGAATAAATGGCTTGTGACAGTCGTCCTTAGGGGCGTTTAACCCTTTCAGTGCTATATTTTGGTTTCTAAGCGATACTCTGCTTTTCTTCCTGACATTGACAATGATATGCTTTAATAAAAGATTCCGGATTAATTTCTTGCCCCTGGTGACTTCGTGTAACGAGCCAGTCCATAATGTTCATTTCTGTATTTTTTTTTTCACCTTAACTTGAAATATTGGCTGGTAAATCTCTCTCTCTACAAATAATCATCCCCGTAGCGCTGATGTCTCTGGGATTGTGTCCTTTTTAATCACCTTTCTCCTCCGCAGTAAGGATTTCCAGGGCTCGCGCATGTACACGATTCACTCTGTAACTGGGTAATTATCTCTGTGAATTATAAATGTTATTATCCTATGTTCCAAGCTGTTTGGGTATTCTGCCTCACCGTATTTATATTTTTTGGTGAATTGAGGACATCGTTAGAAAGACATAAGCTACACAACCTCCTTTTCATTTAATTTCACCCGGAGGGAGTGAAGCGAAGATCACCTTGATGGGGAAGACAGGAGAACGGTCATCATTCCTTTAAATTTGATGACTCTGGAGCCTGATGCACGAGGAGCTGGACGCTGGGTCTACTTCATGTGTCCCTCATGAAGAAGTCTTTAAATATTTATTAAAATAAATAAGTATGTCGCCTAAGCACAACGTGGCACTAATCTGCAGACCATAAAACTGCATATGTTATGTGTTATCATTTATATTTTCCCCTAAGTTTGAAGAGTTTGAAGAGTTTGAAGGACCTCATGGTGGTGGTGGTGGTGGCATAGTTGGTAATGATCTCCATCTCATTCCTGGATACCTCCAAGTGACATTGTTGTCTTTCTCTCTCTCTGTCTCTCTCTAAATTGTCCATTTGTCAAGAATATAGTGGTCAAAACAAAACAGGAGATACGCTATTGTGCAGAAATAAAGTTATTAAAGGTGCTGTCCCACTTAGACAAAGCATTCATTAAACCTTCTAATATATTAAGCAAATAAACCATGGCAGAAACTGTTCAGAAGCATGCCCAGCTTACGTCACATGACAATTAAATGTTCCCAGCAAGAAATGAGAATTATTTTTGGAAGGGTTTGGGTTTTCAGCAGTCCTAGGAATGACATTCTGTGTTTAGTTAGTACAACCACATTAAAGTAAGCAGTAGATGGAACCGCGGCTTCGGTGACTCTCAGTTAAGCTTCTTCTTTTACACATTTGTTTATTTTAATTTTTTTTTAGCGTTCTCTAAGATCAAAAAGTCAAAAAATGCACCCCCTGCCCACTCCACCAATAAGGCCACTAAGTCCGATATGTCTCTTGGATCTGCTACGCAGAGATTGCTGGCGTACCTATGACCCAAAGCTACTCACAGAACCTCGGATGCAGATTTCGTTCTGTGGGTAGTAGATACTTTAATCTGACCATCTACCGCACGCATGCCCGGTCATTTTCAGCTAGCACTCCCCATCGGCACGGCTATCCGTCTCCCCCCAGCTTGTATCTGGAGCGGAAGGTGGAGGAGTTTGGCTTTGTGGATGAAATCTGAAATGCTCGGGGACTTGTTCTAGGGCAAGTTATTAAGCGCTACCTGTTTTCAGCTGAGCCGTGTGATATAATAATGTCTTTTCCATAAATAATATAGCAAGTTCATAAAGGCTCGTGCTCATGGAAACGGACACTAAAATATCGCCAATACATTACACTTCCTCTGTCCTTCAAGAGCAAAAAAACTACTTCTTTCCTGACTGTTATTATCGTATTTCATCATTTATTTATACCGCGCCAAGTTTATTTTATAATTGGTTCACAAACAACGATTGTCCGCAGCGAAATGTGCTCAAGATGTAGAATTAAAGGGGCACTGATGAGTTTTCAGCTTTTATCACACTTTCACCAAGGGGTTAATTTATTAGGGGGGCTGGCTTTGGTCTCCCCAGCCACACCACCCCCGATCCTACCTTCTTCTCCGGAGTGCATGCGGGGACAACGTATTCCGACGCTCCATCTCAGAAGGTCACAAAGCACAAGGAGGTCTAAACTGTCTTAAGAACAGACATGCGCAGAGTAAAACGCTCGGATAAAGGGTATATTACATTTATTTATATAGCACCAGCAGATGCAGTAGCGCTGTTACAATAAGGGAGAGTGAAAATATTGGAGAATGACATAAAAAATCAGCGTACGGAACTGGTCAGAACATTTACACGATTAAGACTGCTGCAGAAGGAGGATAGGACCTGGCTCCTGTGAGCTTACAATCTATTAGAAAGGGTGATCAGATCCCGTTTAGCTTTGACGCTCGAGGAATCCCCATTGCCCACTATGACTGCTGTCCCTGTAATTGAGCTCGAGACCTGTCGCCTTAGGTCCGGAATACACCGATGCCTGCGCCTCGTAACTTCATAAAATAGAATATTAATATATTAGTTTTATTACTTAGCTCCTGGAAATAGTCCAACGTCAGATTAATTGAGTTTATTGACCCAATACGAAGGCTGGAAGTATGAATGCGCATTAAGAATCCTTTGGTTCGCTAGAATATGATGATTATTATTATAATCCGGGAGGACATTATTGGATCAGATTCAAGATAACATGGGCAGAAAAACATGAAATCTGCAAAAAAAAAATAATAATATCCTAATGTTTAAATTTTACTCTAATTGTACAGAAGTACAGGGTGAAATGTTGGAGGGAAAAAAATGAAGACGTGTTACTAATGAAAGGCAGGATAATGAGCGTTTTTGTAACAGCGCGTTTGACTGTTTTTAATACAGCTTCGCTTCGGTGTGAAGAAATTAAACTCGTAATTTAGCAATCTTTAATTTACATCGATCAGGATTTCCAAAGACCTGCGATCACAATGACTCGGAGTGAGACATACATAAGGAAGTAATAACAATTTCACAGAAACAAATCAATCCCGCTGGCCAATCAAATCCACACGATGACTCGCTGTCAAGTGTTCCTCAATAATAATAATAATAATAATAATAATAATAAGCTGCGCTCCTATCCGAGGACTCAGAGGCAAAAGCCCAATGCTGGCTATCGATCTCTCGGAATGAACTGTTACACGGAGACGGAATCTGACGGCAGACGGATCTATCCGGCACATCTAGTCTGCCCGTTTCTCTGCCTGTTGTAAGACCATCAAACCCTACTTTGTCCCCGTCTTATGTTCTGGATATCCTGGCACTTATCCCGTGAAGGCTAACATTCCTGCATTGCATTAATCGTAACCATCGCTGCTGGGAGGCTATTCTCCTTATCCACCACTCCTCTCACTTTACAGTCTATTGGCTTCTGGCTGTAACTTTTATCCTCAGATCGGATGTGGCTCACTTGGCAAATGCCCGATGGGCCACTGACCACACGGCTCCGAGATACACCTGGTCACAGGTCACAGGAACATAAAAACCTAATATTCTGCCATGCGTATCCTTAAAGAGGAACTGGAGAGACCAACGTGGCCTCAAATACATCCTAAAACATCATAAACATCACTATTGCACTGAGACATAACAAGTCAGCTTAGGCGCAACGTCAGTGGCGTAAGCGGCAAGCACAAAGGCATACGTAATTGACAAACCAAGTACATAGAAACACAGAAAGTGTCGGCATTCAGCCCATCTAGTCTGCCCAATTAAACAAGGACAAGTCAGACTTCAAGATAATGTCCTTAAGGAATAAAAAGAAGACGAGCATTAAATTGGCAACAGAGCTGTCAGAAAGATCAGGTGCTGCTGTCTCTCCATCAATGGAATGAAAGTTGCTCTTGAAAGATGGGCGAAAACGATACATTATTGTAAAACAATCTATTTTTGGCAACGGGAATAAGACTGGTTAGATTTAACGGGCTTTATGTATAAATTCTCATCCAAAGTGCTATGTGTGAAGTCATCAGAAGGAATATTTATTTGGTCTCCATGGTGATTGCAGAATTGTTCTTTAAACACAACGCCCCTATTATACAAGAGCTAGGTATTGTGCTATGGCCTTTATTGATCCTTGGGAACTTCCTATGGCCAATTCCCAGTAGGTTATCCTTCCTATAATCCCTAGAGGTGGCGGGAAGTGGGAGTGGCTGCATTAAGGGGCGGTATTAATCATAACTATGGGTTGAGCCAGCCGCGGAGAAGTTGGTTGGCCTTTTGGCTACTACGTCCCCCTGAAGACTCAGTGGTTCCCTTCTTTGGAAGGGGACCAAGATGACTGGCCCTCCACTGGTCTTTTGGCCAGGGAGGGAAGGAAGGGGCCACGTATGCCTCAAGTGTGTGTGGCTCAAGAAGAAGAATATTGGTGGCCTGGTGATTGCCTGTAGCTTAATGGCACAAGTCACCTTCACCTCTTCTTCACATGACGATGGTAAAGCACCACACCTCTGGCTTCTGATTAAATCACATACGCTCCGAGAGAAACCGAGTTACGTGATTATAGACATTGCAGCGGAATCTAGGAAGAGAATCCCATCTTGGGTGGCAGTCGGATTCCAATAAAGCATCTTAAGTATCTAAGAAATGGAACATTACATAAAAGTAATAACCCAGCTAGTGGGGGGTTTCCGTGTTGGGTTCAATTGTGGTTTTATCCCAGATGTGACAGTTCTTTAATTAGTGGTCAAAATGCATGAGGCATTAAATCATGTGATCTTTTCAGAAGGACCACGTTTTGCAGACATCACTAAGCATAAAAGCCAATAAACAAAAGGACCGGAGTGACCATTTATCGACGATGACAAGTACCTCTGCAAACAATCTTTTGGCAGGTTTAGAACTAGTTTCCAACCTCGCCGTCCAACAAATGATTATTATATGAATATATAGGTCTACACATTTCAAGTGGGGAAAGAACAACAACACGGCACAGAAGACAATTACAAATGGGTGATTTATTTAAGGGAGCTTTAATGATGCCATCATTATGAGCTAACAGGAGCAAGTACACTGCAGGTGGAAATTAATTCTGCCACGCTTTAAAGAGTAATTGGTTCAGATATGATTGTAGAGGGGAAGACATGAAGGGGGAGCATAATTAATGTTTGTTTGAGTTGCAGAAACCTTAAAATAATCACCAGGATTTCTGGGCAATCAACGATTTACAGGTGGCCAGAACATAGCTCATTACCTTGGAGAGAGGGCTATCGTATAATCAGAATACCGGTAATTTATTCTTGCTTGTGTAGACTATGCAAGTCTTTAAAACAAATTAAGTAACCATTTAGTGTCGAGCCTACCTGTATCTGTATAAGGTATAGTGGATTTCTTATTATATTTGGTTTCTTTGTTATGTTTTAAGTGCTATAGATTTGTGTTTTTAATAGCGGATGGCACGATAAAATGGCAACCAGTAAAATGTAATTTATTATTACCCTTACGTAACGTATTAGTGATATATTAGACTAAGTATAGTTGAGTAGGAGAAAGAGGAAAGTGACCCCGAGACCCGGGGAACCAGATCCGGTGATATGTCGATGTCCACATGTGAAGCCAAACCAGAATTATTTGCTCGTAGAAAAACATCCCTGGATTTTATTTATAAATTCAACTTATCACAATTATAACATGGAAATATGGGGACCTCCAATCTCTAAACTGCATTGTGGGCCCCCACCTTTATAAATGTATCCTGCTTTGGGTATGAATGGTGTGCCAATTAGTCCCAAAATGAATGATCTAAAAAGTCATTAGTGCCAACATCAAACAGTCCACTTATGCACTAGGAACATCTGGTGGGCTCCCTAGGACCTGATAACCCCCTACCCCTTACAAGGGCCCTTGTAAAAGCTTATGGTATGCATATATGTACACAGTTACTACTAGGCAGGGTTGATCTCAAGTAGGGGTGGGACTATAAACACATAGGGTGGGGTTATATGCATGCTGGGGTGGGGCTAGTGCAATTTAACCTTTAATGGGCAAAAGTATGCAGGAAGTGGGCAGTAGTAGTCATGGAGTAGGCGGTACTTGGGCTGGGAGTAGTTGTGACCAAACACCACGCCCCTACCCTGAAAATGAAGAAACTGACCCGGAGGCCCAGGGAATCCAGGCTTCATCCAAAGACTCCAGGTCAAAATTTCCCAGATATGATTATTCCTCCCCATTAAGCCACTGCTTTGTTTTGGTTAATGTGGCTTTTATATGGTGAATTTTGGGGAAGAGAGAGGACAAAAAAAACGGGAAATTAGATGATACGATGGTTATGCCACAGATCCCAGCTTCTTCAAAATGAAACAGCCTCTTATACCAAGTATCTCCAAAACAATACGACTGATTGAAAGCTTAAAGGCATCTATAGATGGGTTCAGTAAATAATGCTAAACGCGTTGAAGGTGACAGTTCCCCTTTAAGGAATAATTACACAACTTGAACGAGGAGGGGTAGGCACAGGGCATTCTCCTTGCTATTACCGGCATGGTGGAACCCAAGTCAATGAAACTCAAATACTCACAGATGGAACATGAAATTGCTAATTTCTTTTATTTCCCTGCCTTCTCTCCATTAAAAGAAAGGGCCTGATTCCCTCTGCAGTTGGGTTTGATGATAGGAAGGTTAACACTTCACACAAGTGAAGCTAATTAACAAAAGGTGCCTTCAATTCACTTTAATGTGTGCTAGACGAACTTGATGAAGTCCATTCTCTGCAGGCTGTAAGTTCTGCGCAGAGATTACCATGACGCAGGTGATTAAACCAAACACACGGCAACCGATTCATAAAATGCAGTGTGAAGGTTTTTCGAGAGCTCCTCAGAGCAGGCAGCTGCGCATGCTGGGAAGGGTACGCAATTTGTTTTGTTTTTATTGTGCTCTGGAGGAGAGGGGTGCAGATGCTAAAATAGTGTGCTTGGGGGGAATAGCCCTCAAAAATGGTGTATCCTTTTAAAGGGACATTAACCACTTTTCTGCCAAAGAACAAGTCTCCGATTGGATAATGATCAAAAGAAACAAATATAAAAGAAAGAAATGAAGATATGAAAGCTCCTTGGAAGGGCGTTTATTCTGTAAACTTGGGGAAACAATGGGGGGAATTCCTGGAACAATGTTTTAGAAGCGGTCTGATCCAAGCCAATAGGCAGGAACATTCAATTTGTTGCTATGGTGATAAGACCGCATTTAAAATATTGCACCAGAATTCCTCGGTATAAATAACCCTTAATGGGCTAATTATAAGTCATAAGTGGCCACCTATGCCAGGTTGGTCCACACAGCTAATTGTCCCAAATAGTGTGCTATCATTCTGTTAGTTGGTTGCTTCTACCCCGTTAACAGATCTAATCAAAGGGGCAGCAAACACTTTTATTTGTAGGCAACAAACTTGTTTTTCATTGTTATTATTCTCACTTCACATAAACTAATTTTAAACTCAAGGTGAGATCTTACAGTTCACATTCAACATCTACCTACAGATTTAAGACACTAGAGAGACAGCATAGATAGATTCTGGCCCCAAACGAAGATGGAGTCTTCAGTTAAAGCCAAAAAACATTTAATTGGTCCAACATTGGACAAGCTTTTGGGGCCTCTGAAGAAGTGGGGTCCCCAAATCTTGGAAGATCCTACATCTTTCCATGTGTTGGCTCAACGAGAGGTATCACCTTCCAGTAAAGACTTCATGGTCCTAAATGACGACGTGCTTCTAAAGGTCTACGGTAGGTCGGAATGCAAACATGAATGGGGTGGTGGCCCCGTAAAATATCTAGTGATGTACTAGACGGAACCTTTGCAAAGAACCGTCAAAAAGAATTCTATATTCTAGAAATAGTTTACATATGGAACCAACCTCACTGTCTGTAGTCTTCTAAGTAAATGATAATTATATCAGAAGGGGCAATGTACAAGCACTTGTAGAGGAGGTGACAGGTTAATACATTTAGAGTGGATGGCAGTTACGAGGGGAGAGCTGAACAACTTGAGAAGCTTCTTGTTCTTTTTGATTGTCAATTAACCCCAAACTCTAGCGCAGCAGGACGGCGCATAATCTCACCTATGTGATGTAAGAGTCACTATCTTCATTAGAGGACGTATTAGCTGCGGGCTAATTACTCACACTGCGTTCAGTCAACATCATTTTAACATCAACCCGGGATTCTTACCCCTATGGTCAGATTAATCAAATTGAGGCTAAGCTTCAAACATGTAATATCTTGGGGGGGGGGTTACATTAAAAAAAAAAGTGAATTATTTTACTTTTTTGCTACGTTTGCACACCGGGTGATTTTACTCTTCCGGAAGAAAACTGATAAAGAACCAATACGAAAATGTATACTGCTTTTTAAGGCATTAAGTGGTTTATTTAATTCATTTAGTATAAGAAGGTGGAGAAATCTCACCGTATGCAGAGGTAGCTTGGCCATAGCTGCATATAGCCCTGAATTCACTAAGAAAGTCTTGCCACATCGCTGTGTGCCCAATTTTTTTTGGTTTGCTGGTAGTATCAGCATGTACAGGGCCCTAAAGCTGCCCTACAAGGTCATGACATCACGTGGATGTTCTGCGTGTGATGTCATACGAGCACCTGTGTGCCGTTGGGAGATTGGAAAGTTGGTAAGTACAGTCAGTTCATGACAAATTCACCAAATTCAAGCAAATCCATGTCATTGTTATCTGCCTGTAAATCACCGTTTGGTGGATAAACCCCTTAAATCCTATTAAGATTCCAGCAGCTGTATCAATTAGCACTTCAAGAAAGACATATTTAATATACTCGGGTAATTCCTTCCAGAAGAGAGCCAGATTCTCAACTAAATATAGCCCGTGTCAAGCGCACAACATTCCTACATCCCGAGTGATGGAATCCTGTGTAAACAAATCTTCCGTAACCATGGAAACCATCAGAAATAGATTCCCCTGCAACGCAATCCCGATTCAGCGCAGGCCTTCCTTCAAAGCATAATAATATTATTACTTCTTGTTAATTATGAATAATTAACTCCTGCCACGAAATAAAGACATTAAAAATACAGAACTCTGAGAAGGAAAAAAAAACCTCGCAGACGCTTCTACCATGCGCAGATCCGAAGGGAGCCGTGTATGATGTTTATGCCACAGGGCGAGGAAGAACTTCATCCAGCTGCCGAGCTCCGCTATCCTGCCAAAGTCTAATACGATCCCTCTGTAACACTGTCGGGGTTTGAGATGCCGTCTCACAAGCTGTTTAGAATTACCCAGCATCCAGTGCAGCGCAGGGTAGACTTACGGTTTCTCTATCTCCCCTTTGTCCTTTGGAACAAGGCAACGCCATTGACGTAGTAATAGATTTTATATGCTATGCAGATTCCAGAGGATGTATTTGGAGGAGTGGGTTCAGGGGCAGGCAGAGGGGTAAAACCGCAGGGCAGATCACCTGCTCGGGCAATCAGCACCCCCTCGGAGTGCCGCTGCTCAATGGGTTGGTTCCAAGGCAGATCTCTGCCCCAACCGGCCCATTTATGTTACGGAGGCTGTACCAAGTTGCAAAGGTGCACCTCTGATACGCATACCTGGGAATGACCTGAGCCCAAAACGCTTGGAATATTAACTTTAACCCTTTAATAGCCCATCGTGAAGATTCTATGTAGTGTCTCGCCAAATGTGTTACCCAAACGGCTCTACTCCCAGACTTGTTATTATATAAAGATACACTTCGACCACATTGAATCAGGGATATTCACCATGGCATACTGGTAGCAAAAGCCCCGGCTGTGTAGAATAGGAGGTCAGCTCCAGACTGTGTGATCCTGAGAATCTGCCCCTTCAAGTTGAGATTGGGTCAAAAACCCTGAGACTCTGGGTCAAATCCTGAGATTTCCCAGGTATGATGAGGAATGATCAGATATGATGTCATATCCTGGCGCTCTGCAGTGAGGACATCAGCAATGGAGGGCAGTACCCAAGATAAGCGCGTCACTGGGTGCAATATTCCCATTTATTAACAGATATGGAGCAGATCTTAAAAATGGCAGGTCCAACAGATCCCAGCCAAAGAACCATCTCCAAGCATAATCTGGAAACCTTAAGGGGATTCTAGTACAGAGTTTGAAAGGTGATCTTATCACTATAGCAACCAATGATATGGTCCAATGAATATAAACATTCCGTTAGTTGCTATAGAGATAACACCACTTTGCACTAGAATAATGGCCAAATGTTCGGAGTTATTGATAATAGACGTTTGTCAGGCATCTGCCAACGAGATAATTTTGGTAGAAAAAACCGAATAATCAGCAGAGTCTGTTTTTGTTATAAATTTATACATATGCTACACAGCAGGACATATGTTGCCTGCATCAGCGCGCGCGTAACGCTATACCGATTAGCAGAATACATACATCCCAAAATATTACGCGCGCCGGAGCCTCATTCTTCACCGCACAAGTCTTTTTTCTTTTCTGGAGTTTTGCCCGGCATAACACAGCAAATATACGGGACAAACTATATCTATTATGCCAAAGCCTAACTTGAAAGACTTAACAGCATGTTGCTATGGCAACAATAGCCAAGGATGGTACCAATTAAAGTAAATGCATCAATTAAAGCAAAGGCTATTAGGGAAGGGAAAGGCGTGCAGACTGCCAGTGCTTCATGGCAGAAATCATTTTGGATCATGTACGCTGACCAACATGGTCACCGCTAACCATGGCCATTTGTAAAGGGCAAGAGCCGACAGGGACAGCAGCAGCGGGCCCCTAAGGATAGCCGGGTCCCAGGGAGGCTGCTCCTTTTGCCCCGGCGTGTGGTTAAATTTAATGAATAGTTGTTACATTAACCGTGACAAACCCTAACGGTTCCTTTAAATTGAAATAGCCAAGCATTTCATGCAAATTCTCCTTAATTTCCCACAATCCTCTAGCAAAGACTGCCTTGGAATTCTATGATCATCCAAGGCAAGAAGTCTTCTGGATGCTACAGTCCCTCTCTAAAGCACACCTCCCAAAAATCCTGTTTTTGAGGGACAGTCCTGATTTTGGGTGCTGTCACTGGTAGCTGCCCCACTGTGCTGCTTTTGCAGGCAATATGGAGCATGGGCTGGTTGGGGAGATCCTCTGATCTGGCCCAGGGAGGCGAAAAAAATCAATGGAGCACAGATCTCCATCTCAGCTTCCATTCTTCCAACCTAGCGTCACAAGGTGGCTATTCCCGTAAGGTGGCTGGGTGGCCACGCCTTTGTTCCCGCCCACTCACCAGGGGGGGCAGCCCCTTTCCACCCCCATGTCACACCCCCAACACGCGTCCCGGTTTGGACCTCGGAAATGTTAGAGAGTACGTGTTGTAGTCAGCCATGTACATGCTATATATGTTCTATTTTGGAATAAAGTAAATCAAGTTCCTCTGTAAAGCTATTATCACAAATATCTTAGCTCAAGGCAGCTATTTAAAATACGATGGCACAGCAAGATGGCATCTCCCACATACAGCGCCAGAGAAAATAAACGAGGACATTTTTTTTTTTTACATGAATACGTCAATGAAAAGAGAATAAAAATAAAAATGTGATTGATATGTTTTCTATCGGGGATAATCTGGAACGTGACCTTATTCCCGGACCCCGCTATAGCAGCCAGCCACTGAGACTCCTGGAGAATCCGTAGCTGAGAGGTGAAAGCTTCTAATGAGATTGCGGTCCATTGTTTCAGCTGCATTAGATGGTGAAGCTGAACTTCTTCATGTACTATAGACTGAAAAATCAATAAATTAAGCTGGAAATTTCGACAGCCACAGAATTCAAAATCGATCGACTTTGACATAAATACTAGCAAAAGTCACTCCGTATTATAGATTATAACCAATATAATCAAACGGGATATGTACGGTATAGGTTAGCAAAAGATCTGGAAATGGGACGTTTAAAGATATAAAAGGCAAAGGACAAATAATGTCCAGGAGATAAAAGTGTTTTTAAAAACGTTAATCAAACCCTTACCATAAATAGCTAAGTTTTAATAACAACACAATGTATCTTTGGTCCACGATAAGACTTGTATAAGCCATTTACTTTAAAATGTCCTTAGCCGACACACCTGAACACATATGACATCATGGGTGGCTATGCACACAATATGTGGACCGTGGTATGACATCACACTAACAGTTTAATCTACTCAATAAATGCTCTGGGAATGAAGATTCAAGTGTATTTGGGATGATTTTGTTTGGAGATCCCAGCAAATTATCTGTTGGCAAACTGGAAGCCCACCAAAGATATGTTAGGGATTGTTAATTAAGGAGTATAATTACAATATGATTTCGCCAATGTGTCTGATTGGGAGCATTTTGTCCATCAGTTTCAAAGAGGACTAAACTCTGTGGTTGACGTTAAGTAGACCCAGGTCACAATGCCTTCTCAAGCTCCCAGCATCTTGTGACAATTGCCACCGGAGTTTTTAACTCTTATAGGGTCCGTGGCGCTTCATTGCTTACTTCAGGGCTGGGCCGTGAACACCGGGGAAATACAATGCTGCGTTCCAGGCTGGTCATCTGTCAAGGGTTGCAGCAGACACACATCACAGATGAAACCAAGCCTATGATGGTCCAAAGTGAAGTCATTCTTGTAAAAATCTGCCGAGACATGTTCTGGTACCCAAATCGTTAAAGAATGACTGGCTGGTGTCTTCATTGCGAACTTCACAGAAACATCTCGAAACAATGTTGCTATGGAATCCATGCTCAATGCTTCTTTTATGCTTTGCAAGCCACATTTCCAGTGGTCTTTTGTCCTCCAGATGTACCGTGGCCCACACACTTATTGGAAGAACTACACGACAAAAGATGTGCAGTAGTTGACAAAGGATTTTATCTCGCGGTGACATCTGGAGCTGTTATCAGACACTTTCCCTTTTTTATTATTCTCTATTATACATAATATTGCACCTGTATCCACCTCAATGTGCAAAAAAAAAATCATACACTCTGCTGTGTGATTTCTATTTCGAAATAGGTGGTTATGGGGAAAAATTCACCTGCTAGGTATGAAGAGGCGGATGTACTTCAACCCAGCCCATTTACTATGGAGGCTATTTCAATAACGGTGTAAATATAAAATGTGGTGTAAATATGTGTGTGTGGGTATGTTAGTGTGTGTGTGGGTATGTTAGTGTGTGTGTGGGTATGTTAGTGTGTATGTATGTGTCTGGGTATGTTAGTGTGTGTCTGGGTATGTTAGTGTGTGTGTGGGTATGTTAGTGTGTGTGTCTGGGTATGTTAGTGTGTGTGTCTGGGTATGTTAGTGTGTGTGTCTGGGTATGTTAGTGTAAGTGTGTGCTTGGGTATGTTAGTGTGTGTGTCTGGGTATGTTAGTGTGTGTGTCTGGGTATGTTAGTGTGTGTGTGGGTATGTTAGTGTGTGTGTCTGGGTATGTTAGTGTGTGGGTATGTTACTGTAAATATGTGTGTCTGGGTATGTTAGTGTAAGTGTGTGCTTGGGTATGTTGGTGTGTATGTATGTATCTGGGTATGCTATTGTGTGCAAATGTCTGCTGATGCTAGTTTGTGTGTCTGGGAGTGTGTTAGCGTGAGGGTCTCTGTGCATGTGTGTTAGTGTGATTGTTTATGTGCGTTAGTGTGAGTGTCTGGATGTGTGTGTGTGTCTGGGTGTGTAACTGTGTTAGTCTGAATGGCGTGTGTTGGCGTGAGTGCCTTTGGTGTGTCAGCGTGATTGTTTATGTGTGTTAGTGTGAGTGTCTGGGTGTGTGAGCGCGTCTATGTGTGTGTGTGAGTGCCGCTCCCGGGGTGAGGCTGTGGATCTGCCCTCGCGTTGTGTTTACATTTCACCAGAACAGTTCTGAAAAGAATTTGGCTGCTGTTTTTTTTTTTCTTTGAGAAAGAATTAACTGAGAAATGTTACTTTTTTTTGGTGGAACTCCATTGAATTCAGAAGGTAATTTGACAAAGAGCTTTGTGTCTGATAACTTACAGAAACGTCTTTCCATTGAAAGAAATTGCGCTTCTCAGGCACAATTTCTAGCTGATTAAAAAGCTCCGTGGAAGAACGTAGCGCGTTTCATTAGCGAAAGATCTCAATGGCCCTGGCTATTGAACTGACTCTGATTGGCAGCAGCGTTTCCCGAAACTGGCTGCTGCTGAATTCGGAGTACGGTGATTAATTTTAACAGCCAAATATAGCAGCTATAGTAGAAGCCGTTGGAGCTTTAGTGAATGGAGCCCTCGCTTTTAATTTCTGTTCGTTACTCAGTGAAATAATGACAAGGAACCACAGTCACAAAAAGCGGTTGGTCCCCCCCGTTCCTTTACATGCACATTTAATAGGAGTCATCGGGAAACCTTTCAGCCCCGGACTAAAAGGTGAAATTATTATTTAACCCCTTAAGGACAATGGGCGGTCCCTAAACCCATTGGAAACAATGCATTTTGAGCCCGTACATGTACGGGCTTTGTCATTAAGGGGTTAAGGGAAATAGATATTTCTAAATACCAAGGGTCTTTTTGGGTTCGTAAAAGATGCCTGAAATATACCACGTGGTGACTGTAAGCAGTATTCACATACGTAAACGCATTAATAAGCAGAGACCTGAATAAGTTTGGTCCTCGTGGTGTCACGGTCTGCCCAGGCTGCGGAGCTGCATATCTGTCCTGCTGTAGTTTCTCTGCTTTGCTTTGATCCATTCCTGGATTTCCTTTTGCTTTGTTCTATTTTCCATTCCTTGCTTCTGCTCCGGCTCTTTGCTTCAGCTCTGTTTCCTTTATTAGGTGTGCCCCACCTGTGTGTTCTGTTTGTCTCAGTCTGCAGTCTGCAGTCTAAGGTATGTCTCAGTGCTGTGTGTTTGGTTTATACGTGTGGTTTGTTTTGTATCTTTGTCAGCAGGGATTAGCGTTAGGACCCACCGTCATTGGAGTACTTTGGCGTAGTGGTGGGCTAAGCATACTATGGCCATATCATGTGACGAAATCTCCAATAGTTATCTTGTAGTCCTAGGCTAGTTTCTGTATTCATGTTTGTCCCTGTTAATATGTCCTATCCTTGCTTATAGGAGAAGCGTCCGAGGGTTCCGGCTCCTCACTCCTTCCCCTGTGTTCCTTGCCTTCTTCCCTGTCCTTTGTTGTGCCCTGTAACATGTATGTCCTGTCTGGTTATGTTTATTCCTTGTCTTGTGCCTGTTTATACTTTGCTCTATTCTTATCTTGTTTCTAGCCACTTCTCATGTATATCCTATATCATGTTTCTTGCCTGGTCTCCCTTTCCTTTGCTGTGTTATGTGTCTGCTACATTAACCCTTTGCTTAGCCTTCATTCTCCCAGCCTGCAGCATCCTGCTCGTTATCCGTGTGATATGCTTCATGCCTGCTCCAGGGTGCCTGCAGGATTCGTTTTATTCTGGACTCCATCTGCTGCCATATCAGGGCGCTGGTGTTTGGCTGCACTACCTAGGTGCTCAACGCCTGGGCGAGTGTGGTCACCCTGCACCAGGCCCTGCCCCAGACTCTGCTACTGCATTGAGACTCCTGCAAACAACCATCGGGCGCGCTGGGTCCTTCCAGCCACCAGCTTGGACCCAGTCCGTGACACATGGCCGCAGGTAAAAGGCCAGGAGTTCGCGGAGTGGAGTTTGCAGCGTCAGCCCTTCCAGTGGGCCTCCGTATCCGTCTGCCCTTCCAGTGGGCCTCCGTACCTGTCTGCAGCATTCCAGCCCGGCCAGAGGGCTATCTATCATACACCCCACCAAACGGGGTTTTCTGTCGTATACACCCCATCAAACGGGGTTTTCTGTTGTGTACACCCCATCAAAAGGGGTTTCCTCCTAAGCTCGCCCCTTCCGGTGGGCTTCCTGATGTGTGAGCCCTTTCCATAGGGCTTCCTACCGAGCGTGCCCTTTCCGTAGGGTTTCCTGATGTGTGAGCCCTTTCCATAGGGCTTCCTACCGAGCGTGCCCTTTCCGTAGGGTTTCCTGATGTGTGAGCCCTTTCCGTAGGGCTTCCTACCGAGCGTGCCCTTTCCGTAGGGTTTCCTGATGTGTGAGCCCTTTCCGTAGGGCTTCCTACCGAGCGTGCCCTTTCCGTAGGGTTTCCTGATGTGTGAGCCCTTTCCGTAGGGCTTCCTACCGAGCGTGCCCTTTCCAGAGGGTTTCCTGCCAAGCTTGCCCTTTCCAGAGGGCTTCCTACCAAGCTTGCCCTTTCCAGAGGGCTTCCTACCGAGCGTGCCCTTTCCAGAGGGTTTCCTGCCAAGCTTGCCCCTTCCGGTGGGCTTCCTGCCAAGCTTGCCCCTTCCGGTGGGCTTCCTGTCATGTTCCGGAGTTGCGGCCAGCGACCCACTATGGACTCCCAGTATGAGTGCCTGCATCCGGGCTACCTTGGTCGAGTATTCTCCAAGTGGGCAACCTGCCGTGTACCCTGAAAGAGGGTTTCCGGAGTTGCGGCCAACGACCCACTATGGACTCCCAGTATGAGTGCCTGCATCCGGGCTACCCTGGTCGAGTATTCTCCAAGTGGGCAACCCGCCGTGTACCCTGAAAGAGGGTTTCCTGAGTTGCGGCCAGCGCCCCACTATGGACTCCCAGTATGAGTGCCTGCATCCGGGCTACCTTGGTCGAGTATTCTCCAAGTGGGCAACCTGCCGTGTGCCCTGCAAGTGGGCAACCTGTTGTCTGAACCTGAACCCGTGCCTGAACCGTGCCTGTGCTTGAACCTGTACCAGTCGTGTCTGCCCAGCAAGTGGGTTACCTGCCGTGTCTGCCTTGTCAAGTGGCTTATCTACCTTGCCTTCGTCTGGCCCTAAATGTCAGCTAGAGACTACTTCCTCAATCCTGTACAGTCATTCTGATTCCTGTTTTTGGAGGAGATTTGTCTACTAGCGGCAGTGCTGGTCATCGAAGGACTCCTACGTTTTTCGGACTCTGTATGCTGGTTCCTGGGTTGACTTGTTTCCTCCGTTCTCCCGTCAGGGAGCGGGCCCTCCTTCTATTGCTGTTTCTGTTCGCGTCCGGAGGCCGCTCTTTTCGGAGGGGGATACTGTCACGGTCTGCCCAGGCTGCGGAGCTGCATATCTGTCCTGCTGTAGTTTCTCTGCTTTGCTTTGATCCATTCCTGGATTTCCTTTTGCTTTGTTCTATTTTCCATTCCTTGCTTCTGCTCCGGCTCTTTGCTTCAGCTCTGTTTCCTTTATTAGGTGTGCCCCACCTGTGTGTTCTGTTTGTCTCAGTCTGCAGTCTGCAGTCTAAGGTATGTCTCAGTGCTGTGTGTTTGGTTTATACGTGTGGTTTGTTTTGTATCTTTGTCAGCAGGGATTAGCGTTAGGACCCACCGTCATTGGAGTACTTTGGCGTAGTGGTGGGCTAAGCATACTATGGCCATATCATGTGACGAAATCTCCAATAGTTATCTTGTAGTCCTAGGCTAGTTTCTGTATTCATGTTTGTCCCTGTTAATATGTCCTATCCTTGCTTATAGGAGAAGCGTCCGAGGGTTCCGGCTCCTCACTCCTTCCCCTGTGTTCCTTGCCTTCTTCCCTGTCCTTTGTTGTGCCCTGTAACATGTATGTCCTGTCTGGTTATGTTTATTCCTTGTCTTGTGCCTGTTTATACTTTGCTCTATTCTTATCTTGTTTCTAGCCACTTCTCATGTATATCCTATATCATGTTTCTTGCCTGGTCTCCCTTTCCTTTGCTGTGTTATGTGTCTGCTACATTAACCCTTTGCTTAGCCTTCATTCTCCCAGCCTGCAGCATCCTGCTCGTTATCCGTGTGATATGCTTCATGCCTGCTCCAGGGTGCCTGCAGGATTCGTTTTATTCTGGACTCCATCTGCTGCCATATCAGGGCGCTGGTGTTTGGCTGCACTACCTAGGTGCTCAACGCCTGGGCGAGTGTGGTCACCCTGCACCAGGCCCTGCCCCAGACTCTGCTACTGCATTGAGACTCCTGCAAACAACCATCGGGCGCGCTGGGTCCTTCCAGCCACCAGCTTGGACCCAGTCCGTGACACGTGGGCATCCAGAATTTAATTTCGTTTTACCAAAGTGATATAAAAAAAATTAGGCCTTTCGTGTTTCTTTCTTACTTGCAGCCTTTTGGGTTCTTCACCTCAATGGAGGATGGTGTCTACTGTGCCCTACAGCAAAATGTTGAAAGTCAATCAATCAGCAGGGATGTTCTGTTGGTTTCTATGGCAACTGCTTCACATTAGGCATATAGCCCCGTTACAAATATGGCCCAGTTCATCTGTGGCACGCAATACGATTTTCTATTGCTCCATTTTCATTTAATTAAAACGTCTCTTAAAAACGCTTTGATCCGTGTAATCCCTAAATACCCTAAAAGTGAAGGCCGGCTCCTGATTAGCAGAAAGGGATAGAATTCTGCAAGGTAGGAGCAATGCATCTTGGGAGCTTTGTACAAAAAGCGGTGCAGTTTCCATGACAACAAACAGTATCCCTCTTTTTTAACCCAAATCCCTCTGTTCCTGTTCCTGGGCAATCAGGAAGATCGCCAACCTCCCCAAACAGCCCACTAACACTGACATATGACATCATATCCTGTCTCTCAGAATGGCGTAGAGGGGGCGGCTGGTGGCGCTGCCGTGGGTTAGGCCTAAGGCAGCACCAAAGTTATTATATACTCAGTTATATAATCAGCTATCAATAAGTGACATAAAAAGTACTGGTGGAACCCCCTATACAATAACCGTGCCACCCGCCACTCACGCTAACACGGTAGTCTCTCTTTGCCCATTTAAACCCTTGGGAGGTACGGATAACATAACTCCCAAAGTGCAATAAGAGATTCTCTTGACTGATTTCAGTGTAAAATGGCAAAAAAAAAAAAAAAAAGCAGCGTCCTTATGGGGAGATTTTATTAAGGCAAGAAAATGGCTTTTAAATAACCCAACAAATATAAAAGGTGAGTACGAAAAATCTATACCAAGATAAATAAATGACCAGCAGACATCCTCGAAGGAGAGGAGCATAACTCCGGGTTACTGGGGATCATGGGAGTGGCAGTTCTATCGCAAGCTATCTTTTGGCTAGATCTGACTTTTATCTGATCACATATTTAATAATACATCACTAACAAACAAAAAAAAGAAATGCTTCTCCTTAAATGCCAGCCAAGTGGTTTCAAGGAAAATGGGGAGCCGTTTGTTCACAGCAAGAAAGAGTGTCTGGGTTACATGATGTATATATATATATAATAACTCCATTTATATGTGTGTATATATATATATATATATATATATATATATATATATATATATATATATATATATTATCCGTAAACCCGAGGCTGTGTAATCATATAAGCAAAATCATTTTTATTTGGGCCTGTATGTTTGCGTTCTTATTGTTTCCACAATGCCGAAAAATAACAATTTGTAAAATAAATTTCCTTTACAGATAACAAGGGATTTCTGCAGGTGCTCTCAGCTGGACAACATCATTGAGAGAAGAAATATGAAATCTCTCCGTATCCACGAGGCATGGGAGAGAAGAACCACGATAAAAGAAAGAAGAAATGACAGATACACACTACTGCTCAAAACTTTGGGGTCACTTACAACTGTCTTTGTATTTACCCATTAAAAAAACATGAAATGGATCAGAAATCCAGCGCAGACGGGGTTAATGTTGTAAATGACTATTGTAGCTGGAAACCGCTGATTTTTAATGAGATCTCTTCATGGGTGTGCAGAGGCCCTTTATCACTCCCATCACTCCTGTGTTCCAATGGCACATTGTGTTCGCTTTTGCATTTATGTTACAGATAGAAATGTCCTTGTTTTCCATGAAAACAGCTAAATTACCCCAAACCTTTGAATAGTAGCGTGCCTGTGAACGCAGCGGCGTATTTACCTTTCTAATAGGCGTTGGGATATGATGTATCCAGGCGCTCCGCTTCTAAAGGAAGCATGGTGAAGAAGGAATGGGCCAGTTGGGGTGATCAATGATCTGCCTTTTAAACTGCCCATTGACTAGTGACATCACGGGGCTCACTGCTATGTGGCAGAAGGGCTGCTGCCCCCCGGACCGGCGGCCCTAGGCCTGGGCTTAGTCAGTCAGAACACACCACTGTGAAGATCTACTGCGAATAGTATGTGAGCGAGACCTGAAGCTCCTCTAGTTACAAATAACAAGGAGAACAGAGCGCTGCCCCAGATCAGAGCCATTGGGTGCCGTCTAGTTGCCCATTTTTCCTGCTTTTTTCGTCTTACTTTCAGGAGCCGTTTGTCTACCCCATGTATGTTTCAATTCCTTGGGGGGGGCATCACTCTGCAGGGAACACCGCGCCAAAACACGCAATTAGGCTGACATTAGGCTAGAAAAATAGTTTTTGGATGCTTAGAGTTAAATTCCTTATTTTTTTATAAAACTAGGAGAACGGTGGACGAGGCTGGGTTGGGACCGTGGGTGCTTCGAGGTTCTCCCCATCCCGACTGTTTTCATCCTGAAAATTAACAAGGTATATCCCAGCGGCTTGAAAGTAATTAGCATTCTTTTTTTCCTCCCCAGACTATCTGCGGGTTGGTTCATACTCCATCTCTGGGTTTCCTAAACATATGTTGATGTTAATGGGACTTCTGTCACCTCAGCTGTTTCGGCAAAAATTGTTTCATCCCTGGAACTCTCCATCGCCGTGCGTCACGGCAAAACCTTCCAGCTCTAAATCATCGAGCGAGACAATCTGTTGCGTGAACACTCTGGGGCAGGGATGAAGAGATAACAGAACGCGCTTGTTTAACCTATTTAGACAGATTTAAATGAATACGTCCATTTCGTAATCTGTCACATCTCGGGGGGATGCCTGCAGAGCCGCTCTGCGGGGACTCGGCTAAATGAGCAATTCTCTAACCAGAATTTTCTAAATTTTTTTTTTTGCTAGAGTTTTGGGCAAATCCAAGATTTTGTTTTTCTGTCACCAGACCACTCGATGAGAAGAAGCTGGATTACCCTCTTAACGGCAATTTGTAGTAAATGATCAGAGTTACAAGTTTATCGAGAGAATTCTTATTCCGAATACGATATCTCCACCCCAAGAAGGCAGATTCAGACGTTATCCATCGAATGTCTGCGTTTTTTCACGTTTTTCTTTTTAATTATTAAAAAGTAATCATCAACATTATACTTATATGATCACGTAGGGTTGGTCATACATGAATCGGTGCCCAAGTACTACTACCACCATACCTGGGTATTCTACAGGATTTATTCAGGGGTCTCCGGGTGAAGCGCTGCTTCTCTGGGTCACTTTCTCCAGGTCCCGGGAGTGATGTCTGGCCACGCCCACTCCCTGCCCTATCCCCTCCCACTTTTATACAGTGTTAAGCCCCACTTACATATGTGGCTAGCCCCTTCCCTCGCATGGCTATCCCAGCCTGTGTATGGAGCTAGCACAACCCCCCTTATTAAGTCACCCCCCCCCCAGAGAGCTATATACCCTCCAGGTCTATAGGTGACCCGGTGGAGAGTAATTCTGCTCCTCTGGAGAAAACCACTAGCCATACCACTAGCCACAACATGAGCTGTCAGGATGCAAAATAACACGCAATGTATTTGGGTAAAACACTGAGTTTTTAAGGGCAACTAGAGCAATTGTAACTCAGGGCGGCAACATAGAAACACAAATTGAGTAGTCCACCATTATCTCCAGCCAACGGCACATTAAATATGTGAGGGCTCATTTAAACATGGGGAGCGGGAACACAATGACCAACCAGGGAAGGAGCGGGAACACAATGACCAAACAGGGAAGGAGCGGGAACACAATGACCAACCAGGGAAGGAGCGGGAACACAATGACCAACCAGGGAAGGAGCGGGAACACAATGACCAACCAGAGCAATAGCATAGGGAGCAACAAGAGTGCCTGGACGGGGCCTACAATTTGAATTTAGAAACAAGAAGGTAGGTACCACGAAGAACCCAGAGGAGAATCGGAAGGGTTATTAGGGCAAGGGACACATTTACTAATGGGGCTATGGTACAAAAAAATCAACAAGGATAATCCAACAAAGAAGCAGGAACAGGTAATAGCTCAGTCTGGGACTTATTTCTTCGTTCGGGGGTTGTCCATGTGAAACCAGGATGGGTATTAATCCTACCCAGCGCCCCTCCGGTTCTGGGACCCCTGCCATTAAGACCGGCTCTGTTATTATGTTACTCACCATGTTTTTTTTTTTATATACTGTTTTTTTTTTCTCCTGAACATAACTAAAACATTAGAAGCCAGATATAATTCCCACCGCTCCTGTCCTAGAAGAAGTTATTTGGAAATAAATAATTAATGGACTCGTCAGAAACTTTCCTGCCTTTAAGCTGAATTATGTACTCGCCAAAGCAAAAAAAGAAAAAAATATATCTTCTCTTCCCTCCCATCTGTCTCATTATTCCTAGTGGCCTGATTTATAGGAGACTGAAGTGTCGTACCGAAATAAACCGAGAATAACAGCAGCCTACACAACCTGCGCCGTCGTTATAGAAATAAAATACCGTTTGTTTTTTTTCTTGTTCCCGTATTGTAACAGCGCCTGGTGAAGTGTTAAAACAATGCAGCAGACCTGCCGGTAGGAACGCGTTCTGGTATCTAACTTGTTTCTCATCCATAAGTTTCTTTGAAGAACCACGTTAATGCGATGCAGCATCTACGAGTCGGTGTTTAAAAGATACTATCAATAGGAAGGACCATCAATAATGTTAATGGGGTCCTGGGGAACCTTCTAAATGCATAAAAACAAAGATAGTAACGACCGTAAATAACTTATTGGAGCATCTCCTCTGCTGCTGGGAAATCTCCTTTCACATCACTTTCTCGAGTCCCTTTACTACTGTGCTGCTTCCATTCAAAGTCTTTTCCAGGTATCTATAGCCCATTCTGTGAGTCTTCCCTCAGTCTTCCACCTTCTAACGTATACCCACTCACTTTAGAAATGCTCCCCTCTCTGTCCTTTATTTAGTCCCTCGCTATATATATGAATGTTTCCGTCCTTTGCCCCTCGCCTGCTGCTTTCCACGTTGAGGTTGCTTAATCTTTCCCGATATGTTCTGTTCTTAATATCGCTTTAGCGTTTGCCCTTCTCTCTAAAATTATTTCTATCCTTCTGAAGCCATGGACTTGGTCACAACCATACACAGTCTTCCAGACCTATGATCCATAACCGATTGCGGGGTCTCCGCAAGTCCTCCAAGAACCATCTTTGTCAGCATTCTATGGTCGTTATTTCAGTTGCCCGAGTGTAGAATGCTTGGGTGGAGGACACACGCGCTATATCTGAACCCGCGCTATATCTGAACGCGCAACCTCCTAAAAATAGGTCCGATTATCTTCTTAACGCGCATGGTGTCGTTTGTTGTGCAAATAAGGAAATACTACACATTCATTTCTTCGTGAAACGGTATTAAAATCTCTTAATTTTAATACCACGGTAATTTGACATGAGTTATGAGACAAAAAAAAAATGTAATATCTGAGATTTCATTATGCCCAAAGTATCACGCGAAGCCATCTAATCAGGATGCGAAGAGAAGAATCATTCGGATTAGCCAGATCGGACCTTCACAAACATTTACATAACCCCGTTATTCCCAGAGTTCCGCACCCTGCGACTTTAATATCTCATAGAAGGGTCTAAAGGGCTCAACTGAATTAGATTTCTAAAAAAAATGTTTTTAAAAATTCCCTTTTTTTAACATAAAGCAGGGGGATTTCGCAGAAACCGGGTTCCAGATAATCTGCTAATCGGTGATTATAACAGAGTCATAAGGTTCTCCAGGTCATCAAACCTCGTAGGGGCAAATTTCAACCCTCCTACAATCTACCCCGGGGTCATACGTGTTACGCTAATTTATCATTATAACATGTTCTGCAGTGGTTGGGGGAGGGGGGCATGCGGAGAGGCTGTGTATAGATATTGACTATTAGCTGTATATACCGACTGATCCTTCACCAGCCATGGCTCTAGAATAATCTATAGATCACGCCGGCTTTCATATCGTACGATTTCGCTGGAAAAACAAACCACAAACAGTAATTATTCCCTAGAAATTCTACACCAAACAAAAAGGCAGCCAATTTGTCTGCCTGAAGCTCTCTGCCCTTTGGCCGGTGACAGCTATTTTACGTGGACAAACATCGCGATTTGGAAACACTGAATGTTTACGTTCGCTTCAGAAGCAACAAGGTTTTGTTTTCGGTTCTGTCCGTCTGATACTCGCCGCGTCTGTTGCCGTATCTTTGCTCTCTGTCAGCCCTCCCCGATTGCACCAACAGTCAATCCAGCGCCCACGCACTAACCTGCGCTCACACACCAATTATATCAATAACGTTGGGCTTGGAGGGCTGGGGATCCAGGGGCCGATGGGCCACTTCCAATCAGTCGCTGCCGCTCTGCATTAATAGGAAGGAAGGGCAGCGGCGTCATTATTACACTGATATGGGATGAATTAAAGGGCAGGAGAGGTGACCCCACCATGTGCTATAAAGAAAAAATAAAAAAGCAAATGGCCCTTAACCCGTCTTCAAGACGTAGTCCTAGCTAGGCATTATTTCAGTCTTACTTAAGTGGTTTCATGCTGTACTTGGCAGCTTTGGCCAATGGGCCCCATACCCGTCATCGAATTATGATAAAGAGGGGATGACAAGTGCAGATGTTCCGGCACCAACCAATGCTAGGAAGTACCAATTATTTAAATCAACAATTTATGTTTAGTTTTTTACATTTTTTTAAAATAAAAAACCCACAAAAAATAAAGAACTATTCTCTCTCTCTCTCTTCCTAGGGTTTTAATGTTAACGATGAAATCGTAAAGCACTGAGGTCTTCCATTGATGATCAGGCACACTGGCCGAATGGCATCACGCATAACATGTATGCTGGTCAACAAAATATGTGGCCCAGATTGGGTCAAAGGGTGCAGAAACCACCTTGAGGTCACGCTAGTGCGGCATTAATCCTCTACATTACAAGCCACCAGCCCAATAAGGCTTATAAAACGAAAGTATTAGTCAAAAGGGTTAATATTTTCCAGGTCCTGAGTATGATAAACATGTGTGATTTCAGAACGAAGAATGGAACGATATCGGTTACATGGCATCGGCGCACACAGAACAGCACAGCGCAGCGAGAGGTCCATGGAGAATTGGGGAGATTTCATTACGTCTCTATAGCCACTGGAAGTCAAATAGCTCTTTATTCCTTTACGCTGTATGTAACATATAGTCTGGGTCACATCACACCAGACCTGACCAGAAGAAGAGGACAAAGAGGCATTTATGATAAACTTCACATTTAAAATGGGAATGGAGTGGGGGGTATTCACGGCTAGGTAAAAAACAATACTTTAGTAACCTACTAGCTCGGGGGGACCACATGGATGCTTATGGACAAATCTACTGTATTAAAATCAACGGTACCCTGAATGATGAATTAAAAAAGCGCCCTAAGTCGAAGGTGAATTAGGTCACCGCGTATATTGATGCCTTCACATTACCCACCGGAGAGACAGTAGTTTAAGCCATCCCATGCTTTGTAACCTCATTTGAAATATTCATTCTCGCTGATTTATTCCAGGTGGGAGAATGAGTGTAAATTCCCCAATCATTCATCGCCACGGCAGACAATAACTCTCATTCTGTCTAGTCTGATCCATTGAAGCAATAGGATATCCCAACGCTTGGGGAAATGATGTCTCTCCCTTATTGTCAGGGTTCTCCGATGTACTTTTTCTAGTTTTCTTTTGGTGTTTCCTACCGGTGATAAGTTATAAAGTGAGATCTGAGTTACAGGCAGATCAACTCCATGTTTGTACACAATAAATATCAGAAATAAAGCAGAGCTCGGGGACGCAGGTACAGCGGCAGACTCTGCCCTGTTAATCACCGCAATGACAGCCACGGAGATGAGATTTCTATTTTATGAGACTGAGGAGGTGAAAATAGAATTTAAGGGCAACAGACCTGGGAACATCGGTGGGGATCGGAATCTTTACAACTGTCCAACATTCTGGTCAACTGGTGACCATTGGAAGTCCAGCTTAGGTGTATTTTCATGATTATGTCCCTTTAAGTATAAACTTTAATATATCATTTGCAAAATGTGTCCATTTTTTTGTTGAAAAATAAAAAAAACAAAAACTATTTCCCGGAGGCTTCCATTTGTGATACAAAATACGAGAAAGGAAAATCTCCCATAGAGGAATCTCTGTTGAGCACGAAGTATCCAGTAAGCTAATTATAATCACATAAAAACACCCAATTTACAACGTATCAGATAAAGAAACGGCATTTAATGTAGTGTCATCGCTCATCGAGAAAGTCCTAAAATTAGGTTAATGAATAGCAGTGAACTGATAATATTAATACGCTATCTGGATGACCGCAGCGTGGAGCACATGTCTGAACCAACTCACGCATTGAGCTGTGTGTGTGTGTGTATCTATGTTTATTTCCTATGTCCTTAACGTGTGCACATTGCTGGTCCTCAGGTGAAGTATGAATTCACAGCAACTCCATGTGCGCTCAACGTTCCAGATCCGATCACCCTTACGCAGCGATCCATGACCTGACGGCCATATGGGAAGTGTGCATGCGGGTTGGCCATTTTTCCAGGGGCAAGCACCCTGAGGAGACACCAAAACCTCCTAGTAGCCTAACATTCACCGGTAAATTCCAGGTTCTCCACGGTTTTTGGTCATGGCAACAATGTATGGCCAGCATCTCCAACGGCTCCAGCTTATTTCAGCTTAGGATGCCCTCTCTCCTTGAAACCACTTAATCATTTTCAATACAACACAAATCATAATATTTTAAGGTATATATATATTTTTTAGACATAATCAAAGTTCCCCGGGTTAGCGTCGCGTCTCCCGTACTGATGTACAATAGATAATCAGCCATTTGCCCAACACAAGTGGCTTTCGCACCCTTGAAAGCGATGTGCGGGGCGAATTCCCACCCCACCAGGGGAGCTTGGCCTTACAACACGTCTACGATTTAATAGGAACGTGCACTCTAGCCGTACATCCAGTAACAATTACTATCTAATTGCCTGCGTTCTCTCCGGCTGCATGCTCTGCCGGTTATTTCTGGTTATCGGCTGCCTTAATATCTAAATTGATCAATCAGCGGACAAAATGGCATATTATTTCAGAATATATACTAATATTATCAGTTCGCCGCTATTTATTGGAGCTAATTTTAGGTCTTCCGCGAGCAGAGATGACACCGCATTAAATGCCTTCTATCTGATCCACCGTAAATTGGGTGGTTTTTTTTCTGTGTGATTATAATTAGTTAGATATTTTTCTGAATGTACGTTCAGCAGAGACGCCTGTGTGAAGGCTTTCACGGTTATCCTTTCTATAGTAGAAGCTTTTGTTTTTTTATTATTATTATTATTATTAATAAAAAAATCTAATCAACAAAGAACAAAAAAGTGACATTTGCCTAATTTAATATTTTGAAATGTATAATTGTTTTACGAACGTTACAAAGGCATAATGGTGAGAAATATTGATACGTTTGAATATATGTCATTATCTGTGTGGGTAGATACGTGACAAATCCATTTTAATCCAATTTATGGGAAATTGGCATTTAATTGGTATTATTAACCAGTTCTTCCCTTTAGCTTACCAGTAAAAAAAAACCTGATAAACCTGTATTTCGGAAGTCAATCAACTTGAATAAAAGAAATATCAGAAGTTCATCAATTAACCCTTCGCATGCGGCAAAGACGGATGAGTTACGTGTCTGTTACACGGTTCGTGCGATTAAGTACGGCCCTGCGGAATATATTAAAGATATTAACTTTTTTGTTGTACCAGCGAATGGAAAAAAAGAACATTAATTATGAAACGGATCTATTGTATGAGAAATAACTGAAGCCTTTTCATCTCCTTCATCAGCATCCGTCCTGAACCGGCATGTGGTCGTACATGCTATTATTATTATTACTACATAAAATCACAGATTAGATGGATAGACTATTTCAGTTCAGAGTGTGCTTTTCAAAAGGTGAACAACTTGGTCTAGTAACTACCCTTTGTTTTTTGTTAAGTACTAGAAGACCATAATTTTAATTACCAGGTTTATTTTTATGTATAATAACTGATTTATAAGTGTGTGTAGTATGTAGCACAACGGGTTTATGAAGTCCCTCCAGCGCTTGGATGGGCATCACAATAAGGTTATAATTTTTATAGTATAGGGGAGTAGAGACGAAAGACAAAGTCTACACCTCGCGTCATAAGAACATTAACCAAATGAATATCGAAGGTGCTGATAACCTTAGGCATAGCCATTAAAACCCCGTATTAAGTGAATTTATTTGCAATCAAGGGTTCTGGTTACTTATCTTACCCACAGCCCGGAGAAGCTTCACTCAGCCTTCTCTGAAGACACGCAAACCCACCCCATGACTCTAATGTAAGCTTTAGTCTAACCCTAGGAATCCTAGCCCTGTTGTCTTGCCCGAAGCACGATCATCAGTCTGCGGTGTCATTTTACTGTGTGGATTACAGATTAAAGTCATATTTTTCCTGGCACATGATTCAGGCGTCGGGCACTGCGCACACTTGGGGCATCTCACATAATGTCTATCTACGGCGGAATTCCAGAACTTGGGGAAATGTCACCATTAAACATTCTCGATCATCAATACGTATCTCAGATGTGTGATACAGGATCATCCAGGTCACAGGAAAGCTGAGATACATTTGTCAAGAGGAGATAAGCAGCTCACATGTCATGGATCCGACACAGTAGCGATACATTCATCTCTGTTTGATGAATTTGCTTCCATGTCAACAACACATTGCCATGTTTTGTAGAGTTGTCTCCACACATGACAAGTGCTTGCGTTGCCTTCTTGTGCACCCATCTGGTGATGTATCAACCAAAGTCTAACAGCTTCCCAGGACAAGAATCAGAGATTATGACGGCAAATACGAACCAGTTGGTCCATCGAGTCTTTCCATTCTTTTGTCAGCCTTACAGCTCACGCTTATTAACCACCCGTGATAGTCTTACATCTCAGAAATGATTTAGCACTTGCGTATGTTTGCATGTGGCGCAAGCTTTATTCACACAACTTTGGAATTCCTAGGAAAGTGGCCTGTGGGTACCTCTTGGAGGTGGTTGGGAATACATCTGTGGATCCCAAAAACATAGGCAAGCGGGAAGTGAGAGATGTGGTCACAGAGTAGGTCAATATCACTCTTCACTTGGAGATTAAAAGGCAATCCTGGTGACAAATCCCGCAAGGTCCCAATCATTCTTATTCACTGATCCATGCCAGGCATGTAAGGTCTAGGACGTAGCAACACGCGGTCCTACCAATACACAGGTCCTCTTTATCTCCACTTCCATATGGCGAGAAGGTTAGATGCAAGGATACCACTCACCCTAATGACTTGTGGGAGTGGGGATCCAACCGCGGCTTCACTTTCCGCAACCACTGAAGTTACAACATTGGATCTAAAGTTTGAGATTCACCATTATCACCAATTTCAAAAATATTATAAAGAATGTTGTTGAGAAATCCAAGTGCATTTTTTCCACCTGTGAGAATTTCCTATCTGTCCGGCTAAATCATTTCCTCTGTAACGTGTCACTAGACGTGTGTGTGTGCATTTTGTGCCGTTGACTGCTGTTTAACACACTCCTCGGTGTTTAAACTCTCTCTTCTAATTAGTTTGAGGAGACGGGGGGAGCGGGGGAAAGGGACATAGGAAAGGATGGAGGCAGGATACCTTCCAGATTGTTTCGTGATCACTGACTTCTCTCTGCTGGAGATGTGTCATGGTGATGGAGCGCAGGAAGCACCAAGGCTATTAGCTTCATCAACCCTGTTACTTTCATATGAGAAATGTGTTCCCATTCCTGACACTGCTGTGCGATTAACAGCTGAATGCCCACAACAGTAGAAGAGAAAAAGATGCAAACAAAATCCCCGGTGGATGCGATAGAGAGACGATCAGACAACAATGAGAAGGCGGTGGAGTCATAGAGGGGGCTAACGCATTGGAAGCGAAGGGGCAGATCTGTGACCTGGAGGGGGGTAGGAAACTAGGCAGTGGATAGGGAGCAATATATAAAATAGGAGACAAGGCAATTAAAAGTGGAGGAGGTTGAGGCGAGAAGTCATCTGTGGGGTAAGATATATGAAAGAAAGAGACAAGGCAATTGGAAGCGAAGGAGTTTAAGGAATGCTGGGGACAGGAGATATAGAGAAGAAAAAATGGAGAAGGCAATCAAGGACAAAGTAGGTATTAAAGAAGGGGTAAAGCTGAGTGGAGCAGGAACAATGGAAATGGGGGGTAGTGAGAGCCAGAAGAAAGCCAGAGAGAATGTACAAAGAGAAAAAAACAGAGCATTGTAAGTGGAAACAACAGAAAATGAGGTTGGGGACCCTGAAAGTTAAACATTTTAAAGTTCTAGGATTAAAGGATATCCCTACTTAACCAAAGATGCTAATTAATGGATCGTCAGCCCTCAACTTCTTAAACAGGGATATTCTAATTTCTGCCTTGTTTGAGGGACTCGAAAAAGCACCCATCTCTGCTTCAGCTCCTACCGCGATGTCTTAACTTCTTCATTCATCCAGGAGGCAATAAGTAAGATGCTCATCGATGCTGTAACTCGGTTCTGTGTCACAATGCCATAGTATCTGGATATTCTGGGAATGGTCTCCCAGTAGAGGAAGCATAAACAAAACTGTACTTGTGATACACATCAAGCTATCTTTGGTAGACAAAGATCAAAGAGGGTAGCTTGGGTAAAATGTTGTATGTGGTCAATGTCATTTTCTATGCATGAAATCTTTACCAGCAAGCCAGAGAACGTTAAACAAAGGCATTAATGATTCTACGCGTATGGATACAGTTAACAATGTACCTGGCCCGGGCTTCCAAGCCTTTTATAATTCTAGCAGTCATGCTTTTGGTGTTCAAGCTCCTGGAATATATTGTACTCCATTTATTATTAATGCGCTGACACTTTTTATGCTAGCGGATTCTGCAAACTCTGCATAATTGCCAATTAGATACCTACCTGACAATTAAAAAAAAAAAGAAATACCCAAATTTGTCTTGAGGGAAGGATTCAGGGACAGGGAGTTTGTTGGAAGGAGAAATGAGGACACGAGTTCTGCGGGAGGAGAGGAAATCATCTGGTCAGGAAAATCTATCAGATTTGTCAGACATTTCCAGAGAACGATCAACTCACATAGTGCTGGCTTTCGGGTAAATAGAGGCTGAGGAGGAAAACTGTATCCCACGGAACACTAGATGCACCAAACTAGGGTGAAAAAGGAGAAAACCATCACCCGTGTATTTCCCAGGGGGCCACATCGAGTGCCCACGTGTCACCCTTAGGTGGGTGGAAAGAAATGGAAATGTTTGAAGCTGGAGGGGTACGTGGGTGCTGGTTAGGGAGAGATATGAGGTTGGGGTGCTTGGGGCAGAGGCACACACTCTGGCCCTGGGCTTAGCTGGTGAAGCCATATGTGAGTCCAGCTGCACTCACCCATCAAGTACCGGTCTTAACTAGATTTTGTGAATTTTGTGAATTTCAGGTGCTCATTTAACCCGAATGCCCTTTGCGTGAAACTAAAACAAAATGAAAGTAATGGGCACGGGTATGTACTCACATATTAGTGAATACGCGGGTTGTTTTGGGAGTGTTAAAATGTGCTGATATGACGTGCAATCGAGGTAAGTCGATTTAACCCTTAACCTTCCCGACCACTCAACTTCCTAGTGTATCCACCCATTAGTCCCAACAGGGCCCTAAAGATCATTACGTCACTCAACAGACATCAACAGGTTCTTATCTCAAAACATTTAATCATTAATAAAGATTTAACTGATAAGTGTTTATAGTCAGGGGTTCCTTCTATGAAGATCACTCAGCTCATAGGATCCGTCTTCACTGACGTGTTTGTCTTCCAAAACAACAATCAAGTGAACAGTGCTATGCAAAAGTGACACACAATTATCATCGATTGTATTTCTTGTGTACAATTCAGTCCATCGCCTGCGTTTTGAGGGGGCCTCCAAGATTCTGCCGCTTACAGCCAAACCTGCCAAGTTACATCTCCTAAACTCAGCTGGAGAACATCTGACTCCTCTCAAATCTTCACCATCTGGTCATTTCACACGCCAAGTCCCTCCATTCCCAAACTCCTATGACAGCTAAACATTTGTTTCCAGAATAAGTGTCCCTTTTATTAATTCTGATTTGAAACGAAAAACCACAAAAAAAAAACGTAGCAATTGAGTGTCCATTTGCACTTTGCACGGCGTGAAATAAAGCGAGACGATATCGCCGTCACACAACGCACAGCAGTGTTTAGTGCTTAGAATCGGATGGTGAGTCGCGGGTCGTTCTCAGGGACGGGCTGTTTGTCTGTTGGAAGACAGAAGGCTGGCGGGACGGCCGTGAGAGCCGTAGATACAGCAGATGGATCAGCGGAGGTTGCCTATCCCTCCCACCCCGCATTAAACGTGTAGGGTGTTCAGTTATAAAGTTATCAATATTGCCTTAATACATTTAAGCACTGAGTGATTTACGGAAAGTACCGGACACACAGTGTAAATGTGTGTGTAAATATCATCGGACATTGAATGTTTTAGTTGTATGGGTCAAGTGGAAAATAGGAGGCTTTGACTAGTATATTCTAAACTTTGTGGCCTTCTGATTGGCTTAAAGCTAAAGCCAATTAGAATTCAGCAGGTTGGTGATCAATCTGTGTCTATTTGAATTCACTAACATGGAATTTGAGCACACATAGGAACCATTCTACCAGTCGCTGGTCTCTTCTTAGATTCAGGAGCCGTATGTCTGCCCCATGCATGTTTAAATTCCATCACTGTATTAACCACGGTCACTTCTGCCGGGAGGCTGTTCTACTTATCTTCCACCCTTTCAGTAACGTCAAACTTCTATACATTCCATCTAAACCTGTGACCCTCTAGTTTTATTTTGGCTTCTTGTTCTAACATTTCTTCTTTCAGATTTATATATTTTTTTTACCCATAAAATCAATTTATACTTTTGGCATAAATGACTCTAACCTATGACTTCATAAAAGATTAATTGAGCTGGACTAATTGCGTTTCCTTGCTTAAGGATGAAATGTGTTCGCCACAGACATATGGTCTTATCATTCACCGCCTCTTCCACATGGTTCCGTGTTCCGATGTTACATGTACATGTATGGGGAGGTAAAGGGTCACGCTTCTCTCTGGAGAAGAACAGCCTGCCAGGATCCAAGAAAGGTCAGCTCATGCCTATTATATAAGCATTCTGCTCGTTAATTAATTGCTCGTTAGGCCAATCATAGCTATCTCGGTGATCACTTGGGGGGTGGTAACACCGGACTGCAGAGACTTCCAATCTAAACGCAGCTGAACGTTGGAAAAGACGAGGAAAAGAGAAAGGCGGGGGGGGGATGGAATCGAGGAGAGATAAGAGCTAGAACCTCATTAACTACAAAACTCCTTCTGCACGGCCTAGAATCAATGTACACAAACAGTAACGAGCGCGGCTCCATCCGACATCACCCACGGCTGCAAAGATCCACGGCTATTCTTCCTCACTACCACGCTGGTTAAAATTGCAGGACTTAATTAAACATGGGGGGGGGGACTGAACGCTGACTACATAGGAGGAGAACGCGGTGACCACCGCTCATTGGAAACGGCAAATCAAAGCTTACTCAACCTTCCTGTGTCTATAACGTATCCAGCATCTCCACGAGAAGCTGCGGCATTGGGAATGTCCCTCGGACGCTGCCCTGGGGATCGTCACTTTTATCTCTATATGACGGCTGCGATTGGCAGAGCAAATTAGGGGGAACCACTGGAGGGTATCGTAAATGGTGTTCTGCGCATGGAGGAGCACCGCGTGCAATGGCCTTTTGCATATGCAAACAGCTTACTCGCGTATGCATGAGTATTGCTTGCTATATGACAAGGCAGGCGTCAGCCCAGTGCCCATGCGCTACTGGGAGATCCCCAGGGGAGAGGTAGCACCTTCTGGCTCTGAGGGCAGGTAAAACCAAGTAACCCCAGTAACTCGCATGTGCACTGGCACACATATTTACACTCTTAATAACACAAACTTACACACTTATACACAAATACTTAAACACATATTCATGCTCACACTTGCACATACGTATTCATGAGCACAAACATACACATTCATGCTCACATACACACACTTACATTTATGCTCACACACTCTTACACAAACACATTCACACTCACTTACCCATACACATTCATACTAGCACAGACACACTTATCCCTATACTCTCTCTCTAACATGTATTCCTTACTCACTCACTCCTCCTTACCTACTCATTTTCTCACCCCCCCCCCTAATTTACCCACAGCTTTCTGGCTGCTCACAAACTGTGCGAACAGTCTCACTTTTACCGCTTTTACATCACGTTACGTGACCGTGCTTTGCCGCCTACCCCGGCCAGCCCTTTGTGAAGATTGCTATTGCCCCCTGTTCCCAGGTAAAACTGCCCCTGGCGACAGCCTCCTCCAAGCTCTGCAGAGAGTTTAGCAGATACAGAGTCCCTAGTTACAAGGAGTCTGAAGGTTATTTTTAAATTAGAATGACTGTTCCTTTAAGATCGGTACTCGTTAGAAAAATCCGTCAGATCCGTGAAGTCGTACTTCAGTAATTTCATAAATTCATTTCAGGAAGGAAAGACTTTTAAGGAGAATTTGCCTGCAACAAACTAGGAACTACAGACAGTTTCTTATCTGCTGTCATTTTCAATGTTTCTACACCGGCTGATTGTTCTTGGGCTGTGCTCGATGGTTGATAAACAGAAAGAATGATCTCTCCTTTGCATGGAAAACGCATTAAATATCTCCTTCCGTGAGAACGGCGTCTGGATGGAGAGAAGAATAAGCGGGCTAGAAAACCGAAAAGAGACTTTATCCGCCAGACTTGTATTATGGAGGACCAACCTTGGCAAGCTTCTTCTGCAGAAAACTTGAGACGGCCCCGTATAATGTATAGGTAAATCTCCAATATCAACACAAAGGTTAACCTACACATCCCGCAAGAGAACAATGCCACCTGCAAGAAACCCATGTGTCCTTTGTTCCAAACATTCACATGGTTTCGTTTCATGATTACTCGGACACCTGAAAAGGGCAGCTCTAACGCAGACAGTCTTGGATTTACTAGGACAGTCCTGGCACGGGGGAATTCCGGATTATTGGGGCTATGCCGGATAAGTAGCTGAGCGCAGACCCAGACGGAGCGGATCCGAGCGCCAGTTTGATGCACAGACTCTCTCTCTCTGTGTTTATCTGCAGACGCTACACAGCGTATACATTCTGCAGACGCGGCTCCGCGCACGCCCGTGCCAACGTGTCTCTGAACCTTGAATTTCACTAACTGACTTGTTTTGTAAATGAATCCACTCCTCGTTTCCAAGATTTGTGGCCTTGCCATCTGTTTGCTGCCTCGAAGCACAATGACACCGCTTTTAATATCACATTGACAGTATGCAGCTTACTAACGCGGGGCTCTTTGTTATTACAGAACATTAAAAAAATATATATATAATAACTACCGCATATCAAATCTGCCACGAGTTCTTATCAATAAGAATTAATAGTATGATGTAGGACTTCCTATCTTCTGCCCTTTATAGACAAAGGACAACGTGACCGGGGAGGGCCGGTGTACACGGGATGCTTTTTAGGGACCTGGGTTCTATCAGGGGGTCCGTATTACGGCTGCCCATCTAGACAGATTGCGGTGTGGGCGTCTGGTGCCGTCCTCCTGGTGCCGGGAACATCTGCTTAGTGTTAGAAAATGCTAATTGTCTTCAGCGAGGACAGAATCTACCCAGATTTGCAGGCAGGCGGCACGGAAAGCCACAAACATTTACATTTCTGGGAGCCTGACCCTCTCGGCCTGATGAGCAGTCAGAGGTTCGGGTTTTTGGAGGATCCCGCAGGAAAACAGGAGATGCTCTACCTATTAATCTCCTACGCCAACCCATAAATCTTTCAGGATAATTCCAGCCAGCATATTCCGCGGGCATTATCCCACCTCTAAGAGCAACGCTACACCCGGAGCTATCCTCGAGGAGAGGGGCCGGGGCAGGACAGGCAAAATGGGACCCTTCATGACATCCAATCAGGTCCCTGATTATACAGCAAGTTCCCACGTTGAGATAGCAGTACTAAAAAAAACAGCTGCTTAGAGTGATGGGAGTCTGTAAAAACAGAGGTGTCTATGACTTGATCATTTTTGTGCTCCTTTCATGGTGAAAGGTGGTTGATCTTGCCTCCTGAAAGATGCCCCCACCATCCCCTTGGGTTAAAGTGCATTACATATAACTGCAAGACATTCCTTCACCAGTAACAACATTATAAGACCCCCCATGACCGAAGAGCCCTCCAGCACTCCAGGGGTTACTACCTCATCTACCCAGTCTATCCGCAGAAAAAAAATAAACAAAATGGGATCTTTTAGCGGCCAGCACCGTTGCCATAGTGACTTTATCTTGGGCTACAGTACGGATCTTTTCATCTTTAAGACCCAGAGCTGCAGCCAATTTATTATACCCCCTCATTACAGACCCACAAGCCCGCCTGCCTGCTAAAACTCACGCGGAATTACAACCCCGGCGGGGGCGATTACTGCGCAGGTAACATAACTCCTGAGATGCTTTCTGCTCTAATGACGATGGGGGGGGGGACAAAAATAACTTTACAACCTGGAAAAAAATCTCATTCATTAAATTTGCTGCTGGGACTGACAATAAATGTATACATTTCACTTAGAGACGTACAGAGTATATAACGTTACAGTCGCGCATGCTGGAGACTCCTGGAGTAGCCTTCAACGGCTTGTATGAGTCACCTGGTTAAACAGAGACATGATATAGAACTATAATAACCTCAAGATGGAAACTGTTACCAGAATCCTGGGATCATCAACCATGGAGAGGTCAATCGGGCCACAAGGGTTTCTCCCGGGTCACCACAGCTGGACGAGAAGTACCCCTCACCCCAAGCGCCGTTTAGATGTCATGTAAGGAGGTTTTATTTTACTTAGATAAGTGGAACAGCCTCCCAAAAGATGTGGTGGGAATTTAAGCATGTATGGGATTGGCGTAAAGCTCCTGAATCTAAGACGAGACCAAGGAATAGACCCCTCGGCGTATTGGAACATGCCCCTCATATGGGCAACCGAATAGAAACCGACCATGACGGCAGCGAACAAACATTATGTGTTCCTTCCTCTCATCATATGAGATAACGTGCAACTTCAGACTCTTCATTCTTAAATATAGGAGTTGGAAAGCTTGCTCCAACTCATGGAGGTTTGCTCCGGTAAGGCACGTACCCCCTACTCACCCACGTGCCAGAAGACGTACACTGCAGTTCCAAAGTTTGGGGTCACTTAGAAATGTCCTTGTTTTTGAAGAAAAGCAAATTTTGTCCATTAAAATAACATGAAATGGATCAGAAATCCAGCGCAGACGGGGTTAATGTTGTAAATGAGTATTGCAGCTGGAAACGGCTGATTTTTAAAGGGATATCTTCATAGGCGTACAGAGGCCCTTTATCACTCCCATCACTCCTGTGTTCCAATGGCCCTTTATCACTCCCATCACTCCTGTGTTCCAATGGCCCTTTATCACTCCCATCACTCCTGTGTTCCAATGGCCCTTTATCACTCCCATCACTCCCATCACTCCTGTGTACCAATGAAAAAACCTTTTGCGATTATGTTACAGCCTGAAGTTTCCCTGATTTCCATGAAAACAGCTCAGTGACCCCAAACTTGTGGTGAACGGTGGTGTATTTCAGGAATCCATATAATGTTATTAAATGGGGAATAGAAGTGTCAGCAGGTCCAAAATTTCCCACCAAGTGTCTCCCGACCGCACAGATTGTCGGCCATGGATTTACGGATCTGGAACGGCCAAACCATGGATTCCTTACAATTCAAAAACCCCAATTTATTATTAATTATAAGATAACTGATTTGTTTAACAAAAAAACTTTTTAATGTTCATTTGATTAATTTGAGAATCCAGAATATCAAAAACAAAAAAACATTTGTTAAAAAAAGCGACAAAACCCTAAAAATATACAGCAGGACCGTCGCTCTTATGTGTCGAGGATAAGACTTCAGATTGAGACTCTTGGAATCTTAACCCCTTTAATAGCCCATTGTGAATACTGGCGTCACCTGCAGGGATATCAACCATGGCATACGGGCAGAAAAGGCACCATCTGGAAGTCTTATATACGATGACAGCAGCGCAGAAAAGGAAGGCGGACGCAGAGAATGTACCCCTTCACCCAGAGATTGGGGCAAAAACTCGGAGAGTTCCCCGGTGGGTTTATGTGTTAACTGGTTACTCGGTGCTGTGTAATGGGCATTTTCCTTTGCTTTCTAGCGTGCAAAACAACAGCACCCATGTGAAACTGCAGTGTGGATCTGGTGCCAAAGGGTGCAAGGAATTCTTCACCTCCAGATAAAGATAAAATTAAACAGAAAAAAAGCCCCAAAATATTCGCAAAGAAAAAACGAGGATCCTTTTATTCGCCTTCACATTCTGATAAATCTTTTAAAAAGAAGGGGTGAGCTTTGGGATGGGTACACTAAAGGGTTAATCTGGATTTCTGGACAGATTTTCTGGATATCTCAGAGCTTCTGTACATTGTTTTTATGGCCTACGGCTGGCCGTCGCTTGATTACAGGCCATAGATGCGACCTGGAACGGATCCCTCGTTAGAGGTGGAAACGTTCTGGAGAACCGCGTGCCCTCCTGTTCTCTGGACCCCGCTCGACGCGTCTCTTCCTCCCCCCCTCTACGTGCTTCCCATTAGCATGCGTTGGCAGGGGCAGGTAGCCTCGGCACGCAGAGCTGCCTGCGGGTTCAGACATTAAACTGCTAGATGGGGTCTTGCGATGGGTTTCAAGGTCATTTACAAACACCATCTGTCCGCAGACTGCGGGGGGAGAAGACGAGCCAGCTTTTGGGAAGTCACGTCTCTGGTCCCCTGTCTGTCTGTACATCTGATGCACGACTGCTGGTGAAACACATGCTGAAGAACAGAGGGAGAGTCCGTCGCGCAAGTCTTTTCTCCGGCAAACAGGACGGGTCCTTAAAGATGGATCTTTCGCTTCTCCGAACTTCTACCGTTCGGTCCACTAAATAAAACTGAACGCTTAGAGATTTATAGAAGCCACCTATATGTATTTGACCCCCCCCCTTACATGGGGGCAGCCATTCTTCAGCAGCATGAATATTTCTCCCCATTTGGTTATTTTCCCCGATTGTTAATCTCAGCCCCTCACCGAGTTGAGACAGAGTCATCCACTCGGTAAGCAAAGTGTGGGAATGTGCAGAAGAAAGGGTGGTACAGCCTCCCTGCAGAGGTGGTAGAGGCTAACACAGAGAATTGAAACATGCATGGGATCAGCATATCGATGCTGAATCTGGGTCAAGACCAACAACTGGTAATTGTTCCAGCTGTAAGGACAGCGAGAGATTTCAGGACCATGGACAGCTCTCCATAAAGTCATGAAGGCTTCCAGGGAGCTGGGGCAGCACAGCCAGAAATATATTAGCCCCCCCGGAAAAAAAATAACTCATTGATTGACAGGGGGAAGGTGAGCAGCAAAGCCATTAACTCTCTCAATGCCAAGGGTGAGATAGACACGCACCAGGCAGACGTCTGAAACCTTTGCATGCAAGTGATATGGGTTACAACTATTTTAATGACATCACATCTCTTGTGCTTAGAACACATTACCAAGCATGCTTCTTAAATCAAGACGAAGCACGTGGGTTTGCGCACCTAAATACTTTCCGGGGTCTCCTGAGAAACCATCTCAATACAGCGCATGCACTTCTGCTTGCAGTCAGATAACTGAAAGTCTTGGCAGGACATCCCATAGCTTGTATAGAAGCCCAGGACTGTTCTGGCAAATTCAGGACCAATGGCTTCTATTGGTCTAGTGCCCACTTAATATTCAAACAAAATAATATATTTCCAGCTTGATAAATTAATAAAAAATACAAAATAACTCAATAAGAAATCCATATAATCCCCTCCATATCAGGGGCCCTAAGAACAAATGGGGCCCAAAGCCGCCACTTAATTCGCTTCCATGGTAACGCGACCTCTGATTAAGGTCACGGTTTTCTGAAGCCGTTCCTTCAGCCTCCCTTCCTCCCTTCCACATCTAATTTTTGTGCTAATGGCTTCTAGCTTAAATGCTTTTAAAAACAAGAACCCATGAAGATGACTGATGGATGAAAGCAGCGAGCCACAGCCCCGACTCGTGATTAATGAGAGCTTTCATCCGCTTGGCATCCCGGTTCCCGCACTGGATGGTGATCAAAACCTACAATGGCTGCCGTGCTGCGGGTGGAGGACGGACACGGAATCCGGTGACCCGGGAGACAGATACCATAACGGGGGTTCCTCACCGTCTACCTTCTAGCGGGGGAGGTTGGGGGCAACTCCGGGGGGTTCAAAAATGGCGTGAGAATGGATATGAAGTAGTAGACATTTTTACACCCTATGGCAAAGCAGAAACGTTACCAGGAGAGCCAGCAGGCTTAGTCATTCCAAGGGGCACGCATATGGGTCCGGGCACCGACTTTGCTTATCACAGAGGGAGACCAACTACAACTCATTGCCAAGACCTACTGGGGGCCAAAATGTATCCCTTGGGCAGCTGATTCTCTCACGTAGAGCATATTTGCTGAGTGTTTTAGGTCTTGGTGCCATTTTATTTTGGATTGATCATAAAAGTCTGGAACAGAAGCCAGTGTTTCCATAAGCACAGAATGTCTGTCCTCAAAGTATTACTTCTTATCTGGAAAGAACTCAACCTGTTCCTTACATTAACGATGTGACTTTACATAAATGTGTGCTGAAAAATCCCCGCTGGTGTAACTCGCTTATTGTAAGTGACGGGCAAATCTCTAATTTGCCACAGCAGAGACAATGTACGGACCGAAGGATGATACAATGGTCTTGTGTTCATGACCTCATGGCTCCAAAGCCACGTAGATTGGTGATGGCTAACCTCCAGCACATCAGCCGTCGTAGGCCACCAAGATCTCCAAAAGTCAAATGTTCTTCCTACAGAAGGTATTTGTGAATATCTTGGGGATACCTTTTCTAAAAACTTCAGTAACACAGAAACCTCAAATTTCTGGTCGCTTGCGTCATGGAGAACACAAGAACTTTCTTTACTCCCTGAACTGTGGAGTGTGGAGTGTCTGCCAGGAGAAGCGTGGTGCCTTCCGTCATTTTCATGGACACATGAACTAATGGTTAACGATCACAAAAAAACTAATAGCAAATATGACTTCACAATAATAAAAATAACCAGTATTATAGTGCGAGTTTGGTACCTGAAGACTGGTCTTTCTGTGGTCTGGTGGGTTTGTCAGCTGTTTAGGTTTTCTGTAAGGGTTCTTCACCTACAGCAGTCCTGTCCTTGGTCTGGAGTTTCGATCTACAGAATAAAAACAAAGTTATAAGGTTCACAGGTGGATTTGCTATTTGTATTTCTATTTTTGTGACTTTTTACTTCTTCTGAATTATTTTTTCTTTAGGTATCACTTGTTGCTCATTTATTTAGATGGAAATCCAGTTACCGTCCATGTCATATTTTAGGATGATGACATCACAGAGAAAACACCTCTAAACCGAATTTATTCTCCTTGGTGCCTATGGTTGCTTCCATGACTGCCATAAATTGGAACTATGATCATAAAAGAGATATTGGGGATTAATAAGAAAAGTAGTACAAGAGCAAAAGTGGTTTTATCGCCGTAGCAACAAATTGAAAGGACCAACCAGCAGGGCCTCAGCCTCCTATGTTCGTTGTCATGGTTTCTTGCCAGGAGTCTGTGTGAATTATGTAAGGTGTAGATGGTGATGTGGAATTCGACTTAAATGGGGCAGTCACATCCACCTTCCTTCCCATGGACCTTTCCCGTAAATTAGGCAACACTACCAAAGTCGCGCATGTACAGAACACTGATTGATTTTTACATAGCAGGGGCAACACTGCCCTGTTTCAGCATGAACGTTCCTTTAAGACAGAAAGAGACATTGGAATGAGGTTAATGGGTGATGATAAACGGCGCCTCGGATGAGGGTGATAGGTCAGATCCTCCGATTGTATAGGTGATCCTAACCCTTTAACATCTCTATACAATGCATGATGGTTCTATAACACATTCTTATGTCTATAGACCACATTTGCAGTAAGTGGGGTTTTTTTTCTATAGTTATGGTTTTTTTTTTCTTATTTTTCTGCTTTTTGGCTCAAGGTGGTAAAGTTGAATTGTGTGAAAAATGCAGAAAACTGAAACAAAAAGCATCAAATTGCAAACTGAAAACCCACAGATGATTTGTCCTCACCCTTAATCTGTACCTTGGCCCCGACGCGCTCCCCTCCCCACACTCGCTTCACTCCAATTCCCTTTTTATCCGCATGCCTTGAAATTGGCATCTGCAGAATGAACCCGAAAAAAAAAACACTTTAACCCTGACCGTGACCGGCCAGATTGATAATCAACCGCCGCGTACATACCAAGTGACAGCGACAACACAAAGAGACACACGGGGGCCGAACAGAAGCTGGCCCGATAAAGGATGAGCTACCCTAGACTAGTTTACCTACCCAGTCTGTAGCCCTACGCTTGGCTGAATTAGGATGATGGGAGTTGTAGACAGTCTCTGACATCACAAGTGCCACCGATTTACACGTATATAACATGGGAGGTGATATGATGTCACAGTGCGTTCTGTCCAGAGATCTCCTCATTTTACATGCACACTGTCAGATCTGGGGTACCTGCCACAGCAGCTGAGACGTAGTTGTCAGGGCTGTCTCAGCAAACTCAAGACTGTTGGGATCTATCTGCTCGCTGACAGACACATACATGTATTCACATACATACCTAAATCCCCTTAAAGCGAAACAATAAATATACCACCAGTGACATCCATCAATAGATCAGCAGGTGGCGGGGGGGGGGGGAGTTTGGACGGAACAATGACTTCTGTCTATCGCTTTCGCCCCAAACATTCTGGAAGAAGCCGAGTACGAGAGTTCCGCAATCCTTTCCGCTTACACACACGCACACGTACTAACACACCTAATCTCCGCAATATTACATTATTAGGACTTGCGATCACAATTCTTGCTAATTGCATTAACTTTAATCTCCCTCCTGGGCGCCTGCCAGCATACACTCCTTAATGTGATCGGATTCATGGTTGCCTAATCTGCTCTGACAAGGTGTCTGTAGGACTCTTCCACCACCATATGGACGTATTGTGAAGCCGCGGGAGGACGGCGAAGCTTTACCTTCGACCTGCTGCCCCTCGAGCCAACAGAGTGGAAGGGAAGCAGCAGATGCCTGGCGGAACTGGCAGCGCTGGCCACGAGGATGCTCAAGGATGGTGGTATTCCCTGGCTACCTTATTATATGCATTCATTAGGAGAGATGGCCCCTATTAACATGCCCGTTCTGTGGCTGCGTTCACACAAGCTGCTGCTGAAAATAACGATGTGCTCATCTGTAGGGGTCGTCGGCGCATGTTATTAACAAACAGATTGAAAGAAAACTCTGCTTCATTTCTTAAGCACCAAATGCAGTGGTGGGACAAAGAGCCTCACTGAGGTATTAGGCGTCATGGCGCGCACAAGCCGGCCGCTTTAACAACATTAAGGTGGCAGTCAGAGGGGCAGCTTTGGTTTGCCGGTGGGCCAGTCTGGCCTTGGCCAGGGGTAGGTAGCGATAGGCTGCGTAAAGATATTCCACTTGCCTTATCACAGTTCTCCTTGCATGGACACCTTGCCTACCTCCCAACGTTCCAAGTCCGGACACTTGAACTTGGGGGTGTGGCATTAGGTGAAGAGGGTGGAGCTAGTGCAGGCAATGGGCATGGTCAGGGCGTGGCACCCACCTTCCAGGCAGAGCCACCTTGTGTCAGATGATCGCGAGGTGGCCACATGGGAATGGGAATGGAGATCTGTGACCAGTCAGCGAAGGTCAGAGCTACCTGTCCTATGGAAAGCGGGGCTGTTGGGTGGTATGCCCTCACATCTGTGGGATCCTAAAGCCGATTGGGCAGAGCTATAGGTGAATATACTGCCCTGGAGGATTGGCAATTAGCGACTGCCACAACAGATAACTTGAATGAAATTCTGCCATAGAGTGCGTTCCCTCTCCTAGAGGGGGTGACGAACCGGAGTGGGGGGGGCATGGATACTCGGACGGCTAAGGGTAATTTGCAAGTGGGATAGAAAAGGAGATAAAATAACCTAGAAAGGGAGCGTGTAGGATAAACGCCACGTCCGCACACACCAAGAGAGCGACAGATTGCCCCAGAAGCCCAACAATCAGTTACCATACCCAGGGCCATTGGGTAAAAAACTCTGAGGTTAAATAGGGTCACCTGTATTCAGGCAGGGATTCCAACAGTTCTACATCCATGAGCAACACTCCAGTCGGTATGTTCAGACATCACTCAATCCGAGTAGAATATAAAGGAGTCCACACGGCTGTCTCACCCTGAGAATCTGCCCCTTCACCCCCAGACTGGGGTAAAAATCCTCAGATTCGGGAGCAAATCCTGACCCTCTCCAGTTATTTAGTATAGCAGCCGATATCCATAAAACATCAGAACCCGCACAGTCCTAAAGCACGCTGCGTAATCCCACCTTCACAGAGGGAGGCGATCCTGCGCGAAGTCATACAATATCTGATCTAGTTTTCATAAATAAAAATACATCTCCCGGGTCATCTCTTCCCGACCCGCATTCTCCTGCTGCCAGGCGGAATGCGGTGGGCTTAATAGGGGGGAAGCGGCGTGGGCTTAAAGCCTGGTTATAGATGCGCGCGGGTACATCCTTAGATTCTGCACAAAGGGAGAGAAAAAACACGCAAGCGAGGTATCCTTAGTAACCAGGAGGAACGGTAGCATTTCTTTGTTTTCCCTTTCTAAAATTAAAATTATTTACACTTAGTTTATTGTTGTGCACATCGTCGATTTTTTACGCCCGACCGATCTGGTTTGTTGAAGTTGAAAACGCGGACCGCATGCTGAAAACGGACATTTTTTTTTTTAAATCAAGGCTAAACAGTGGTTTCCCTTACATTCGTTGCGAGGTCCAAATGGTAAACAATATAACTCATGCAAAGTATTTTATTTTTGACACGGTATCTACCATCTGTCCTGGTTTTAGCAGAACAGTCCCAATTGCAGAGCGGACCCCAGCTGTTCTGTTCTGGGCATGCGCGAGCATATATGTCTCTATACATAGGCAGTGCCCCCAGCCTCCCCCTCCGCAGCCACCAGCCTCACTGGGGAATGTTGCGTTATGATGTCATATCTCCATGATCCGTGTCTTAAAGGCACAGCGCATTTTAACGGAGTCTACGACGGCTTAAGCTATCGTCAGATTTTTTATTCTACGGATCTCTTTGTTTTATCTATGATTACTGCCAGAAAATCTTCTAAAAATATAAACACCTATTGCATTTACTCCCCAGTTAACAAAAAGGTCATGTATGATATCACATTCTTTTGTTATTTGCTTTAGGAAAAAAGTAACAAAGTATCCCCCGTCTAAGCATGCAAAATACTCACAAAGTAGCTATTTAAATATTTTTTTGGAATGCCATTTGCATAATTATTAATTTTTTAATGAAAACACGTCTGAATCTCTAAATCGCTTCTACATGCGCGGAATCAAGGGAACACATGTTTAAATATTGAGCAAACACAATTGGCCTCATGCAAGTCTCCTGGTAGTATTATCAGATGGGGGGGGGCAGAGCTCCTGGCTAAACAGATAAGCAGCGCTCCTCTGGGGGAGAGGAGAGGAACGCGGTTTCGCTTCACCTGCTAAACTGTGTCACCGTCTCCATCCTGTTATCTGCCTGAAGCACTCCCTCCAAACACAGACCATGCCGGCTGGATATGCATGGAGAGCTCCTCCAACAAGGGAACATGCGCGAGATTACAAAGGAACAGCGGGGACCAGAGGCGAAACGCGGAGGGGAGAGACATCGATGCTAGATAAAATAGTGTCATTACACACAGGAGCTAGGTGAACCATATCTAAACGTGTTATCTGCGGGGAAAGCCACGGGGTGGAGTGATAACGAACCGGATCGGGGAATTGGATTGAGTTCTTAGGGGGGGGTGTTAAATGCTTACATGCCGGAGCTCCTTTGGGGGTAAGTGACCTCTGGCGCCAGCCTGCTTAGCGTTACAAGCCTTACTAGCCTGTATTTGGCAGTGTAGCTACTGCAACCCCAACTCCCAGCAGCTAAGGCAACCCCTGGCTTTCAGGTTGGTCTATACTACAACACTTTTTCTTGTGAAAAAAATATAGATTTCCAAACGGTGCCTTTTAAATCCTAGCCTGGGGTAGTGGAGAAGTAGAGGGTTTTTAGAATAATGGTTGATTGATACAATCTTATTAATACTCAATGTTTATTCTTTTCTATTCTTCGCTTTCATCCTAAAGAATATTAATTTTGCCAAACAAAATGTTTATAAATAAAAACTATGTCATGTTACTAGGACTAAAACTTGGGGAAAGGAAATGGCCCTTTGTTTGCAGAGTAAGAATTAATACCCCGGGAATCTCTGGGTTTACCCCTAAGTGTCACAGTTTTGCCCCCAATGGGCAGATTCTCTGGGTCACGCGGTCTACAGGTGAGGCCTTCTTCTGCCAATCTGATTTATCAGTGATCAAGCATTACAAATGGCGATTGTATTGCTGACAATGATTCAACATTGATAAATGTAAAATACTGCACTTGGGAAGCAAAACCATACATTCTTTATACAAACTAAATGAAGTTAGACAAGGGGGGTCGATTTTTGGGTATAGTAGACTGTAAGAATGTAAATATGTGTAAATGTGGGTAATTGATGCAGAAAATGTTATTTTGTCACATTACACAATACCGTTTAGGTCGCCGATCCATAAGAAAGATATTTTGGGAGAGAGTTCAAAAAAGGGCTAATAATAAATGAAGGGAGCAGAAGGACTGAATTATGATTGTGGAGAAACGCAAAGCTGTGTTCAAACAGAAGAGAAGTCAATAAGGGAATTATTTATCCCAAAGACCAAGCAAAGCGGACCACCGCTAGAGCTACCACACAAGACAATGGTTCGAGTTTTAGGACAATGGCTCCATTTCAAACAGATGGGCTCTAAAAAGTTTTACAGAATTTAGAATGTCTTTTTCATAAAGGCTGTTACTAGAACCGCTTGACTGCCAGCATTATGGAGGCATAACAATAGAAACGTTGTGATTGTCCGTTACAGGGTTAATATTTGTGTCCCAAGCATCAGCTCGTGTAGACAGTTTGTCGTCCTGGTCGTCATCCTTCTAGAATGCCAAGAGTTAAAGCCAAGAGCATGAGGAGCCGCTAATAAATAAACACTACGTGACGTCTTCCTAAGAACTGGAGCCAGATTCACGCTGGGCCAAAAGCTGATCCTTTTCTACGCGCTGGCTGCGCTCTTCCAGGTGAATTGAGTCAATGTGTCTGCATATTAGGGACACAGTTGTTAGCTGCAGCAAGGCTTTTTGTGACCCGTCTTTCATGATGACATAACCCAACGAGCCAGACAATTTACTTACCGTATTTCCCCATGTATTTCCACGCACGTTTTTTAGAAAAAAATTGGGGTCTAAAAATTGGGTGCGTCTTATACAGTGGTGGTAGATTTTTGTAACTAAAAAGCAGACCTGCTGCTTACCTTGATCCGCCGCGGCTGCACAGGAACCCAGTGGAGTCACGTGAATGCACATCGCATCACATGACTCTGCTCAGTTCCTGTTCCTGCTCGAGCAAGGCGGAGGGGAAACAGCGCCCCCCACGGAAGTCAGCGAGCGGCAGCAGAAGATCTGCAGTTCAGGAAAGGTGGGGGAGTAAATGCACGTATGTATGTATGTATGTATGTGTTAGCATGGATCCGTGTGTAGGGGGCACAGGGAGGCTGAGAGTGATATGCGTGTACTGGCTGCCTGAGTATGATAGGAGTGCTAGCAGCTAACATCAATCACACTCATATCATGCCCAGGCAGCCAGTACAATAACTTATAAGGGAGCATCTTATGCTTGGGGAAATACGGTATATGCACTAAAAAAACAGTAAAAGTGTGAAAAAAGGGAAAAACATATAATATTAGCATCTTATTTTACTTATTGTTACTTTCATTATTAATTCAGCGTTTGTGGGCATTGACAATTTGTCCTGTTTTGATTTCTACTTGTTGAAGACTGCCAACAGCCCTGATTTTGCTGGGACTGGCTCATGTTTCATGAGGAAACGTTAGCGACGAAGTCTGCGCAGAGCCCTCCACCTTCTACTTAGGTACCCATGGCTATGGTGGCTGTTGAGGGAGCCGATGGGACGGATATAGTGCCCCCTTAAGGTATGCCTGGGGTATCTTCAGTAAAGAAGACCCTGGATAGAATAATAAAACCTCACAACATTAGGGTGCCGGCCCTTTATGCAAATTAAATGATGTTCATTTGCATAAGGGGCCAGACTAATTATACAGCAAGGCTTCCAACCACACCTCTCCAGGAGTCAAACCGTTTTCTACGGTTGTCTTTAGAGAGCCCGGTACATATTCCTGAGCGCCGTTTGCCGGTAAGCCCCGTACACGGAATATATTGCTGATGTTGTTAACACCGTTTGGATGATAGATTCGGTGGAAGTCCAATTACCTGCAAAGGGACAGACATTCTTTCACTTTTAGAGAAATAGCTCAGGGGGAGGCTGTAAATGTATTCATCATAGCGGCGCGCAGAATCTCATTTGTGAAGAAAAGTGAGCGCTACACGCGATTTCCCTGATCTATTCCTAGAATCTTGAAAATCACACATTTTGCAATTTGTTGTCATTTCCGTGGAATTCTCCGATGGTCTCTGCATCTCGGAAAGACTCCTCTATGAGAAAAGGATAAAGAGATGGACCCAAGCTGGATGCTATTTTAACTCCGTCCCCTGCTCCTCTCTGTGCCGCTGATTGAATTACCTCCAGATTCCAGAGTGCTTTATTGATTGCTCGGCTATCCCTGCATCGCATTATGCTGTTCGCGCAAGATTTTCTACACTATCCCCGGTCCCTGCAGGGAAGCGATTCCCATTCACTGCATGAAAACACCAAAATATTCTCACATACTTAGGGCAAGCAGCCGCGTGTCCTGTTGTGGGTTACAAAAAGGGTTTAGAGGAATTGCCTGGAAAATTTCACAAGTTGAGTCAAACGCTTGTGTCATCGAGGTTCATAACGCAACGAGTCCTACGCTCATTAGCATACAGGGGCTGCGCAAAAAGCCGATAAAATGGGCATAGATCAAATCCACTGTGGAAAAGGTCCTCTATTTGGTCAACTTCTTCTAGATGCTCTTATCCCGAGCAGTTTCATCCATACCATCACACCATACATGGTGGCACCATCATGTCACCTTCCATCTCCATTAAAGTTTGGGCTCCTGGTCCATTCATGCTCCATCTACATTACGGTCTGGTCCGACCACACGCGTTGTGAACGCACGTCCAAGGGAGCGCGGATACCTTGGAATCATACCCCATGGGTGTAAATTTAAGTGAAAAACCCCACCGCTGGCCATTCTTGAGTACATTTTCCATCATACTTAGTAAATGAGTGTAAAACGTAACAGCCGCAGTGCGGGTTATTATTATTATTATTGCTATTACGCCTCATTTATTTAGCGCTGGCGGATTCTTCGGCGATCTACAGTGGCGAGGTATAGATTTTAACACCATATTTACGCGAAGATAGAGAGAACGTGTGGAGGGCGCGTCATGAAGGAAAGCCACGGTGTGGAAGGAATGATTGCCAGTGTAGCAGTGTTATAGCACCCGATTATTTCTGCTCGGCGCATGCTCCTCTATGTGCGTGGAAGGTGCGCAGGAGGGCTAAGCCTCCTAACAATCCGCGCACGTTTCCTGCAGAATAATTTAAAGCGCCTACGGGAGCCTCAGACCAGATCGCTGCCGGCAGCTCTGCTCGTGATTAATGGCGTTCGAGGGCTTTTCTGCCTTCCAATCTCACCGAGATCATGACAGAGTTCACCGAGATGCTAAAGCAGAAGCACACGGTTCCTGCCTTCCCAGACAATCCATCCCACACATCAGCAAACCCTAACGGCCGCTCCGCAGCTATCATTCCCCGGCTGCAAGAAAGCAGGAGCCTGAGGGGTTAATACGTCACGGGGCGACCCATGGAGCGCACCCAGGGGAAGCGGCCCAGGGTACATACGACTCTCCCGCATTTACGTGGCGGATGTGCTGCACGCGCCGCGAGAAATGCTTTGAAACGCAGCGGCCGATCCCCGAGCCCCCCTAACATTTCAAATGGCCTGAATGGAATAGGCCTGTTATGGGGTATTGTTAGAGGTGGGATTAGGAGGGGGGCTTAAACACGGCAATAGAATAGGAACATGGCAGCTGCTGACCCTGGGCATCTGCTTATTAAACTCTCAAATGAGTTAAACGTCCTGACTTATGCAGAACCCTTAATCAATGATGCAATGGGATTGAGGGGGCTAAGAGTATCCGGTTCCTTTATATTAGGGAATCAGGGAATGGCCCCCAGCACGCCCCTTGTCCCATGGTATACTTTCCACCTCCCATTTAATGTTCCCGTGGAAGATAATATTTCTCTCCTTGAGCTTAAACCCCAGCGCTGTATACAGTAATGCAGGTTAGCCCTGCAGACCTGGAGGCTGCCACTGTTGTCAGTCATGTGATATTTTGAGTGCCTTTCCTCAAACACCACACTGAGCTGATGCTTTATGGCAATGCTAATGAAGTCTGTTCTCTATAGGCATCCATTCCCACTTGGTGATTGAGACTGGGTCATTCTATCGATTCCCACAGGCAGTAAGATAAGGAGTCAGGGTGTTTGTCTACTAGATTGGACTCAGATAATGGAGTAAGAACTCACACAAATGGCTAACATGCAGCTGTCTGAAAACATTATATTCTTGAACTGAACTGTTTTGTATTTTGTAAACTGTATTTTTTAAGTTGATATTAATAATAAAACAGAATGTTCTCCCCTACAGCTCCCATTGGAAGATTATTCCAGGTATCTTTCACTCATCGTGTAGATGTATACTCTTGTAATATGTAAGCATTACTTAATGTATGTGCAGGTTTGCATCCATGAGTACCTTCTGGGCTAAAAAAAATCAAAATCATGACTTTTCAGCGCTCTCAACGTGGTTCTCCTCCTTAAATATTAACGTCAAGGATACGAGTTCATGCAACGCCTTTGAAAATGGACAGATTTTTGGTGATAGATTCTTTTGATAAAAGCTTTTGAGCTTTTTTTGTTAAAAAAAATAAACTAGTGTTTTCTTAAGACTTTTGTTCAAATCCAATAAAAATGTTCACAAATCTTGTGGGGGGAAAAAGAAGTAAAATGGAAAAAGAGTAACAGAACCGCGCTTTTGGATTTGTTTTGAGTATTTTTATAGATGAGGGGTTTCTATTTCCCCTCTCCTGCTACGCATGATGCCAGATACCGGCAGAGTACCCTCTGTTTCTCTCTCACCTCTCTACCCTCTTTGCATTTCAAGCAGACTTCTGCTGGCCTTGGTTGCCAAATGATTAATGGCAACGTGAAGGAAATCAGAGTCTCCCCGTAGCATTCATCAGCCAGCCCTTCTGCCCAGGTTTAGGGGTCAGGGAGAGAGCAGGGAAGCGCTAGACTGTGTGACGGACGCCGTCGGAGACGGCAGCGAGTCATATGGAATAGGGGAGCTAGCGACTCATTGGGTTATAGAGGAAACCACATCTGGAGCTGCGGCACGATTAGTCTTTGCACCGTTCTATAAAATGATTATCACCTGAAAAAGCAGGTGTACCAGAACACGAACGTGATCTCAGTTGAGAATTGTGTTGGCGGATAACAGATACACTAGAGAACCATGTACTGGACCCATATATTGGCCCCTGACATTATTTGTACTGGAACTTGGAGAGTCGCTCCAGTTTGAGACCAACGAACGGCCCAACCTGGCTCATGAGGAGCAGAGGACCTCTTCCCCTTCCATCTTTGGGTTTTTGACCATGCCCAGGACTTTCCATATCCAGCAGAAGAGTCTGGCTTTGAGAATAATAACTCTCAATTTTTGCTCTCATAAAGCCTAGAACGTAAGACTATGGGACTTTATCACCATCATTTATACATCTCCCTGGTTTATTTCTCAGCGTTATGATAGAAGGAGTCCACTGGCTGCTGCCTTAACCCTGTCAAGCTTCCCTTCGTATTTGACCTTTTCTTTTATTTAAGTCAGATAAATCTAATGAGATTTTTTGGTAGGTTTATCGCATCTCGGTTGGCTCGGAGAGTCCCTGCTTCTTTTTTTTTAGAATTGCACTGAATTCCTCAGGAGTCAAATTGAAGCAAAACAGAATCATGGATGTCCGGGCCCTTTGCCCCCTGCTTTTTCTGTAATAGACTGATTCCAGCAGCCCAAGGACTGATCTGGCTACATGTGGCTGGAATGGGCCCTCGGGGAGTGTGTTTGATTGCAACGCAATTCCTGCCAGCGTTCACACAGAGATAATGGCGAACAAATAGACCAACCCCGTGGAACGAAGGAGAGCACAAGAGATCAGAAAAGGGAACGAGTGCAGGACAGAGAGAGGAGAGAATACAATGGTTAAAGCGTGGGATGGTGGCAAGAAGCGGATAGAGGGGATAAAGAAGTAAGGGAGAGGAGATGGCGGGTTCGTCGTGGTGAGGGTAAAAGTTGCCAAGAAGGGACACTTGGGAGAAGACAAATGAGGGAGAAAGAGCAAGAGAGAGGAGGAAAAAGGAGGGGAGAGAGAATGTATTGGAAGGGAAAAAAGAAAGTAAAGAAGAAGAGGGTGAGCAGGGCAAGGAAAAATAATATAGACGGCAGGAGAATGGCCTCAGACAAAACTATAGCAGGTAGGGTGTAAGACGAGGAGCACAGAAAAGGCACACGTGTTTGGGACAAGGGCTGAGTAAAAGAGATAAAAACAGTGAGAACAGGGATAGCAGAGTAGTATATGGTGCTTGAGCTATAGGAAGAATGAAATGAAAAGAAAGAGAAGATCGAAGGAGGAGAAAAAAATAGAAGAATCAAGGCAAGAAGAATTGAAGCAGGAAGAACAACAAAGAAGAAACATGGGCTAGCAAGAAAGGGAACAGACAGTCCGAGGATGAGAGTAATGGACTGATGGTGAAAAATGAAAGTATCAGAAACTGGGAGAAATAAAAGACAGGAGAATGCAGATTTATTGGAGGAATTAGATGGAGGGTTTGTGGGATGAGCGGCAGTGACGGCTGTTTGCATGGAGCGTAGCGGAAAGTAGATTTTGTACTTAGTTGTACAGGGAAGAATATCTGTATTGATTTGCGGTGATTTAGGTCACAGCCGGCAAGACCTAAACAAGAAATGAATTCCCAGGTAATTTAGAAGATGTAAAACAACATTGTTTGCCTTTTTTTTTCAGTTTCCTGATTCGGTTCAAACAAACAGACAAAAAAATCTATCCTGGGATTCAAAAGAACTGAGACATATCTAGAATATTTCAATGATGAATAAAGGTGACCTTCTACCCGTTATTAAGAAAAATGAGGGGGGGGACATCTCTTCTATTTTGGAAAACCCAAAGATTCTGTTTTATTACTGGTATTAAAGTAAGGCCGTTTTGGTTTAGAGTTCAGAGTTTTTCTAAAAATTGACACCATTGGGTCGTACTTTGTCTTTGAGGCAGAAAAAGCTAATGGACAACCAGTTGCGATAGGTAAACATTGGAACTTAAATATTAACGTAACAAAGCAACGCCTATCCTGCGTATATCCCCACGCTCTATTAACCTCTACCACGTCTGCTCTCTTCTCTACCACCGTGTTTTGGGTTCCATTACAAAATGACCTGAGGTGGAAATAAGCAAGAAAAATGCTGGGTGGAGACCATAGCGTGTCTACGGCGGTCAAAAAAAAAAAATGCATCTTAAATAAATCTCCGATAAATACACGCGGCTAATACGCCGATCTCCAGAAATTAAACGCAGGCTACCCCAGCAGCCTCTGCCAGCTCACGGGTGCCGTCGTACAATAAATCATCCGCAGGATTTAACGGAGACTCTCTCAGGAGGAACAATCAAAGCGAAATTATTTCCAAATTATTGATACGCGCAACGCGGAACACGATGCTAAACTTCTACTTCCTTCTCGCTGATGAGGATTATTATGGGAAATTAATCACATGGCAAAATTGAAAATCTGACATATCACTCATTTAAAAAGCTGCGCAGGCATCCATACATCAATCCATTACAGCCCGCAGACAGAGACGCGTGGACAGGGATTCAAACACCGGGCTGTTGATGTAACCGTTCATTTAATGGGGGGGGGGGTTATGATTTGATTGCTATTAAACTTTCTGCTCAATTTATACAAAACATGACAGGTTTTTTTGTTGTTTCTTTCGAAGGGTTAATCACTTAAAATCAATTTTGAAGAAGGTGTTTTTTCCAGTTTCTAGGGCACTAAGCGCTTTTGTGTCACGTGACAATTCGGTGTTCCCGGCTCAAGCTATGATTGAGACAAAATGTTGCATGTAATGATTGAATAAAGACACAAGTTCAACCCCACTGTTGATCCACAAGAAGGCAATAAACCCACGTTGAAGGGATTTCTCAACTGTGCCCCAAAAAGGACAGTAAAGATGGGCTTCAATACTTTATAAAATAAAATATTGATTTAAAAGATTATTTGACGTGATGGATCTCAAGCACATGACCTACAAAAAAAAAACAGTTAACTGTGAGATTTGGGGAAGAAAAACATGCGTAGACGGCACTATTTAAAATTCCAAGACTCAGCTAGCACTCCCTGGATCACATGAAGTTGTTGTGAAGTCTCTGAGATATCAAGGCTGGCTGATAATGAATGGCTTGCAGGGCAAGACACAGCAAAACCAGCCAAGCTGCACCTTGCCAGCTGCGCTCACGCAAGCTTCCACCTGACCTCACTTACCACCTGCTACCCTGCGAGAGAGATCAGGAGTGCGGATACGGTCTCGTAGAGGAACAGCGGCTCATCCATCTTCTCCTTTCTACCATCTCACCTTTTCCCTTTGTTGGTTTTGTTAGAGAGGCAATTTGTAGCCTCTACAAAAACGTCTTTACATATAAGAATATTCTGCATAAATGTTACAGCAGGAGTTCCCAAAATTCTCATAGAATTCAGGAGCCAAGAAATCATATCTTGAAGTGTAACTATAGGGGTCCTAAATCGTAAGAGCCTGGTTTCAGCTCGCACAGTCCTGATGATGGGAAGTTCCCAGGTATGATAAGAAGCTCCCAGATATGATGGGAGGTTCCCAGGTATGATGAGAAGCTCCCGGGTATGATGGGAGGTTCCCAGGTATGATGAGAAGCTCCCGGGTATGATGGGAGGTTCCCAGGTATGATGAGAAGCTCCCGGGTATGATGGGAGGTTCCCAGGTATGATGAGAAGCTCCCGGGTATGATGGGAGGTTCCCAGGTATGATGAGAAGCTCCCGGGTATGATGGGAGGTTCCCAGGTATGATGAGAAGCTCCCGGGTATGATGGGAGGTTCCCGGGTATGATGAGAAGCTCCCGGGTATGATGGGAGGTTCCCAGGTATGATGAGAAGCTCCCGGGTATGATGGGAGGTTCCCGGGTATGATGGGAGGTTCCCGGGTATGATGGGAGGTTCCCGGGTATGATGAGAAGCTCCCAGGTATGATGGAAGGTTCCCAGGTATAATGAGAAGCTCCCAGGTATGATGGGAATTTCCCATAACAAACTTGGTAAAGCACCTAACAGGTATGATATTCGGCCCACTTCAAACAGAAATAATGAGGACATCACACTATGTAGGTATCATCATTTTATACAAATGACAATTATCAATACGCAGGGTTTGTCACACCACACTAAGGGCATGATTCAAAGGGGCTTTACAATACTAGCAGCCTAAGGGGATGAAGCTAATGGTCACCACACATGGAGTGTGGGCCACTCAGTAGGCTATACAGTACACAGAGGGTTAATGGAGCTGTCATAATTAAAACCCAATGCTTTCCTTCCCACGCAGCGTCTCGGGGGTCCCGACTCGGGTTATTTTGTTGCAGATCACTCAGGGAGCCATCGTTGCATTAAATAGAAGCAGCCCAGAAGCTTCCGTATTGAAAGGCACCCCCTTCTTATTACCCCCCCACCCGCTTTCATTCCCCCGCTCGCTCCCTGGGAAATCACTGAGCACATTTCCGCATTTCCAGCCTCTCAGACAACAGCGGTTGTTAATGTCTTCGGAGAGCGCGATTTGACACAGCCTCATCAGTCAGCGGAGAAAGGAGAGGAGAGGTTGGGTGTCCCAGGGCGAGGGCAGAGAGAGAAACCGTCTCCGACTGTTAGAAAAGTCTGACTTGTGCCCACAGGCTGGGTAAAAACTGAAAGGGATTAGTGTCAGTGGTGAACCGAATGAGAAAGGACAGAAACCCAGACAGCGAGAGCCCCGAGGGACTCTCCGCGCGCCCCGCACCGAGTAACGCGGCTCTCCCCCGGCTTCAGGACGTATGACGGACTCTGCTTAGGAGCATCACCTGGATGAAGACACAAACACATCGCAATGGCCAAACAAGACAGGCTCACGCACAAAGCCCCTCGCGTTAGGACTGCCAGGCACCCCAGGCTAGCAGGGGTTAATGTCACAAACTAAACTCAGAGAAGCAGAGAATCTGACCGCAGATCAGCCCCGTTCACCCGTTTCTCCTGCTGTAAAGACTCAGACCTTAACCAGTCGTTGGTCTCGTTTTAGACTCAGGAGCCAAATGTCTATCCCATGCATGTATAAGACCCCCTTACTCTAGTTGCCTCTACCACTTCTGCTGGGAGGCTGTTCCACCCTCTCAGTTAAGTTAAACTTCCTTACATTACATCTATACTGTGACCCTCTACTTACAGATTATAGCTTCTTGTTCTTCTAACGCATTATTGTTCTAATAAACATTACCCATCAAAGTAGATTTTATTAATATGAATGCATTAAAGCTAAAAGCAGCTGATTTCTCTAGTATTCTGGGAGCATTTCTTCTCCGGGATACATAGGAGGCGATTTCTGCAGCTGCCGCGCACACGACAGAGTCATTAGAAAATTTGCACTTGTGTCATTAACAATAAATGGAAACAGAATTACCAACCATTATACAGGAGTCTGCCGCGCATGTGATTCCATTACCACTGATGTGGCAAAAAAACATTATTAGGGGTTTGTTGGCACAAAGTCCTTAGGGCAACCCTACTCTGTCTACGCTCAAGCTCTTGGGCTAATATTTAGGGAGTTGAAAAAGAGGCCATCATCTAAAACTAGAGGGTCAGAGGCTTAGATGTAACGTAAGGAAGGGTGGTAGATAGGCGGAACAGCCTCCCATCAGAGGTGGGAGTTCATATTGTACATCTGGGTTAAAAATGCATCACGCATCATTTTTATTTGCACAAATGGGGAAATATCCCCTTAATAGTAGAAAAAAGGAAATGTAGGTGGAGATCTCATATATAGCAATAACCTTTATACACGCCATATGGTGTGTTCAAAATAGCATACAGGCCGATTTTATGCTCTACCGAGTAATATCAGCGCATATCACACGCATGAATTCAACGGGCTTAATATTACAACACAAATCTCCCAACATTCCAAATGGACACAGAGGGACACCTTTGTTTCAGGGGGTGTGGTTAGAGGTGTGGTTGGAGGTGTGGCTATGGGTGGAGCTTTAGCGAGACTTATGTGACGGCCGCCTATTGGCTGAGTATGGAATTTAGAAGAATGTATTTAAAATGTTTTCTGTCGTTTATAAACACATTATTGTTACTTCTAGGTTTGTAGAGCCCTGTGATCTATCTGTATATATGTGTGCGTGTGCGTGTATACATACATGTATATATATATATATATACACACACACACACACACACATGTACTTTATTCTAGGAAATCGCTGCAGTAATAGCCCCTGTAAGCGTTACATTATTTAGTGTATTAAAATCTCTTTTTAGCTGCAAAGATCTTGCCCTTCCGCAGCCATCTGTGAGCTGAGACCCTGGAAGAGTTCACCGCTTCCAACAAAGAACCGCAGTACATTGCTGATAAAATTATGAGAGTCCGTCTGCGATGTGACATTGAGAGATGGTGAGACGGATAATTACAAAATAAATGCAATTTTGTTGAAAATGAGATTTCAAAGCCTGAGAATGAAGCTGCGCAAATTCTCACACTCAAAACAGCTGTATTTTCCCCCTATTTTACATGCATTTAATTCTACGTTTCCTAAGATAAATAAATCCTATTTGTCATTTTTATTATAATGTATAATTTTAGATATTTGAGGGTAGTGTGGTTTATGTGTTTTCATGGCATTTAAAGGGGAAATACTTTAATTGTATTGAGGTGTGTTATTCCTTCATGTTTTATAGCACTATGAGCATTCCTAGGAGCTCTCCAGGTTTGATCCCTAGTGTCTCCGGTTAAAGCCCAGCTTCTCCCGGGTCTCTGGGTCAGTTTCTGCAATCTCCGGGAAGAAGAGGAGTGTTTAGCCATGCCCATTCCCTGCCCACTTAAAGGCCGCCTGGGGGCTAGCCCCGCCTCTATGTGCAGCTAGGCCCCGCCTCCGCGCATGGCTACCCCTACCGCCCATGAAGCCACTCACTCAGAGAAGGAGAGCACCAGGGAGCCTACCTAAGGCACTTTCAAGGTATGATCATGACCAGTGACCAAGTAGCGGGGTTAACCCCTGGGACACCTTGGCCGTTGGCCATATAAAGCCTGGTAACGCTTCATGCATTTCCGCCACGACCCTGAATTCACAGATAATCAGTCAAGGAGACCATTATCTGGTTTACAACACAAATCATCGGGCTTTTGTCGGGGTCTGTGGCTCACAAAGAACGCATTGTGTAACTTTTATACGAAGAAAAGACCACCGTGGTATCAGGGGCTTATGTAATTCTACATCTTTTCCTGTGTTGGCCAGTAAAAGAAATCACCTTCGACAAAAGCCTCATCATAAGGACATGTACTGATTTTCTATGACGTACTCAAGAAAGAACTCAAGATTATGGATCTTCCACACCTGAGTTGAAACCAGAATGAAACCATCCATCTCATGTGTTATTAATATTATTATTATTATTTTCGGGTTATGTTCTATTTTTAATCATCTCTGGACCAATCATAAGGAAAAAAAATCATTTTATGAGTTAATGTGGAAGTGGAAAATCGAAACATTTTTTGGCTTTGTCCTTGTACGAAATGTTCAAGTACCCCATTTAAAATCTGTCCGAGGAGACTGATTGCTACCCAGTGTTCTAAGTTCAGATCGTTGGCAGAAAAATTGTTAATTTATTTATAATATGCCACTGAGTGATGATTCAGACACCCTCCGCTGACATTCCTGCACCAAAATATTCAGGGTTTTTTGCCTTTCTCAAGGGTTCGCGTTCTGTTTTATGGCAGATCTCTCGGAATGTTGATCTATCAAAAAGGAGTATGACGAGTGAAAAGCATTGATTTCGTTATAAATCAGGGAATATTTTCACGGCTTATATTTGATGTATAAGTCATTTAAAAAAATGAAATTTGCAATCATATTCACATACTACATCGTCGGTTTCCATGAAGCTGTCATTGTCACATATCGATGACCGTTTTCTTCTCTTTATCTAATGATCTGAACCTATAAAGTGAGTCATGTGATATTGATGTGTTGACATTGGGGCAACCCCCATGTGGCAGATCACCCTATTGGGCAATTAAGCGCCCGGGTGTTCTGCTGCTGAATGGATGGTTACAAAGGAGATCTCTGATCTCCTCCGCCGGCCCGTTTGGACTATGCCAAGTTGGCACAGCCTCCATAGTAGCCTTCTGATTGTAGGTCCGAGGAACTGTGCCATATCCTTAGCTTAGAAGAAACGACTTGGGCTACAGAGATCGGGGTCACGGGTTCCGCCCTGGGACAGACCAAGGAAGGCACTTGACCTAAATATACAACTAGGAGGACTATCTGTACCGTCTGAAGAACCTCCATCCCTGTGTCTTCCCACAAGGCCACCAGAGAGCTACCAATGAACAGAAGTTCTTCTATTCTGTCATTCCAAAAACCCCACAGGAGAAACCACGGTCCTCCTTCTGCCGCACTACAACTCCAATCAGCCTCCATCCAGCATTAAAGAATTGTAGGCATGAGAGTCTTAATAAAACATCCCCAAGCTGTGATCCGCATGGATATTTTTCGGTACGTAGAGACCGTTGAAAGTCAGCTCCGCGTGTGCTTATAGAGGTCAGAGATATAAACCAGACATCGTTTCATTTAACCCTCAGGGTGCCATTATGAACCAGCCTGAGAACATTAGCTTGTGTATTTTTTACTGCACCGCGTGCTCATAATGATCGCTAATTAACATGTAAATCACCTCCGCAGGTGAACGAGGATATGGATCATTACCTCCTCTTCCATTAAAGCCCTGATGAAGACCCCTACTTTGAGGTCGGTAAATTGACATTGTACAAACATACGCTAAATAGTCTTTTATGTTATAAGAAGGGACGGGGAAGATCATATTATATGGAAAACGATCCTTTTAAATACTGACACCGCAAACCTATCAAAAAGCTGTGATTGCTGATTAACCCCTTTATTCACACCACTCAACATCCTTCACAGAGCTGATATTTACTCAAGCCATTACAAGGGAGGATAAGGTGGCCCTGGGACTTTAAGGCCCGGGGCCGTCTAATGAGGAAAGCGCGGCCACCCGTTGGATATGCGCAGCTTTGCGTTTTTATTCGCACGTAGCGCGCGGCCAGGCATATTCTGTTGGCAGCCGCACTCTGCGGCACCTGATCTGTGGCTCCGGAGTATGGGGCGCTGTTGCCCGGCGGCATATATCATGGCATAACTATTTTTGCCTATTTGCACAGATGGCTGGCACTGCTGATACAGCGTCACTCTTCCTAGTTCTTTGGAAAATTAAACTATGAAACTGCACAAAGCTGTAGATTTAGGGTGCCCAAGAGGACCAAGCTTGTACAAGTGTGTTGTTGTTCTTCCTGTAACCAACAGTTATTTGTAGACTAGTATGAATGTGTATGTGCAAGTGTGCGTCAGAGGGAGTGTGTGTTAGAATGAACGTGTATATGTAAGCATTTGTGTTAACATGAATATGTATGTGTTAGTGTGTGTGAGAGGGATTGTGTGCTAGCATGAGTGTGTATGTTAGCATGAATGTGTATGTGCAAGTGTGCGTCAGAGGGAGTGTGTGTTAGAATGAATGTGTATATGTAAGTATTTGTGTTAACATGAATGTGTATGTGTTAGTGTGTGTGAGAGGGATTGTGTGCTAGCATGAGTGTGTATGTTAGCATGAATGTGTATGTGTAAGTGTGTGATTTGGAGTGTGTTGCTGAATGAACGTGTAAGCATTTGTTTGTTAGCATGAATGTGTTCATATAAGTGTGTGTGAGATGAAAGGTTTGTTAACATGAATGTGTGTGTGTGAGAGAGAGTGTATAAGTGTGTGAGATGGAGTGTGTTTTAGCATGAATGTTTGTGTGCGTTAGAGGGAGTGTATATTGGCATGGTTGTATAAGTGTATATTTCTGTGAGTTCTGAGTGTGTGTATGTGTGTTAGTGTGAGTGTGTAAGGGTGTGTAAGTGTGAGAGTGTGTGTAAATATGCGTGCCACTGTGTATGTTAGTTACGGGGGTAAAGGGCCGATGGGGCCACTTGGCTTTACCTGCCACCTCAGCCAAAAGGTGCCTGTCCTCCCATGACTCCCAATAGTGTATAAAAAAAGGTATTTTTATATAAAACACGGTAAATTCTTATCACTCAACACAAGCGTTCAATGGCTAGTTTTCTGTCGCCTTTTTTCGGCCATTAAAATGTTAACCGGACTAAGGTGATCGGGGCCGGCTGTGGCCGACGTTCCCTTTAATTTTACATGCAAGTCAAACTTCATCCTTGTCAAGCAGGCGATGGGATGGAGTCAGCGATTTTCCACGCCAGAGGAAAGGAATGGCTTGTGGATGAGAGTAGGATATCTGTACCGCCTGTGTTAGATCTTGAGGTCACTGGATTATCGCAGTCAGTATACTCAGCAGTTCTCTGCCGTCAAGAGGGACCTTAGAACATAAATCTAGAAACGACACTTTTTGCCTATGAATTAAGTTTTGTTAAAGGACGCTTTTCTGATAAGAATAACGATTATTTCATTTTGCGCAGGATCACTTTATTGCATTTTGTAACCGGTGCGACGTCACAGTAAGAAGGGAAATGTAAAAAGGCAACGGCGAAAACAGGCAAATCGAAGCTCAGGGTTTATCCCATAATTCCTTTTGTTCTTTGGGGCAAGGAAAAAAAGAAGATAAAGCAGAATACCGACTAATTAAAGACTATACTCGGTGCCGAAAGAAATCTGTTTTTAGAAACGGCATTATTATCATTCCTCGCGAGCGCAGAATGGACAAAAAAGACATAAAAGGGCCAGGAAAAAAAAAAAAAACAAGGGATATTCCCCAGGCTGGCCACTTTGAAATCCAAACTAATTTCGTCTATTATTAACCGTTCCGGCAAATTCTCCAGGAGACTTATCAAGCAACAGGCGGCTCAGCCTGTGAATCTGGGGTTCTTTGGAAGCTCACCGGGGAAGGCGCAAGTTAAAAGAAGACGCTGACAAGAGTACCGCAAGGTTAACTCTAATTGCACAATTGAAAATTCATTGCTGTAAACTATAACCCTCTAATCAACTCGCTTCTCATCAATCCCTCCTCCTCCTTCCCCGGCATGTCGGCTACCGCTCTGCGGACTTTTGGCCCCGGTGCAATCATTCCCTGCTTATCTGTTGGGAGACGCTAGTTAGACAAAGAGAAACACAGAAACATAGAATCTGACGGCAGATCGGACCCGTTCCGTCCACCTAGCCTGCCTGCTGTAAAGGCTCATATCAGTAATATCTCTGCCCCATCCACTTATTCGCCTTATTCTTCAACAGTTTGTGAAAGAAAAGCCATAAAAAGATCAAATTGTATTTTTTTAAAGGGTGGAAGCAGACAAGACCGTTACGATTGGTTATCAAACAAGAAGAAAGGCAGCAATCACCAAATGCTTAATTCACTATTTCTTCCTCGTGGGTTCCTCGTGGGTGTGGTTTTGATTAGGGGTGTGTCAGCCCTCTGTGTATACCCAATGCGCTTACACAAATCAGCAAATCAGTTATCCAGTGCTACTGGGATACAAGGTAATACGCACGGCAATAACACACATCACTGCAGATGGGAGACACCGGGGTTTCACCAGAATATATTCAGGGACACCCTATTAAAGTGAGCCGGAATATTTATTAAACTGAGGCCATTTTGTATTTTGACTCTTACAGTAAACGGATTACAGATCAAGCCCTGTGATTAGACTACGAAGAAATAAAATAGAAGAAAAGAATATAAAAAGGTGTATTCTTATTACATATACACATTTTTATTTACAGGACAGTGTAAATTCAATGTTCTAATAACCCAAACGTGTAGTGATTCCTGATCTAAAGGAAACAGGTGACCTGCTTGTCCTCAGATGCCCCTGGCTTTATCTGAGACTTAAGTTCTCACTATCTGGCCTTCTCCCAAGCCATTTGGTTTTAGTGTATAGAGATCAATGATACGCTGCCAGTAAGACTGGGGGACATTATCCAGACAGTTCCTTATCACAAAATGGGAGGTATTGACACTTTTAACCCCTTGCTTCACATTAAGATTCTTTAGGGGTGATTTATTAAGGTACCAAAGGGTACCAGATGCAACACCTAAAATCCCACGCATATAAATGGAATTACCAACCTTTACACGTTACGGAGGCAATTCCACCATGTCTAACGCGGTGGGGAATTTCGTCTGAGTTTTTGATAGCAAAACCCTAGTGTATATACATTTATGAGACAATCCTGTTTTTTTTTTTTGTTTTATTTTTACCTAGATACTCCAGAAATCACAAGGACACCATAACCACGTCAGTTAAGGTAGCAAGCAGTGAGTATATTGGCTTCCCATTTAGTAAAGTGAATTCTTTTTGAGTTTTGGACACCGACACTGATATCTATAATCTTTCTTGCCGTATTCTGCATTACTGGCTCCAGAGAACGTAATTTTTTGTTAATTGTGAATATATTACTGGCTTATTTATGTTACCCAGGAAGTGCGTTGCTCTCTGAAGTGAGTTATAGTGAGCTGCTATGTGGTTGCCGGCCTCTATTAACTATTACTCATGGAGGGCAAACTCAGCTCTTCTTGGAGGAGAAACTCATTAGCATTTGCTTCGTTAAAATAGTGAGATCTCATCATCTATAGCCCACTCTTCAGTGAAAAAGGCGACAGTTGATGGTCCACTAGGGCCTTATAGTCAATAGGTTGTATAGCCAAGAACCAAAGGGTCAACTAGCAACAGGTACGCGGCTACTGTCCTTCCACACGAAAGACGTTGCCATAAACCACCAACTCCGGTGGATTTTGAAGCCCAACAAGCAATCGGAGCACAAAGGTTTCCAACCCGGACCGAGCTTATCGGACAAACCATTGACTCTCCAAGATCTGTTGATCTTTTGATGCCTTGGATGTAAATATAGATGAAGATGCGCCAGCAAACTGGGGGATTAGGGAGAAAAAGTGATTGCTGTGCATCAGGAGAAGCAGCCGAGTGTTTCTATTCAAGCCTCGAGGGCAGGACAAGAGCTGTGCGTGGCGGGGATACTGTGGATTCGGAATGAGTTACTCCGGAACTAGATTAGCATTCATTGGCAACGGTGCCCTTGAAACACACAGCTGAATCTACAGACCCTGTGATCTCTCCAGAATTAAAAAGTGTGTGTGTGTTTTTTTCCATTCTCGCCTTTTTGTTTGTATTTGATTTGTTTGAAAAGTCTAATCAAGGTGAGAAGATTCTGAGGATGTTTCTCTTTCATGTCTCTTAGAAGAAAGTGTGAGCTGATTCTCTTCGGCATAAATTAGCCGTGCTCTCTGCACCTTAAGATGTTAAGGTCACCGTCGACTATCCTTGGCTCGCTTATGGCACGCGGGGCATTTGACCCGGACTGTCTGATCCACGGAGGGATAGGAGGCAGAGCCCACTAAGCTCACCGAAGGTGCCTTTGAGTTGCGTATGATCTACATAAAAATAATTGCAAGTTCTTCAGAGCCAGAGAGCACTAAAAGAGAATATGTAATTCACTTAATTACCTCCTCTAATTCTATCACATAGCAAGCGGGAAACATGAAAAACATTACTGGATTGCACAGGTCTACAGGTTAAAGATGAACACCCTGTAGAAAAATACATTACTGGTTATTACATATTGAGTGGTGTAATTTGCTCCACTAAGCCTGCTGATGCGATGGTAGCCATTGAGGCGGTCATGTGACCCCCTAGGCTCCACCCCTATTCACAAACCACACTGAGCAGAGTGCTTTATGGCAGAATCTACAAGTGAGAAATTAGTTTCCCAATGGACTTTCATTAGTCGGGTGGCCAGGATTTGAGGCCGTCACAAGCTAAGGCCGCAATGACTTGTTATGGCTGCCTTTGTCTAGCGGATTGGGGTAGAGCGGGCTATGTTAGCATCAAGCCTTAGGGACTGGCTACGTACCACATATTGTTGTCATGTTTAAGGCTGTTTATAAAAAAAATAAAATAAGATATTTAATCATAACTATTATAGAATGTGGTGGCAAATAAGACACGTTCGGCCCATCTAGTCACCCTTTTCTCCTGCTGTAAAGACTCAAACCTTAATCAGCCGTTGGTCTCATCTTAGATTCAGGAGCTGTATGCCTGTCCCATGCATGTTTAATACCCTCACTGTATTACCCTCTACCACTTCTACTGGGATGCTTCTCCACTTATCTATAACTGAACTCAGGGGCCAATATAGTGCCTTCTCATTATTATGCTTTTTGACCACTAAATCTGATTGCTGCCTCGTATTCCCTTTCATATAAACAGCACCCCCCATGTTCTTATGGCTGCGATCTGTATGAAAGTATCTAATTCTACAACGTCTAACCGCCTTGAGTAACGCAGGACGTGTTGGGGACATTTCTAAAAGAAAACGGGGAGTCAGATCTTGGGAACATAGCCCCATTCCCATCATTATTTTCCCTGCGTAAGATCAGACTTGATTGAAATTACCTTCTTCTTGGAACCTAAACGCGGAGTGCGAGAGCCGGCTTCATAGAGACAGAAAACAAACACGCACATCTTATTACTATGCAGTAGAAGCCTAATTAAGGACAGCAAAGGGGATTGGGAATCAGCCACCACCACTCATTAAAGGTGTAATAAAACCGTAATTCACTTTTTTAATATGTAAAACCTTCTCCGCCATTTCCCAGTCAATCTTCTTAACGGTTTAGCGGCTGCGTAGCACGCGGGATCCGCACAGCCGTTGTGCCGTAGAGGGGTGGTAAGAGATTGTTATATACTAAAATGAGAATGTCTCCATATTACGTGGCAGGGATTCTATGTATGATATATGTTCAGTGTTGTATGTTGGCGCACGTATGAATCGGTTGGATTGTTGCGAGGCTCCATCGTCTCTTTAACACGGAGTCTTTTCTGCAACGCCTGTTTATTCTGCCGCCTTTTTAAGAAAGATACAAAGAGTAATGTCTGTATATACAGACCGCGCCGCACACAGACAATGGGTACAAACGCGGCCGTAATTACATTAATGCAGCAGCTGAGCATAATTAGCCATTCCTTCGGATGACGATTGTGCCCAAAATAAAAACAGTTTCCTGGAAGTAGAAATGATTGTATCGGAACACCAAGGGTTAATGTTTTTTTTACTTAAAATAATGTGTTTTTGGGCTGATTGAGGATCATGACGTTCAGATGACCTCATGCTAACCATCCCAGGCCAGATGCTTTAGGGAGAAGGGGCAGCGATGGGGGGGGGGGTAAGGGGTAGGAAAGCGCCTTTTCTTCCTATCCTACGATGGGCTAAATCCTATGACGCTTATCCAGAAACAAGTCTGGTGAACTGGCCCAGTTCAGCGACAGCTACGGCAGAGGATTGTGGTGCTAGTAGTTTAACAACATCTGGAAAGGAGCATCTTGGGACTTGTGGTCCAGAAACAGCAGGTGGGGAGCATTACGGAGATTTATGGTTTAACGACATTATATGGCGTGCGGTATAACAGCTTCTGTAGAGACCCAGTTCTCTTTCATTCCATCATATAAGCTAGGATCACTAACGACCGGTGGTTTTGTCCTCTAACAGCCCAGTCCGAGTCCATCTCGAGCCGCATAGCTCCATTCCGCCAAACTACAATGCACTGTACTTTATTTGTTTCCGAGAAGGAAAATTAGATAAAACCAGGAGATTCAATATCAGTAATCATCCAGGAACTCAATAAAACGATTTATATTGGGGTAATAAAGTCATTATGTGTTGGTTTAATATATAGCACTTGACCTTTTGCGTTTATAAGGCATCTTCGGATTCTTCCAATGCTCCGGTACAAGAGCACAGCCTTTCTACCAGAAATAATCCTATGTTTCCTTCTCATTACCCCTACTGCTATTTATAGAGGTTCGTTTGCTTTGTGCAAATGGTCAAGTCATATTTGTGGAATCTATTAATCAGAAAGAGGGCGTCCAGCTGGAAGATCGTCGGGACATGATCCACCAAGGTTTTTTTCTTATGGCTCTCACCCTGACCAAAAGCCTGTTTTCATCTGAGTTGTATCATCTAATTTGTCTTCTAATTACCTGTCCAAGAGTCATGTGTCCCCACCTTGAGCTACCTTTAACGTCAACCAGAAGCAGTACAGGTTTTAAGGACCACTCATGAGCAGAGGTAGATCACTTGAAGGACCCGGCTATATTGCGAAGACATCGTGATGGAACATATTTTAGGATATGGAATGGTCTTTGCATTGGACATCAACCTGATTGTCCTCATCTCCCATCACTATTCTAGATAGACAGTCATCATGTTATCGACCTTAGGTCACACCTGAGGAAGTGGAGGGGTTCTGATGATACCTCTTCACTGCAAATAGGTCTCAGGAAGGACATTGTTGGTGGGTTATGAAAACCTAGCGAGATACTCGAAAGATCAAATGCCCCTGTGTCCAAATCACGGCTTTGTGGTGATCACAAAACCAAGTTTCCTACCTGCATAGAACTTGTTTGGGGACCTGAGAGCTTTCATTGGCTTCTACAGAACCTTCTAACCTCATCACTGGTGCAATAAACCAGGATTGTTAATGCAAAGTTACCAGATGGGCAGTGGACATCTTAGAAATTGGCATTCTGCGCTTCATCCTCTGACAATTACCGCCAAGCCGTATGCAAAATTCTTATAATTAATTCAGAAGACTTTCTGCAGAGGAAAGTCGGGATACAAACCGGCCCTGCAGTGAGCATTTTCTATAAATGAAAGAACTCTTGAGCGGCCCTAATATACAAACCGTTTTTTAAGACAGGATTTGTAAAATGAAGTAGAAAGGAGGGAAATGTCGGCTAAATTGAAGGCATGGCGTAATGTATCATTAAAGCATTAGCTGCAATTTAACGCCTTCCTTTCTCCTCGCAGACATCAAACGTTGCTATTTATTTTAGTCGCGCAAAATAAACAACGCGCGTCCTTCCCCGCGATATAAACGCCCGACGTGAGGTACAGACAGAAGCCGGCCTCTGTCAATTACACCAGTTCAGCTCCAACTGGTAAGAAATTGAATCAATTGGGAAATTGCCATTTAAAATAAATAAATAAATAAATAAGAGGCCAGAGACGGCTTTTCAATCTTAACACTGAAAATAGAAAAAAAAAAGGAGATTCTACATTTCATAATGGCCTTCTCTCCCGTAATGAACAAGAAAAATAAATTAGATTCCAGGCGAAGGGGATATATTATGCAATTTCATTATCTGTCTATGAACCGGCCTGGTTTTCAGCAAGATAAAAATGAGCTCTCAGCAACACTCACACTAAATAAATGGAGTGATTTAATAGCTTAACGAGTAGCATGAAAGAGAGACAGCGGGTAATGTCAATACAAGAAAGAGAGGGTAGGGTCAGAGAATGTACATATAAATAAAATATCACTTAGCCGCTTAAACTCGTGGAGACAAACCCAGAAGAGGCTTCCTATTGGCAAATCTCATTGTTACATTGTAGCAACAAAAACAATTAACACAACAGAGCCAAGTGCGTTGTGCTATACAGAGGCTTGCAGCAAGCACTAAGTGGCTAGTGGTCTGTAAGGCTGGCATGTCCAACCTAGGAGAGTCAGACTTCCCTTTATGAGAGCAGATAACCATTTTCAGACGTATGCCCGCAGGGTGACTTGGTTACTCCAACCATGTGTGATGTTGCATGTCCACACATATCTATGTTCTTACCGTGGAACCCATCATTCTAGACCAGGGGTGTCCAACCTGCGGCCCTCCAGCTGCTGCAGGACTACATCTCCCTTCCTCCTCAGCCTCTTAGCTGAATGAGCATTATGGGAGATGTAGTCCTGCAGCAGCTGGAGGGCCGCAGGTTGGACGCCCCTGTTCTAGACCGTTCATTTCTAGCGATGAACCTCGCGTGTACAGTGGAGAATGGAGTCTATGTGACGTGTCTTAATCTCTTTTACACCCAGTAGCCATGGACAAGGCCGGTAACAATAAACTTGTGTGTTGTACACAAAACGTGTCTCCAATGTGTTCCCAGGTGTGCGCATAACTTGGACAGCTCAGGTTCTTGGTCACACAATATTGTGACACAATATATTGAGTCCCTCAATGAGTCTGACATTGTCCTGAGCGGAGGCTTAATTTTAAGTGTAATGGAACCTCTGTGCCTGGTTGTATTGTAGGAGAGCAGGACAACTTTGTTGACCCAGATCCTCATCTCCTCTGTCCCAAGTAGAAATGCGAGACTCCAGGCTATGATGTCATTAATATTTGTCCTCTACACCCAGAGCAAAAGTGAAGCACATATCTTCCTGCTCCCCTTCCATAACTCCAAGTGTGGAGAGGACCAGACACACCCCAGAAAAGCAAAGCGGGGCAAAACTTTTACAGTATGAGGTCACCAAAATGGTTTGCTCCGGGTTCTAATCAGCATAACTAATTTGCATATGATGTCATCTTATGGCATCACAAGAGGTTACCCATTATAACTTACACAGAATTATTGCTTTAAAAGTTACGAATCCAATGAATCCACTCTGCAAAACACCATTTAGTGGACAGAGCCCCTTCTCTTGTACCGGGGAAGCTAGTTTTGCTTGCCATGTGTAATTCAGTTGGGCAGCAGACATCGTTAACCTTCTGAGTGCAAAAGAGGTGAGCCAAATTAATCCTATCAATAATTGAGCAGATTATGCATTACCGTAATGCTGCCCTCTGTTTTGTTGAATAGCATAACATAAAAGCAGCTGATTTTAACCGTTTTAGATGCCGGGTGGTTACACTCAACAAGTGAGTAGGTATTTAAGGCTAATGATTACATATGCTTTGCGTGCAAGAACTCCCCCAAAAACGCCTTTTTACTCTTTTCTTAATCTACACAAAAAAAATCCGGTAGGGGTTGGTAAAGATGGAGAGGCAGTGCTATTCTGAGACGCTCAGAACGTTTTTAGCCCTCTTAAAATACTTATTGAGTCCTAGGCTAAAAAAATAGGCATTATATTATATTAAAGAGGCAGTAATGGCTATTTTTTTTATTATTATTATTATTTTTTTTTAGGGGTCACCTGACTCTTCTGGCTGCTGCCTCCTGACGCCAGCCCCAGGCATCGATATTGACAGAGGGGCTAAGCAGCCGTGCAGAGCGTTTCTCCTTAAAACCCTCTGCAGCGTCAATTCTTTTGCCATTGCTTGAGTAAGAGTTTAAAAAAAAAATGGCGTGGCTGCTCCTTTATAACATTCACATTTCCCAAATATGTTATTTCTGGATTATTTTTCCATTTGACTTGCTCGGCGCCGCACAGCCGAGACCCAGCCTGCTATTAACTCTTTGCGTTCAAAGGAGGACGCGAGGAATCGCTTCTGTATTGCGCAACAACTTGAAGATCAAGCTGTTTGAAAAGAAAAACTCCCCATAGTCTCCTCGCTCTCAACGCAGCTCTCTTTGAAGTCGGTGCTTGATACGAAATTAGACCCAACTATGCCCAAAAACCTTGTCTGAATCAAACTAAAAAAAGAAATTCCAGCCAGCAGTAAACAGGAAAGAAACGGTTGCTTTGTGGTTTTCTTTGTGATTAAATATGCATCTTGATCAGTTTTGTGCCCTTTAGGTGTGTACCGACCCAAGCTGTGTCATTACCATAAATTAACCAATAAAGCCACTGATGTTTGGCCTACATATGTAGATTGCATTAAGGAAAACAGCTCAGGTCTGCGCAGGTCCTCGTAAACATCGCGAGCATATTAAACTGTCAGCCTGCGCCTCGCTAATTCTGCATCAAAGCACGTTATATGTTTACTGGGTCACATTTCCAATTCAGGACCGGCGGGGACGCCACGCGGTACAGCACCGGGAATACCGGATGTATAGCAGACAGACGGACAGATTCACGGACAGCTTTTGTTTCGGGGGGGTCTAGTTGGATGTGCGGCTTTACCAAGATTATTTATGTGACTTTACAACCTATCGATAGGTTAATTTATCAACATATTTTTTGTTGCTTATAAACACATTATTGTTACTTTTACAGCTGTAGAACCCTGCGATGCCCCCATACAAACATTATCATCAGGGGAGGAAAAAGGAACAACTTGGGTCCCAAACAGGGACTCTCACCACTAATTTTTGTTAAGCGCCAAGAAGGTTCACAAAATAAAACAAGGTCAGTAAAATTCAAGCCACCTCTACCAGGCTTCAGTCCTTTATATCAATGATTAGAAAAAGCATACTTCCCAACCATACCTCTTCTAGCAGGACTTTCTCTCTTTGGACCCAGTTCCTCTTTCTTCCATGAAAGTCCCTCTTTTCTAGGACCTGTGAGTCCGTAACTTTTAAGACTATTTGCTGTGGCGCAGGCACAGCGGAGCGTAAGCTCTGTTACTGGTTATCTGCTCCGGCACGTTTTGGGTTGTGGGAAAGGCGCGCTGTTTTTTGTATTCCGTGCCGGTAGAATACAGGGAGCTCGCAGAGGCTCGATAGTAATTAAAGAGTGCTTATCTATCCAAATCTCATATTACCGGAGAGCAGCAACAGAGATACAAATCAAAGGGTGAGGTCAGGTATCAGAGAGCGGGGAAAACATCTTTAAGGAGTTTATAAAGCGTCGGCGAAGCAGGATGTGAAATGGAGAAGACCGGGAAGGATGAGGACTTCTGGAAAGGAAGGAGCGCTGTGTTTAGACGTCCAAAGCTATTATTATACTGCTTTTACATACGGGCCCTGCTAGGATTCCCGATTGAAATGTTTTATATCATATATGGTAGATATAATTAGGTGTATGATTAAACAATTATACCAAACAGGTACCAATGATCATCAGCTTATTAACTGAAATTGTGGAGGACTAATAACGAGGGAAGGAACGGCCAAAGTCACTAATAAGGTGAGGTTGTAAGACCGTGGCAGGACTGAGCACAGCACCAAGCCATAGGGTAGCTATACTGCATCAGCAAGGTATCTCCCATGGAGAAGTTTCAAGGTAAACAGGCATTTCCAGATTCTCTGCCCAAGTTATTTGGAAGAAGCAGATAGAAACGGACAACGCTGAGGGCCGTAGATGCAGCGGTCGGCCAAGGAAAGTTAGAAGATGAAGGAGACGTAATGCTTACTTTCCTTCGCAATTGGAAGATGTTCAGCAGCGTCTTCAGCACAGCACTGGCAGAAAAGAGTGGGACCCTGATACCTCCATCTACCACCCAGAGACGCCAGAAACCAAACCTCCAACGTGGAAACAGGCCAAGTGACAACTATTCACAAAAACCTACAAAATGGCAATAGATGCTCTGGACAGTGAGACGCCCAGTCCTTCTGCCAATGTGATGTAGGTACATAGAAACATACTGCCCCACACTCAAACTCACTCAATGCATTCATTCTCCGCGCACGCTCGCTCATTCATGTACACACAGCACCTTAACGTACCTCGGGGCCGGTGTCTGCCTTCAGGAGTCCACCCCTGTCCACAGGTCAAACAGGGCAGGTGCCAATGTGCTTGGTGACCCAGGACATTACCCTTTGCCCCCTGACTATCCAGATAAAATGAAAGAACTGGGGGTGGGATATTCATTGTATGCTTTAAGGCGAAAGCTAAACGTGGATTTAATACTAAACTAACTAAATGCAGCGTTAGACAGATCATTCTCATTACTGTGCAATATCCAAACGCTACCCTAAAATAAGGCTCGTCAAATTGGGACTCGGTCCTAAGCGTGCCCCGTTTTGCTTGAAAACAACCTGAATAAATAAATGATGGGTCCTAGAAACTCACTTCTGTAGAAAATAGGATATTTATGGAAACGAGCCGGCGACTAGCACTGAGCATTGTTATTTATTAAAGATGTTGACTCCAAGGACAAGGTTGTCCCAATTTACAGTTACAGTTTGAAGAAAGACTGCGTGAATAATTTGGTACTGACTGTCCAGATATACGATTCCAGTGAGATTCCACGAGTAACGTATATATATATATATATATATATATATATAGATAAATATATAGAATGTGACGGAGATCGGACCCAGCCAGCCCCATCTAGTCTGCTCCTGCTGTAACATTCAGGAGCCACATGCCGATCCCATGCATGTACCCTCTACCACTTCTGCAAGGAGGCTGTTCAATGCATCTACCTCCCTCTTGGTAAAGTAAAACTTTCTGACATCACATCTGCTTGGTTTGTAAATGACATAACGGAACAACCACCACATACTTTATTAGACGGAAAGCTAACATCTCTGTTGCTATCCCCCAAAAAATCTGGTTTTATCTCATTTTGTCCTAATAAACTCCCTTTATATGAAGACCTAGAGGCCGCCATCGTCGTCAGTCGTGTGAAAACATTAAATTATGGAAAACTACAAAGGAAAACAACAGACCTAACTGGCCTAAGATATCAAGTTCTCATGGGATTCAAGAAGCCGGCAGATCCTACAGACCTAACAGATCAGGTTTACAGAGAATTATTCATTTATAGATAGAAAGGAACAGTAAAGAAATAAATGGAGCATCTAGTCTGCCCTTTTTTAACTTACTAATTTCTGTACTGCCTATACTGCACGCCTATTCTGTGTATCTACTACCTTTTTTGTCTAGCAGGATTTTCCTACATTATGTAGAATAATCAGGGTTATACAGAAGCCTCACGGTGGGTTATGAAAAATAAGTGGGTCTTCTATTGGGCTTATGTTGGATTATTATATTACATACATGTATCATCTAAAAAAGGAAGCTGTCATCACAGAAACATGAAACATATAGCAGTGATTTTACCGGAGGGTAAAGATAATATAATAACACAGAACGCATGCAGTAACATGAAACATTTTAACCAAACGCTGACCTCTTAATACCAAGACGCCCTCCCGACCGGATTCTAACAAACCTGTCAACCATAATGATTTCTATATGAGCCAAAAAATTAACCCTTTCATAATCCATCAGAAAGACTCTATTCCAGCGACTCACTAAAAGGGGTGACCTAATGGTTCTAATAATGGTTCTGGTCAGACCGGTGCGGAGTGCAGGTGTTTGAAGACCACCTAAGGCTCGCTGGCGCAGAAGTGGACCCTTTAAAAATGTCCCGAAATCTCCTCTTAATGACATGGGTAATTTTTCTCTTTAATACCGAGGGTACCCATATTATTTTATGCAACTGCTCAGGAGGCACAGATTTTTGGGGCAATTAAGCTAATATACCAGTTAAAGGCAACCAATTCAGACACTTGGCTATCTGACTTTTAGTATGACCCCTAGGATCCGTCTATTCACCTCGAGACCCTCAGATTGCGAGTATGATCAGACAGTGGAAACGTGCAAACATTGGTGATATAGATCGCGCTGATATGGTAAGACATTAACCCCTGACATGCCTTTACTACATTTGGCTATACCCCCAGCACCCACATACCCCCCATGAGCTCCTAAAGCTGTCTTGTCTTCTTTCCACGGGCTTCCAGAAACACGTATGTTTTAACATGCTAACAGACTCCTACACGCAGGTCTCGTAGCCTCATTCCGTAGATTCAGGTTTCCCGTCTGCCGTGGAATACGAACAAAACAGAAGCCGTCTCTTCATTAAAATGGAAATGAGTTTTGGAAAATACTAGTTGATTTCTCACCAAAAGTGGCTCTTTCTTTCTTTCTTTTTTTTTGGACTAGTCTGGGGAATATCCGCATGTATTTTTCAGACGTGTCTAACTCTGGATAACCTGCTGGGTTCGTTAATAATTTATTTTTCCGACCAGCAATTTCAATTAATCTTAAGTACATGACCAGCTAATTCATCAAAGTCGCGTTGGATGCAAAAAATGATTTCATGCGCGTGGAACGCATCGCATAGCAGTCCAGAAAAAAAAGGGGGGGGGGATTACAGATAATGCCATAGGGCATACTCGGCAAATGCCCACTGGGACTGTGGTGGATAGCGCCACCGGCGGCAGATCGGTGAGGCCACTGTCCATCCGGCGGGTGCTCGTGTGTCATATGGCGGCTGGCCTTAAAGTGCCGGAGCCCCTTAGTGATCCTAGTGGTCTTGATTGTAGTCACTGAGATGATTGTTTTATTGCAAGCTCCAAGCTTTTAGGGGCTTTAAGCAAAAAAAAAATTTAGGACTTGAAAAGAGTGACAGACCTTCTTTAAAGGGTACATTTTAATGTCATTATAAAAAAAAATGCTCTCTTGGGGAGAAGCTGCAGCTCCAGTGATCCAGTGATTCTTGTCATTGATTAATCAGTGGCAGGAAAGTTCTCCTAAACAATAGGGGGCGCTGTTGGCTCATGAGGCACACGCCAGAGGGTTCATCAAGCCAGAGGTGGAGCGTATTATGTGTCGGGAGATATATATCCGGCCAACTATATCCCCCCAAAAAGATTGGGGTGAGGAAGGGTGCAAATGCATGACCCCTTCATCCAAGGGGGACCCCGTGATCATTTCAAAGGGACCCCGCAGCTATCATATGCATTAAATTGCCTACGTTTGCTGGAGCGAGCACCATTTGTCTTTCAGCCAATGAAGAGGTAATTTATTGGCGTATCGCCCCAGTCTATGTTTTACAATAACATCCCGTTTTCCATATTGCCCATGGTGGGCGCGGATCTTCAGTGAATTATACTTTAATATATTTAGGGACCACGGGGTGCAAAAAAAAGCCTCTTATACCTGGGGTATTTCTTTTTTTTTTGCATGGCAGGTTTGGATAATTTATCAAAAATTACATTTTGCTAATTTAAATGCAAGGCACGTCCTCGCAGGTAATAATATTATGGATCAGTAGCAGAACATATCATTATTGTAAATTATTAAATTGGAACTAATAGATATGAAAATTCTGTCATTTTTATTCCTAACTTCAAACGTAATAAGCCGTAACAATTACAGCGACTGCCTCTAATAATAAAGCCATACTGCTGCAAAGCCAATATATATAATAAAATAAGTGGGTTGTTTTATATGAGTAATTGCACCCCAAAATTGGGGGACCTTTCTTATTATACTTTAAATAACCATAACAGTCTAATACGTGTAGTTACCGTTAGTCCCAAAATCCCCAAAATTGACATGTCTGCTGGTACAGCCAGGATGCGTCTGGATGTCAGGACTGTCCTTGAAAAAAAGGACTGTACGTAGCTATATGATGCATGTTAAGGGCACAGCTCTCACCTAAAGGCGCGTTTATACAAAACATTAAAGAAAAATGCCTGGCTTCCTTATAACTTGTGACAGGGCCACATAAAATGATTTTTAGGTTAAAAAAAATCATTGTCAATTTACCTTATCCAAATAATAGTCCTAGTTTACAAGTCTGCTTGCTACATATCGCCGGTATTCTCACAGCAATATTTGATACTTTTTTTTTTTATTTGATACTTTTTATTCATAGAAAAAGATAAGAAGTTACATTAGTTGATTAAATCGATTCCACCTGAAAAAGAGGCCTTATGTAGTTTCTATGTTGGTCCAAAATAAGGTATTAGCTTAAAAATCTGTTCCTCTGCTCGCATCTGGCTCCTCGCAGCAGCGAAAATAGGCGCCAGGATATGACATCACTTTATGGTGCCCTCCCTTCATGTTGGCCACGAGATAAACAAGTAGTTTGATTCATTTAGTTTCCTTCGAAGACAGGAGTTGGAAACCACTACTTTTCTCTTTATTCCTATCCTCTACAGCAGTGATTTCCAACTCCTGTCCTTGAGGGCCACAAACAGGATACCCAAGGTTTGAGCAGAGGCAACAAAAAAATAAATTACTTGTTTTCAGGCAAAATATGCAGAGTCCGTTTGTGGCCCTGTGGTGCTTGGAACGAGGGGCAATTTGCACCTCTGCCCCTCTCTATTGTTGCACCTGTGCCCCTCTCTATTGTTGCACCTCCGCCCCTCTCTATTGTTGCACCTCCGCCCCTCTCTATTGTTGCACCTCCGCCCCTCTCTATTGTTGCACCTCTGCTGGCTCAGGAACAGAACAAGATCATGGCGATAGCAACCGCCTTGCAAAAGAATGTTACAGAAACAACAAAATAAGGAACAAATAAATGTTAAAAAAAGGGGAAACATTGGAAACATTTAAAGGGAGGATAATAAGGAGAATCCTCAAACAATTTATCTCCCTGCCCCTCTAAATCCAGCAGGTGTCGGTGAGGTTGGACTGGAATCGACAGATTAGATTGTATCTGTCTGGAGAGAGTAGAAAATGGTCCTTGCTTGATGGCCACAGGAAATTTAATTAGTTCTTGTTCTCCTGATAGTATCAGCTTTCCTCTGCTAAAGCAATGCACTTGCACCGGTATCAGAAGGACTGACAAGGTAATAGGTATTTTATATACACAGTGATGCGTTAACCCCCGACGTACCTCGCAGCACCCCCTGCAGAGGACGCCCGGAGAACCTGCCGGCAGATAAGAACCAGCAGCCGCAGTTAACCTGGCTATTAACGTCCATCAATATTTATTTCCGTCTCTTATGACTCTTTATCTTTTATTTTTGGTTGTTACATTCATTGCTGAAGGGGTATTCCATGCATCGACCACCATATTGTTCTTTAAAGGGATTTTTCTAATCTTTCTTTGTTTGTTTCTATTTTTTATAGAAAAAAAATGTTCTTCGTTCTAAAACAAGGGAGGCTTATGGAAATAGAGATGCCCCCCCAAAAAAGTTCAGATTATCTACCCTAAAATGAACAGTTTAGAATGCAGCATTAAAATCAACGATTTACCTTCATGAGAAGCTGCAGGTCCAGAGCTACAGTGCACCGCCTCGTCAGTAGCCGGTGAGCATTCCAATTAAAATCTGTGTCCCTGAACAAACCAAATAGCAGGGGATGGGTAAAGGGGATTTTGTAAAAGTTAAAGGGACCCCTTAGTTGTCTATTAAAGTGCACACGATGGCCACCGCGCCCCATTGATTTGCGGACACTAGAAGGCTTTGGGAAGAGTGATGGATCCGCTTTAACGGCTGAAAGCGTTTACTCCGTGAACAGCATTTCTTGGAGCGTCCACTAAACAAATACGACGTTACAAAAGATGAATTTACTTATTCACGGGCAGGTTTTCCCCCTCGAACCCGGTTAGCAGATGCAGCCCTCCACGGCAGTGTAAGTGCATCACCCGACTTTGTTCTATTTCTAACACGCTGTTGATGGACTTATGGTTTTTAATGAGCCATTAAATGCTAAGCTTTATCGATCGGTTCTTGTGATTCAGATCCGACGGTCTGAACTGAATATCTAAGCTTTAGAGTAAGCCATGTCATGAATATTATGCCAGGGTGGACAAATTGCCCCTTACTCTCCTCTTATGACTCTTGTGACCCTCAGCCAGCATCCCGCTGCCTGCAGTTGATTGGAATTCACATGAAACAACAGCTGAAGAGCCAATGGTTGCCACATTTTGACATATAGCCACATTTCTAAATTATAACCGCCATTAGCTCCATCCAGATGCTTTCATTTTCCCACCAGCATCCTCAACTGGATCCAAAGTCAGTGCCTTCAACACCATTCTAAGCCGTCGGAGCGCCTGGGACCTCGCCGCCCCCTGCTTTCGCTCGAGCCTCCGGATTCTTAATTCTAATGAATGCATTGAGCTTTTAGAAGTTAACCATCTGCAACCGAACTGTCAAACCAGGGCTGGAGCCGCGAATAGCATTAAGCCCTTTTCATCTTCGGTCACTGTGGAGAGGATGAGGATGAGCCCTGAATCTACATACAGCCAATCTTATATCACCCTAATCCCGTATAGCGGCACGCAGCATATACCGAGGCATGTAACACGCCTACCCATAGCCCAACGCGATCCTGTGACTCGCACATACGTGCCAGCGCATGGAGATACACTCATAAAACATACATACAATAACAACACATACCCCTGTAGATACGAGTGAATAAATGTATGTACAGGCGCGTGTGTCTTGGGATGATACTATATGTATGCGTCACACAACACGCTTACGCAAGGTCCTATATACCGACACACAAATACACAAACATACTATATACACAGCAGCCAGGTTACCCTACTGTAAAAAAAAAAACATACATGGTGCATTTTTATATTATTATTGAGATGAAAAGGAAAATAAAACACGATAAACAAAAAAAAAATCTAAAACTAGAGAGTCAGAGGCTTAGATGTAACGTAAGGAAGTTAAGTGGAGCAGTCTCCCAGCAGAAGTGGTAGCGATAACTTAAAAATGCATGGTAAATGCTTACGGTTCGGAATCTAACACAAGACCAAGGACTGGTTAGGGTTTAAGTCCTTACAGCAGAAAAAAAAATGGGCAGACTAGACGGGGGCCGAATGGGGCTGATCTGCCGAGGAAATGTTTCTACATGCAGACACATACATACGCAATTAAACTTTGTTCTGTCTACGAACGCATCATCAAGCCAACAGCAAACCCATAGATATTATCCACTGGACTGACGATAGCCATTAGCCCTGAAGGGGGCAGCTGCCAAGGAAGTAATGAAAGGGTGGAGTATCTAAAGCCTCCCGGCATCGGGGTCACCCTGAGCTGACAATGACCATAATGCTTTAGTGATCCTGTTTCTCTCCTGCGACCTCCGCTGTCTGCGGCACCAGTTATTGTTTCGCATTCACAATCCGCTCCCCCTCTCTCCACCGCTCAAACTTCGGGATTCTTACGGCTGCAGACTGGGACCGGCTTCTCGGCCTACCTCCATCTTTCACTGTGTCAGGTCCAGCATCCGCAATCTCAATCAACCGGGGCATGAAGGCTCTTTCACCAGACACAGGTCCCTGCCCCATCTCCTTGAAGAATCAGGGGCTCCTGCGGAGCCTTGTACCCCCTCAATCCCTTGCAGAGCCTTGTACCCCCTCAACCCCTTGCAGAGCCTTGTACCCCCTCCATCCCCTGCAGCTGCCCTCAGTGGCACCTCATATTAAACAGGTCAATGTGAAGGGAATGAGTACGAGAATCTATATTAGAAAAAAAGACGGTGCTATTTAATTGGATGAAAACATAAAATCACTTGGTTGTATTAGAGAAGGATCTTTCTGGATGTTTTGTTAAGGACCCCTTAGTGTCTTTAATATGATGGATGGATTTAGTCACCAGTGGACATGCAGTTCCTGACTACTGCTCGCTCCGTGTTATGAATAGACCTAAGGGGCAGCAGATATTAATCAAGCTGCCTTCACCCAGAGGGTTCCTGTGAGTGAAGGAGTTGGACATCCTTCCATTGTGGCTCAGAGTACTTGGAAATTAACATGCAATTACGGTTCATTGACACAAGCATTATTTTGCAACTTGGAGTCCCCGGAGCGCCAGAAAAATCAAAGTGAGTGTCAATGAGCCTTAATTACACTTAAAATTTCCCCTGACTCGGAGCCACGGACGCGGAGGATCGTACAAAACCCGCTCTCCTCCTCCACCTGACTGCGCGTTATCCGTACTCCTGCCGCTGCAGGGCTTTCTTTCACTAATCCCGTTATTGTTTCAAGGGATGCTGAAAAGTGAAGCAAATCCCGACCCGACTCCCTTTCCTTTGTGAGCGACGGCTAGGAATGAATGTGGCTGCCCTTGGAGTCATCAGGAAAATGTCCACCTTTTTGGGCACAGCTGGCGGGAGCTCAAGAGGGGCTTTTATTTCCCTTCATCAGGATCAAAGCAAACGCTGTGATGTTGGGAGAGCAGAACGCGATAGACTTTTTTTTTAACCTTATTTTGTAACTATGATAGAATCTGATGTCAACGTAATGACCGGGAGCGCCAGGAAAGGGACCTCTTTATGTCCATCACGCGTTCCCCGGCCAATGTATTTAGAAACGCAACCTCCGACAACAATCACCACGTGACGTGGAAGTCCTGTAGAGCAGGTTGCCGCATTCCCCATAAAGCCACGATTTTGTAGTGCGATTTCGACAGCTGTTCATATTATCCACCAACAGCCAAGTTCATAAAACAGAGCTGCTGAATTGTTTGGAAATAACCTGCCAAGTTCCGTGTGGAATTACCCTCAGATGTCAGCTGAATTTGGCAGGGCTGTGTCCAAAATGGTCTCTTCCATCTAATTCAAAACTTTATCATGAAATAGAAAATATTACACCGGACTCCAAAAGTCCCGCTTTTTTTTTTTTGTAAGTATCATCATTTACGTTTCCAGATCGTATCAGACCTGGAAGGTGAATGCGCAAATGGAAACACAAACTAAAATATACTGGAAATAAAGAAAATGTCAATCAATGTTTTCATTGATTTCCATAAAAAAAGACATACCATAAATTGCAGCTTTTACTAGCAGGAGCTTAGTTGCTTTGTTGTGTGGGGGGGGGGGTAAAAATCATAAAGTTCTACATATTTATTCTTTCTTCTGATAAGCAACTGCCAATTTTGCTCAATAGAGGAAAAATCCTCTGTGACTTCAAAAGAGTTGTATGAAAATGTGGATCCACAACTTTAAAGAACGCCCTCGTTTGTAAAAAGCCTTCACTCGCCACCTCTTAATAGCCCCCATGTCATCGGCAGTGCCCTCACAAAACAGTGGATTGCAGAACTTTACTGCCCTCTCAGTAACGAACGTCTTGCTCGTTTGTAATCTGTACCCCCCTCTGTCCATCGCTTGCTGGAGTTGACCTTTTCTCCTTATTATATATGGATTAAGAATACATAAAGAAGCTCATTTATTCCTCGCATTACTCTATAGATCATATTTACTTAATCGAGTCTTTTAAGTCAGAAGTAGTCCCATGGCGCCTTTAAGTGACCTTTACCAGATCTACTGCCTTGGGCACCAAAATCAGGTCGTAAGATCTACAGGGTGTAAACTCTCTGTGCCAAAAACATCCGCATAGAGAATGGGGGATATTTCCAGCGCTTTGTATCATTGGGGATATTCTTATCGCATCCTTGTGCATCTGTTAGGAAGAAGTAGATGTGCACGGATACAAATTACGATAACAATGTGTGGCTGGAGGCTCTAAATTCTTCTGCGGTCCAAGAGTCTCTGCATTAAGGGTCCAAACGACTTGCCACGACTTGCAGTTGCCCCCCGAGCTCCGTCCCTGTCATCCCTCCGCAGTGCCCAAGTATCTCCAGGGAGGGGGGAAGGGGGGGCTACCTTATTAATATTACAGAAGAGGTGCCTCTAATTTGGTTATGGATGCGGATTTTTACGCAGGCTTCCATCGGGGAACAGTAGATTGAAATTGAAGTGTATTAGGACAATTTTATCAAGTTTTATTAAGCCCAGGGTCCTGCATTTTTGATATATAGTTTTAATTAAGTTTAAAGTCAAAGAACGTGGCATCTCATATTTTATCACGCCGTGCCAAGCCTGATGAAAGCAGTTAATCACAATCTGTAAAAACCTCTCCACTCCTCAGTGATGGATGCTCCTGATCCCTGCCTTGGGAGACAGCGTTCCTGTGATCAGACACAGCAAACGCACCATCGTCCACGGAAATTTTCTCTTCTTTTTTTTGGCACATGCCGAACACAACAGTGGTGGCCGATTGATAGCCTTTTGGCTGCTGTCCTTCACTACATGTTTTTAGATTCACTAAGGACGATTTATCTCGTAGTCGAAAACTTCTGGCGAGTATTCTAATGACCATCTCTATTCTTCATTATTTTCTCCCTTCGACCCACTGTCCAGAAATTGTCCAAGTGAAGCCAACTATCTCCGGTTCCTCATCCTTCCAACCCTCACCATCTGCAGGATTATACATTCAGCCCAGTGATTCATATTTTTTTTATACATGGTTACTGCATGGAAGCAAAAAGTGTAACAAACCAAAGACAAAATTAATCAGAAGAGAGAAAACACTTGTGTGGAATCCACAATTTCAATGAAAATGAAGAAGACTCCATAGAACTTTATGGCCCAAGTGGTTATAGAGAAGACCCAAACATTCTATTGTTTAGAATAAGCCAAAGAGGGCTTGTTAGCGTTATCCAACGGACCCAGACAGATGACAGCTCCATGATAAATATCAGTAAAACCATCGGAATATGATGAACATTTGCAAAACCTCAGCACTGTCATAGGTAGGTTCTTAAATGGAACCTACGAGAAGACGAAAATATGTTGGGATTTCAATTCAAGTAAGCTACAGATTGGGTTTCAAATCAAGATTAAACCCAAAGTATATATTAACATTATCATTATAGATCACTAAAACACTGACACTGAAAAAAATGTCATGACAGGAGACGAAGCAGGAGAATATGAGGTTCTTTACATATATATACGTGTCACACCGCTCCAATGTAAAATGTGCTGTCCTTATTTTTATGGATTTCTCCTTTCCTCCTCTCTTCGTCTTTTTTCCCACCTCTGCTTCTTCCCAGAGCCGACAGGTGATATTGAGAGCGTTCAAAATTCCCACAGACTCCATTGCAACAAGATGAAACCTCTGGGAATAACCCGGCAGACCTGTAATTCAATTTGATGTGAGCTGTTACAGAATTAAGATGCTTGGATTCCTTCTCCCTATACGATGTTCCCTCCTCCCCCGCTGCGCCGCCAAGAGAAAGGGAGAAAAAAAAAAATGTTCTCAAATAAAAAAATAAAAAAAATAATAAAAAAAAACTACTTAAAGAATTTTATGCTTGAAAGCAACCACATATTATTGTGTTGGGCTGAAGGCATACAAAGAAGGCTGTAGAATAGGGGATGTAGGTAGTGGAATTGCTTGTGGAGAAGGGTCATAAAAAAAGGAGCTTTGGCTGCTATAGTTCAAAGATAATGCACGCTATGTGGAGTACAACTCTCATCAGTCATGGCTTACTTTTGGTGGCTGAGCATGATAAGAGATGCAACTAGAGCGCTAGATATTTAATATTTGCTTCCTACTATATATATATATATATATATATATATATATATATATATATATATATATAGCATATTGTGTTTGACCTTGAGCTGCGTCGCATACCTTTACCCTCTTACCCCACTGGACAGCGGCCATTTTTTAGTTATAGAACATATAGGGTCTATATAACATAAGGATTTGATGATTCCGAATAACAATGGTCCATAATTTGCTGGTTCGCCCTGAAACTGCTAAGAGCTTCAATGCAGGTAAGGCGCTACCCTTTCACAGCATTCTATTATTTCTTATTGCAATCTCACTTTATGGAGAGGTAAAGTGAATCTATCCTATGAAAACACACGCAGCAGGGGGTCCCCGTGGAGCTGAGATGAAAAGCGCCATTCTAATCCTATAATGTATTTCTGCGGACTGGAGCAGCAAGCTGAACGTTATATTGCAGGATTAAGCCTTTAACCATAGACTGCAGGAATGTTGATGGCCTATATCGATCTCTCAACCCTTTCTCCTTCAAAGACAAAGGTATCAAAGCACTATTTACTGGACAGGTCGTGAATTTAGATTCTTTTCCAAAACTCGTCATTTTATATGCGTGTTAAACCACGTCTGTCACGTTGTTGTTCTACTAAAGGTAACGTCTAGAGCTCTCCTCCCATTATAAAAAGAGTAGACCCCGTGCCAGCGCTGGGAGAGCGCGCTCACCTCTAGCAGCATTGTATGCCTTGAGGAAGTGCCTTCAACCCACCCTCAACCCATTTGGCTTGGTTCTTGCTCCTTTTAAAGGATTCTCCAACAATCCAATCCTCATCCCACCTACTCATCCCAGAGCTCTACCAAGTTAAACACGGGGTAGTTATTTTTTGTTCCTTATTATTTAACTACCGAACCTTTTAAATGTTCAATAACAAGTTGGACTATATTATTTGGGGTACTCTACTCTAAGGAAGTTCTTGAGTTATAACCAATGTTCCAAGACATGACAGAGTAATAAGAGACTTTATTAATTAGGACAGAATCGAGGACCTATGGCTGCCATGCACCAAAATAAGCATGAGATTCATGAGCAATAAGTGCAGCCCCTCTTTCTGTGAATACAGAGCGGCTGGAGAGAAAGGAATTAATCTCTGACATGTTCCGGTCCAACCATTTGGTTTATTTGTACCTTCTTACCTAAGTAAGCTAATATATTCCATATTACTACAGCACATACTTAACATCTCTTGGTTTGCTTATGAATGCTTTCAATTTTCACGGGGGAGATTTTTTAAGGCGTAATAAGTTGGACGTCTTTTGCTCCTTTAGGAAACCTCTCCCAGAGCCGAGAGATACTTTACACACCGTAGTGCATACGCTCAATGGAGAGTAAATGCTCTATTTATTGCAAACAAGAGTAACGTCCCAGACATCCTTCATTAGATGGCCCCAGGAGGTCCAACTCATGCTGATAGACAGCATTAGGTGCACCATTTTTATTTCTTTGCCCTTACATCCCAGAAGTCCCTTTTTAGATGGAACCAAGGAGGTCTGACCTGTGCTGACCATGTGGACATCAAGCAGGTAAACTTCTTCCCCAAAGTCATTTGTATTGCCCCGTCCCCAGTTCTGCATTAAATATATCAAATGTATTCAGACCGTTTCATTTAATTTTTTAAAAACATGAACACCGAACCATCACAATCAGCGGTACACGCGGCCCCCCGCGGTGGTCTATATGCGACAGAAAATACAGCTCATTTTAACTCCATCTAAATGCATTTTTAGTTCAATAAAACCAATGATCCGTCCCTCTCCCCCCCCCCCGCCAAAAAGGACACCTTCAACCCATTGCAAAAAAAAAAAAACCCCACAGATTTTGAGTGGAGTTATATAAATCCTGGCCCTATTATTTTCCGCGGGCTGGCAATGCACACGGATACGTTACAGGCCTGGGGATGAAATGGCTCACGCTGAGCGTTTTCTATGTGACAGGAATCACTCTATGCTTGGAAGCCGCCATTTATTAATACGGCTATATGGTTTTTTTTTTTACCGCCTGTATCCCGGTTGTCTTTATTTTAGGCTGCATGTGAAGTGTCCTAGGCGGCGGCTTCCTTCTGAAGTTTGTATCCTGCTTGCATCCGCCGTGGATAGAAGTTTCTACAAGCAGAAGATAATGAGCTTCTTTCAGCGAGCGCTGTTCGCCACAGACTCATCAGAGCGCTCTCTCCTGCAGCTGGGAGCACTCCGAGCCGCATTGTTAGTTTTGTTCTCTGTCCGTGCACCTTTTATTCATCTATTTTTTTTTTCCAAGGGTTCTGTATCTAAACTAAAAAGTCCCCAGACGCCGGGGGCCAATGAAATTATTTGCTTTCCGTTCAATATGCCATTGCGAAAGTCTCTCGTATCCATTTATAGCGTCCACTGCCAAAAGAAACTCTAAAATAGAAACAAAATAACAACCGGTGGGCTCATTAAAGATTGCCAGAGACCATGAGCACACCAGGGTCCTTGTTCTTGGTATTAAAGTATTAAAACTTCCTGAAATCGTTCAAACCCAAGTATGAAATGTAAAAATATTGAAGCAGGTTCCGGGCACAGCCACCATGGGCTTTGGGTTGTTGGGTTCCACTGCCTCTTTTCCAAGGTTGGACACCAACTTGGTGAAGACGCCAGAAGCCGAGAAGACTCAATATCTACATATTTGTGAACTGTCACAATGTCAACCAGAAAAAAATATACTAAAAAAGTGTCCTTTTAGTAGTTAAGATTTTTAAGTGCATGTGATCAAGACTCTCCTTGATGATAGGTAGGAAATATCTAGACATGGAGATGAGTTTTTGGCAGGGAAGGTCCAAGATCTGATAAGCAGATTAGGCGGACATTGGACATTAATTAATCCAAAGTGAGAATAAGAAATGCCCCAAGAATGGAGTACTCAAGGTTGACCTGCCCGCCAATCTGGGTCAAATGACTGAATCTCGTAGACCATAAGTTAATTTATGGCCGGTGTTGTTGAATTGAACACCAAATGTCAGAATAATGCTCAAACCCAAGGAAATGTGGCGGCTAGGTCTACCACGACACCTAAGCAAACAAGGAATTTCACATGGAAAAGCAGGAAAAAAAAGTATTAAGTAATTTTGTTAACATTATGTTAACATTCAAGGAAGCAAAAGGCAAGTATTCTATATGAAGTAATGTAGTACATAAGACGAATAGAAGGGCCAATCAAAATTGATCCGATTGCTTATCAAGTTACTGAGATTGATTTTGGGTTTAAATAATACATCAGTTTCCATCGTATGATGAAATATTCTTGGCTCTTCTTCTAGATATGCTCTCTGCATTACAACTGGCCATGCAAGATTAAGAGGCTATTTAACCTGTAGGTTAGAAGCACAATAAATAAATAGCTGAAAATAAGGAGAAAATGATGTTTATGTACAAAATCAGCCGTGCAACGTTTATGGAGAGAATAAGGACTCACAGATGGCAAGGAGGCCAACTGAAGAATGAAGAATGTATTAAATAACTATACAAAACGTTCCATTAGATATATCATAGCGCAAGGATAAATGTTTATATATATATATATATATATATATATATATATATATATATATATATATATATATATATATATATATATATATATATATATATGTTGCATGCTATAGAATGTGATCTGGGGAATATTCCGTGGCTCAATGATTAAGCTCTGAATTCAGTGCAGTAGTAGGTATCCAGTACAAAACAAGGATGAGTGGTAAAGCAAATGGAAGGACAGTGATACACACAAGATATAACGCAGAACATGTGAAGATTTAGTTGATCGTATGGCCATAAGATGGAAGCTGCCACCACTTCACGGTACTCCATATTAGACAACTCCTAAGACTAGCCCTGAATTACTAAAAACAGAAACTAAACTAAAACAGAGGAAGCAGAACCAAAAATGCTTACCTGTAGTAAGCAAAAACCAAACAGAGGTACAGAGGACGTTAAATACAAGAGACTGAGAAACACAAGCTTTGGCCCGCAAGACACGGAGTGAACTGGTGGGAATAAACATGTCCTGTATACAGACGTCACTATAAAGAGATACAGAAGAGCCTAACTTGACTCCGGGAGTCCCATGTATCTAGGATTCATAATCCAAGAGCTTTGATTCCATATATATTCCGTTTTTCCCTTTTTCTATGGGGTCTTGAGTGGAAGCTCGGCTGACATTGCATCCTTAATAACCATGAAGCCGCTTTAATAAACCAGTCCATGCACAGAGTCTATTGCTGCCTTGGGTATTCCAATGCTCCTCGGTGTTCATTACTGCGAGCGCTGATTTCAGATTTTGTCTTTGGATTTGACTTTGTCTACTATTCTGCTTTGACTTTAGACTTTTACAGTTTAACGAGGGTAAAGACATAGCTCCTAAGTACAGATTTGCCAGTGCCGGCAACCTAAAACTTATATTCTGGTCGGTGGGTTTGCCAGCAGTCTAAATATAATTGAACCTGCCATAAAAATGATGAAGATGGGATATTCCGACAGCAGGACACCAGATTACATACATACCATACATACAGGTTTAACTCGGAGTCTCCGGGTGAAGCAATAATTCTCTGTATCTCCAGGTTACTCTCCTCTCTCTCAGCATTTAGCCACGCCCACTCCTACTCAATTCACTTCTCTCTCCCAATCCAATCAGGGGCTGGCCCTGCCCTTTTCTGCAGCTGGCCCCACCCTTCACATAGCTAGCCATGCCCCTCACGAGAACACTTCCCAGAAGGGGGGGGGTCCGGGTAACCTACCCTGAGACATTCCCAGGTATGACTTTATACCATTGCAGAAGGGATAGGACTTCCCTATCAACAGGAAAATGGTTTGCTCCTCTAGCGGATATATCTATTTGGCAAAAAGCTAAAAGAAGGAGATACGGGTAATTAATACGATGCCTTAAGAACGAGAAAGAAAATAACAATTAGCAATCAAGACTAAAAAGATATTCTGGTTTCTCTGTATGGCTTAATATGAAAATGATTTCTTTAATGACTAGTCTCCAGAGCATTCCCGTTATCAACATGCAGTATAATTGGGGGAAACATCATCGTGCGCATATAGAAAGAGATAAAAGAAATGAGTTGGCTAGTCATATTAGTAAATAATTGGTACCTAAACGTATCTCCCTAGTGCCTCTCTTTTTGACTTGAAATCTAACATGAATTTACTGAGATTTTTTTAATATGATTTGAAGTGATTTGTCTATTTGAGTAATGGAAGAGTAATGGATTTCAATTAAACAATTACATTTTTTAACACAATTTCGGGTCTGTAGAACCCTACGATACCCTCATACCCAGCAAACAGGCTGAGCTCCTAGAAAAGAGGGACAGCAGAGGAGGAGAGAGGAAGAGAGGGGGTTCAGTCCCTAAAAAAAGGATATTTGGGAGGTATGAAATTAATTAAATGACCAAATGTGACCTCCTCATGTCCCCCGTAGCATCCTATTGTGTATGGTGGGTAATTCTCCTAGGCATGCCAATTCCTCGGAATTAAATAATGCTGTTTGCTAATGCGGTAGCTGACCCATTCTTGATAGGTTTCTAGAATCAGTCTGTGCCAGTAGGATACTGGGATTCAGTCCAGTCGCCCCGTACTGTAAAGCCGGCGATACCTTTTAGAAGCTGACCCTCTGCAAAAGGAATTGGTGAAAAGTCCCCCGAATAACGTGTATCTGCATGAGCAGCTGCCATTCCACAGCACACCCTTTGTGAACAAATAAGCGGAGCGCTCAGAGAGGATTTAACAGCATACACGGGCTTATTAATGGAGCTGACAGAAGCAGCGGCTCCATCAAAGTGCTACAGCTGATACAGCTTTACGGAGAAAAAAAACACAAGGGAACAGAGAAGGAACAACCTAAAAAACACAAAAAGACGTGACCGAAAATGCCAAACACAACGGGTTGGATAACCCATGGGTTATTACTGCATCCCCATAACATGACCTCTGGTTTTACATCATGTGGCTAGAATTGTGGCTGACAGCAGGGCTTCACAAGACTTTTGAGACCGATTGAGAGCTTTTGGTGTAATAGATTTAGAATTTAGAAGAATTGTGTCTTTTATTTCCACTATGTAATGCATAAATGTCTGTTGTATGTGTTATTGTTACTTTTGGGGCTGTAGAACAATCTGAGACCCTCATACCCAGCAAACACTCTGAGCTCCTAGAAAAAAGGGGCATCAGGGGCGTAAAGAAGGATTTGGGTCCCGAAGTGGGGCTGTTTATCCTAAAAGAGGGACACTCTGTTGATGGTTGATGGTCCTAAATGGGTACCTGGGCATACCTCGTTTGTCTAAACCCTACCTCCATATTAGTTAAGTTGTCCATGGAAGGCACAGTGCCGGGGTTTGGCTGTTCCTGTACATTTCTTCAATCAATTAATGACTTCTGTCAGCACCATCAATGCTCCCAGTGATAAAAAAAAAATAGCTGTAGGAAGATATTTTTACATTCCTAGATTGATTTTATTGCTACGCATATCTCATTAAAAATGCATGTTGCTTTGTTTACAAGGCACGATGTTAAAACACAACCATTTGCCTGCAGGGAAAAGAGGGTCCTGTGGAATCACCGATGGTCTGGTAGAGATCTGGAGCTCTGGTTTTGTCGGTTATGCACAGACTATGTCTTCGGGATATGACATCCCACGCTAAGTCCCCGACCCCCTACAATAACGCTCCTCCTCTGGATGGAACACGTCACTAGACTATATAGTAGAACATTTTTAAATGTTCGTGAAGGGTTTTCCAAACATTGCTTCCTATGAGAGGTAGAAGAATCCTGTCCAAAGCTTAAAACACGATATCTATCATAAGCTTCAGTTGTGACATTAATATTCCACGATGATAACAGCAGTGTCTTGTTTAGAAGATGATAAACAGTGACTTTGATACATTTTATTTTGTCGCTGTCCCAATGGATCTTCAGAATTCTTCATCCAGGGGATATCGGTGAAGAGGCTTCCTTGCATCCTAATAGCTGTGCAAATGTTCTTCGCCTGCTTTTTTTGTGAAGAACACAATCAATTCTACCTTAAAGCATCTGTATATCCGTTCCAAATGGACTCCACACTACAAGAGATGCTTGGTGCAAGGAACGAGGCAGGGCGGGGGGGGTAGATGTGATGGAACGCCGTGTGTCATTTTAATGGGTTTATTTTCCATTTATGGGGGCAGCGTTCTCTCCCAACCTGTCAGAATGCCGAGCATGAAACGTGCTTGATCTGGTAAGTTTGGCAGTGGAAATGGATGCAGCTTTCCAAGAGATATATGTAATATGACAGCTTCAGAGAAATTAAGCAGTCAGCAAGAAATATTTAAAAAAAAAAAGGAGAGAAAGATAAAAGTTCACACTTTAACCCTTTTGGGAGTTCTCAGCTCCTCCTATACTCGGGGGGGGTTTACAGACGCTGCGTCAATCAACTTTCACATTATTTTACATCAATTACCCTAAAAACAGCTGTTACTTTGAATCATTTGTTGTGAATTCTTCAAAAATAAAAAGTAAATAACGCACATTCCGGCGTGCTAATTTGTGATCTGTGTCTCGTTAGGAAACATTTAAATGAGTTAATTATACAGAGACCGTAGACAAAAGGGGAACAAACGCAGAACCTAAACTCGATTAGACATAAACAGGGCTCTAAGCGCCATAGAAAAGGACAATGGGAGACGTGTGATTTATTTGCCACCATGGGTCATGCAAGCTATTGTTCAAGATCTGGAGAGCTACTGGTTGGTTGCCCCCCAGGATACTGGGAGTTGTAGTTCACCAGCCGGAGAGAACCAGCCAGCATTATTTTTAATATCTTGTGTTGGATTCATTGAACGAAAAACCCTTATATCTAAGTTGCAAGTAAAGTTTGAGGGTCGTAAATGCTTTCGACATCTCAGCCTTAGAGGACTCAGCCGGCACCCTTATACTCAGCCGGCACCCGTATACTCAGTACAGCCGTGACCTGCTTGTACCAAGCTTCCTAATGTACTTACATGCGATCTCTGACTGCCCCGTGACATTACTCTGTCTTTGTGTAATTGAGATTGTGAAAGTCTAAGAGAGAGCTGTGAAAGTCGGAAGGAGGAGGTGAGGAGATGAGGAGGGGGTCTCGAGGGAAAGTCTGAAAGAAAATCTGATCTAATGTGAGAAAGGGAGAACCAGGAAGAACGCAGGGAGGGGTATTAACAGCAACTGAGCCAGGATACACAATGTGGACAGAAAGAATAAGTGTCACTGTCAAAGGGTATGCGCCCGTACCACCCAAATGTCTCTGCTTAGGAGGAACAGTCACGCTTTGTGACCCCAAAACCCTGCCCGTCTTTCCTCCCCTGGTGACCTCTTTTCCAGGAGCTCGGAATGTTTGCTGGGTTTGAGGGTATCGCACGGTTCTACGGCCCTAAAAGCCACAATAATGTGTTTATACCCAATATCAAATGTGTTAAATTGTGTAAGTAAACGGCATCCCGTATACCGCAGGGGGCAGCTCTTCGCGGGGGCCGGTCGGCGACACGTGAAATATACAGTATGTGTGTCCTGGGAAGGCCAACGTGGAATGTTCCCAGCATTAGAGAGTCAGACAGTTATAAGATATACGATATCTCGGGCCCTACAGAGAAGGTTGAAGGATATACGCCTCTCTCTGGGGTCTCCGTGGGGATTATTATGCACACCATTCTAGAGCTTTTGTGAAAATTAGTTACATGACATCTCATGTTTACAGTAGCTGGTTTGCTCAACAGACTACAACTGTTAAATAAAAAAGGATTAAGGAACAAGAGAAAGGGCGCGCGGCTTGATATAAAATGAATAACAAAGCACGATTGGAGGTAAAAATACTTCACACAGAAAGTAACAAGTTTTGCATTTCAATTTTTCTTCAAGACACAAAGCAAACTAAGCTTCCGAAATAAGTCAAGCAATTAAATTGAGATTGTGGGTAATTAGCCTTTGTTTAACTAGCGGTGAGATATTTTATATATAAATAATGCTGCTGGAAACCTGTATTTGATTTTAAAGCTACAAACTTTGGAATTGAATAACGCTGAGCTTTAGAAAATATACACGTTTATGAAGTCTGCCTCATTTTCATATAACATGTGGGTAATTGTTTTGTCCGCCATAGTCCAAGTCTCCCATATCCTTAAAGGACACCTGTTTGCCCCTGAAAAGTATAACAAAAACCCTTAATCAATGTAACCTTCTAAAATGTCCGCGGGACCGTCCCGATTTTTAAGCACCAATGTCCTGGGGCGAGCTGAGTTGGTGGTTGCGTTGATAAAGGGTTTGAGCTAGACAAAATCACCTGTCTCATCAAAAAGAGCTGAGTTGACCAAGATCTGGTCAAACTATCTTTACATGAGACTTACAAGCAACAACCAACTCCACTGACGTGGAGTCTCCTTTGTAGGTGCTTGGTAGCAACTCAACACATGTGGTACACAACTCAACACAACTCACTGGCAGACTTACAACTCAACATCATTGGCCAGCCTAGCATCCTTGAGGAACAGATGAGTTCCTGTTTTGTTTACCTAGTAGTTGTGTTGAGTTGCACATATCTGTTGAGTTGCTACCAAGCACCTATGAAGAAGACTCTCCTGCAATGGCGATATGTGAAGAGTTAGATTGATCTGCTTTCCATTGTGCGATTTGGGCCAAGTCAACGTAGATCCTCATCAGGTTGTCAGTTGAGTTAAGTGAATTCATAAGTTGCTCCATTTTAATCAATTTAGGAATGTTGACCTCAGCAAGGCACCTCATCTGTCAGCCTGATTCAACTCAACCTATAGTTAAGGTGAGGAGACTTGGCTCTGTAACAATTCTAGTTACCAAAAGCATGATTCTGCCATCATGGGTTTAATAAATGAGCTTGGTTAGTTTGGAAGACATGATTGAGCACATGTATGCACAGTTACTAGATTCCCATTGGTAGTTGGTTTAGGAAGTGAGCCCAGTTGGCATCCAACCCACCAATGGCAAGCCCAGACACACAAGCTTAATTACTAACAGATTCTATATTAACTTTCACACAAAAATGACATACGGTACCTTGGAAAAATGCATATAATATGATATATGTTGCATGAATTAATTTTTTTTTTAGTTTTACTGTTCCATCAAATACCGTATTTGCTCGATTATAAGACGAGGTTTTTTTCAGAGCAAATGCTCTGAAAAATACCCCTCGTCTTCTAATCGGGGTCGTCTTCTAATCAGACCTCAAATAGAGGTCTGATTAGGAGACTAAGATCCAGATCCCCCGCACCGCTGCAGGGGACCTGGATCCTCCTGTCTCACCCGACCCCCCCCCCATACACACACTTACCGGTGCTTCCTGCTTTGTTGCCGGGGCAGCGGGTTGACGTCTACGCGATGCGCGTAGACAACGTCCGCTGCAGCCGGAAGGAGGTGTGGCTAGCAGCGGGGGTTGTCTGCGTCCGTCGCATAGACCTTCCCCGACTGTCAGAGTCGGGGAAAGTATACGCGACGGACGCATACAAACCCCCGCTGCTAGCCACACCTCCTTCCGGCTGCAGCAGAAGGCGACGTCAACCCGCTGCCCCGGCTGGAAGCACCGGTAAGAGAGGGGGGAGAGCGGGGGAAGGGGGGGGAGAGAGAGAGGGGGGGGGAGAGAGAGAGGGGGTGAGAGAGAGAGAGAGAGAGAGAGAGAGAGAGAGAGGAGAGAGAGAGAGAGAGTGTGTTAGTTAAATGGGGTTATAGGGTGTGTGTGTGTTAAATGGGGGCATAGGGCATTTCTGGAGTGGCGTTAAGGGGGGCATTTAATAGAGCACTCTGCCTCCTGAAATGCCTTATACCTCCCTATATGCCACTCTGCCCCATAATATGCCTTTTAACCCCCTAAATGGCAGAGTGGCATATAGGGGTATAAGGCATTTCTGGAGGCAGAGTGCTCTATACAATGCCTTTTAACTCCCTTAATGCCACTCTGCCTCCTGAAATGCCTTATACCTCCCTATATGCCACTCTGCCCCATAATATGCATTTTAACCCCCTAAATGCCAGAATGGGATATAGGGGTATAAGGCATTTCTGGAGGCAGAGTGGCACATAGGGGGTCAAAAGGCATACCATGGGGCACAGTGGCATATAGAGGGTTAAGAGGCATATCATGGGCCACAGTGCCATATTGGAGTGGCAAGCCTGGGGGCAGATGTGCGTAACTGGGGGACAGTTTGGAAAATACAAGAAATAAAAACAAAAGAAATCTTTTTCTCAATCATAGCTTTTATTAAAAAAAAGAGTTTACATGAATTAACATTTACTGGTAAAACTTTTTTCCTTTGGGGTCGTCTTATATTCAGGCTTTTTCTTTTTTTCCTAAGTTAATATTCAGATTTTGGGGGGTCGTCTTATAATCAGGGTCGTCTTATAATCGAGCACATACGGTACTTCTTGAAAAATTCTAACCCAATTCAAATATATATATATATAAATATATAAAATATATATAAGCAATTATTTACATTATTGTACAAAGTTATTTTTAGGAGAATCGCCCAGTCTACCGTTTCTTTAAATACATCTGGGGGGGGCCTTATTTAAAAAAAATGTAAAAATTGAGGAAGAATATAAAAATGTTTATGTTCTTTGGGAAAATGTATTATGTTTTCTGTGCCTTCAAATACACCTCAAAATTTCTAATCAACGTAAAAAAAAAAATTCCTAAAAAAACGAATAAAATAAGCATTTCTCATGCTCTAATGGAAACATTATTAGGTTTTCTGTTCCTTGAAATGCTTCTTGGAAAATTATAATCAATCTTCAAAAAAAAAATCTTTTCAAAACATAGAGGAAAGGTCCGCTTTAAAGAGAAACAACATTTAACTTGAAAGTTTTTTTCCCAGTCTTTTAATTTGTTTTAATCTATAACCAGACAGAGTTCTTATGGTCAAATTTTATTACCGAGTAGCATTCTATCTCGGTTTTTTTGCTCTAGAACATCCATCATCGTAACGCGTGCGCTTCCTGCCTCTTTCTTCACAATTAGCCATAAAATATATCAATTTTACATCACTTTTATTGGTTTTTATTGCTAGTGTATGCCTACACCTATTCCGCCGAGTAATTTGGTACGATCATCTGTCAAAAACGCGAAGCAGAACTTTGTCATTTTGTTTTTTTTGTTGATATTTTTGTTTCTAAGGTGAGGGTGACCAACTCTTTACCCCCTCAGCTGTTAAACTCCAACTCCTATTACCCTCAGGAGATAGTAATGCATTGATTTATAATTACTTATAATCAAACGACACCTTGGGGGGGCTATAGATTAATCACCGCAGGTCTACATACTGACAGCACCTTGTCTGCAACAAACGTGACACCAGTACAAAGTGTTTTAAAGGGCATTTACCACGGGAAAAATAGTTCATGCTGGGAGTGGAAATAGTCCATAGAAAACGCTAGCTGAACTGCAAACTAATGAATCGAGAGGGGGAAAAAAAAGAAAGTATACCTTTTGTGGATCTGTTCTTCATTTGCGGCATCACCATGTGGCACCGTATGCAAATGTATTATTCCCTTCTGCAGTGGTTATTATGCATATAGTGCCTCGCAGTGGCATCAGAAATCGGGAGCACGGCAAACAAATTCAACAAAATATTCTCTCCCGGTCTCCACGTTTGCTCGCGATTCTCTTAACACAATGTATAGCCGCCCCTTATATGTTCTATGCTTTAAGCCGGGACGTTTACTATGCAGGGGCGAAGCACAATGACCCGGGACCGTGGTTAAGGGGGTCATCTGGTCATCCCTGTTTTGGTGCAGGACCAACCCTATCAGATAGGAAAGTAAGCATTGGAACAATGGGGGCATTAGGAGTCATCATTCAGTAAAGTCCCTTTAAACTACAATTTCCCTTTCAGAATTCTAAATGTACCCGCTGAAGACTTCACATGCCTCTCTGAAACCCACTGCAGCTTTCCAAAAAAGGGTTAAATAAAATCTCCGCGTTTCGGCATCAAGTATCTTGAAGATTAACTCACAGACAGATAGAGGAACGTAGAGAGAGGCTCAGCTCCGCTAAGGTTCATCAACCAACCCAAATGTTACCATCCCTTCCCCTAAAACAGCTTACAGCAACAACCCGATTGGAAATGCTGTGTGTTTGTCAGTTTGAGCTGAGAGATTAAGGATCTCCCACATCTCCAACCTCTAATCGCCTGTTCTTGGGGCCTGCTAGGAGTGAGATAATTAACATCAGGTTCCTGACATCCTACCTCGGGGGGTTGCATGTTAAGCAGTTCTGGCGGCTTGTCTCTGCAGCAGCAGCGCATCCTCACGTTCGACAATAAAGGTAATGCTGGGGTTATGCAGAGCCGGGGCGATATATCGGGGTATTAGATGAGACGCGCAAACTGTGGCAGATCCATAATAGCAGGATGACCTGGTGACTCCTTAAAACAAGGGAGCGTGTAAATGAAAATTCAATCCATCCTCACAGTATAGGAAGACAAAGCGGTTCCTACAACCAGGCTTAGACCCAAATCCCTATTTCCTTTCCTGATGTTCCTCGTTTCTAGGAGCTCACAATGTTCGCTTCGTATCAGTGATGTGTTAACCTTAAGCTCAGGGCAGAGGCGCCAGCCGCCCCCCACCACGTCGCTGTCCTTACTCCACTCCACTTTTTAAAGAAGTGAGGGAGAGAACTATGGAGAACAGTCCTCCATAGTGCTGATGGGCCAGTTGGCGAGATCGGTGACTTCCTTTTTAACTGGCATGGCAGGGAGCCTGAAGCCCCTCTTGACTTGCTGCCCTTGGCCTAGAACATATCACTGCTGGGTATGAGGGTATCACAGGGTTCTACGGCCTTAAAAGATTTGAATTGACTATTTATAAATTAAAATGTCCATTATTGCTCTTCTAAATTACTCAACTACTCAGGTAGCTCTTGGTAGGTCACAAAGTCACTTAATTGTGACAAAGCCCGGCCGACCAGCCATGCCGTAAGGCAAAAGTTTCCCTTTTCTCACCATTTGAAATGATAGGAGATAGGGAAAGGGACTTCATTAATTGTTAGAAAGAAAATACTGGAACCCTGTGATAAACGGATACGTTTATTTCCAGACATTTATGAATGCTCATAAGCCTAGCCACATCCCAATGCGAGGACGCGCAGCCATATGCATTGGAACGAAGGAGCTTCGACAGAGAAATGCCCTCCTTTGTTCATATGAAATGTTGGAAGGTTTATGTTTCCCGTCTACAAAGGCCCAAGGAACATATGCCAACCTGGAAAGGTTATCTGTGGGCGCAGGGTAAGCCAATATGAGTACTGCTTTATCAGAGGGCTCTTGAAGTGCTTAATGCAGCTTTAAAATCCAGTTTATCTAAGCCAAGCACCGCAGCACTGGCCGGTGGTTACGATGTTATCAGAAGACAGCTGATTTCAGCCTAACACAGCAAGGGAGAGCTCCGGGTCTCAAGGGATAAACACCAAACTCCCGTAGATCACAGAGGCTGCTCTAATACCATTTCACTCTTTCTCTAAACCAAATAACTTCAGTGTTGTTGAGGTTAATGCGAATACTGCAAGCGCTGCTTTCATTTTAAAAGATACCTACAAAGGGGCGTTAAAATGACATTGAATAAATACTAATAAATATTTCACCATTTCACTCATAATTAGGTAATTTTATTATATCCCTTATTCTTTTTCCTTTATTAAAATTTGAACTGTGGTTCTTAAAAAGTATCCACTATATTTGCCATCACTATTACACTTAATGGTGAACTCTACAGCGTTCCTCACCAGATTGTGGAGATCCATTCCAGAGCCACGGATAAAAATGATTTCCCCATTTCCCGTTACATGGGACGGTATGAAGAGTTCCCCTGTGCTCATACTGTGCCATAAATGTACTTTTAAAAAGGTTATCTGTTTTGCCTCCAAGGCACTTTTGCGAGAGTAAATAAACCCATAATCTCTCTTCATAATTCAATTGTAGCTTTCACTTTAGCAACATTGTCATCTTAGGTTGTGGCCTTTTCAGTTCCCTCAAGAGGGAGCAATGTCTATTGTTTCTCCTTCTAGAACAAATGTTAAGGCATTATTTTACTTGTGTTTTCCTTTTCTAGTAACACCTTTTCTGTGCTGCCACTGGTGGTCTTGCTTGATTGAGAAGATTTCTGACACAAAGGACCATCGAGGTATATCACAGACTTACATATTGCCACATGGAGTCTGGAACTTCATCTTTATGGTTTATGTCAGGTCCATGCACTGAGGTTCTAGCTGTAAGTTGAGCTACAGAGGTGATTCAACTTAATACGCCAACTCAAACAGAATCTTGTTCTTCACACAAGAAGTTAAGTTGCTGTTGAGTTGAGTCAAGCGCAATCTAGCTGGGCATTACGAGTCTCCCATGGAACTGGGTCAAGCTGCGTTGAGTTGACTACGCGTATCAAGTCTGTAAGTTGACCTGGTCTTGTTAGTCTTAGGTCGAGTCCGCCATGCAAGTCTGTCATTGAAATTGGCAGAAGAGCTGGTCGTCAAGTTAGGCAGCGGCTCTAAGTTCTTCGTCTCCTGTTGGATAGTCGAGTTCATTTTGAACTGTGAATAGACCCATGAGGTTTTTTGTCTGTCCAAGACAAGAAGGGTGGCAAGCCTTACAGCAAGACCACACGCTCTCCAACATACATGAAGCAGAAGGAGGAACATGGTTTATCTCCTAATGACATAAAAGCAATTCATGAAAAAATACTTTTTTTTTGTCATATTACTTAGTATATTTTTAGGAAAGGTGCCCAGAACAGCACTCCACATTTTAAATAAGGCATAAATAATGATGCTTTAATAGTGGCCAAAAGAGCCCGTTTCATCTTCAATTTCCAATAATGATCTGCTCTTTCATCTTTCAGATAATTGTACATTCAAGGTACAACTGCATACCTAATTCCCTGATATTAAACACCAGCCTCCTGTGTGACACAATATCAATCAAATATTTTAGCTAAATAGACTACAAGTACAAATGATCTCGCCTGACAATCCCTCAGGATTAGCCATAGTTTGGCAAGGCTTAATATTAATAAAACCTTGTCATAATAAAATATTAGTTCACCAAGAAGAATACCCCTTCCCCGGGACGGGGGATTTTCCCTTTTTGCCTGTGTCAGACTTGCAGGAACGCGATTCCCAGGTCACATTCGACAATTCTTGTTGGAAATTCTGTATACGTCACAAGCTTTCCATTTCCCAGAAGCAAGAACTTTCAGGATGGTCTTTGAAACAAAAGAATCCACCGGTGGAGATTTTCTACATTAATTCAATGATACAGGCACACCATAATTGGTCCATTTCTTTCAGAAATACTGCAATTGACATATCTGCTTAAAAATGTCATATATTCTACAAGGAACTCTGATAACCTGTGGGTTAAAACAGATTGCATAAAACCCCCGGCAGTGGATTGTCTAATTGTTAATATTTATGAAGGGTCTGAGGGTCAGCTCATTTAGAAAGCTGCCATTCAGTCATTAGCAGGGAAATAAAAAACCCCTAAAATGAAGTGCCAACATTGTGCCATTCCGTGCGGTAAGGAAATATGAAAGCGTAAAGCAGAGAAAGAGCATTCTTTTCAGTCTGTTCCAGAAATACATTTTACAGAAAGAGGGAAAAAAAATGCCATCCGATCATAAAATGTTGTCAGCTCATTAGGAAGAAGCAAAAAAATAACCCAGAAGGAGTATGTCTTTCAGACAGACGTTATGGAACATGTACTGCGAGTGGGGGGGGGGGGGATCACATAGAGCTACATAGTATTGAAAAACTCATTTTAACGGAATCTATTTTTCAGTCTGGTTCGTTTACCTGTTCTGTTTCTTGTCTGCGGGATTCTAACATCGCAGACACAATTGTCTCTCTGCTCCTGGCAATAATTACCGCAACGTACGGCCGCTTCGCTACAAGCAGGACACCTTCATGTGACAAATCACGTTACATTAAGCCAATACAACGGCGAAGAGCTATTTAAAATACAATTTTACCGTGTTCCCAAAAAAAAAAAAGCACAAAACAAACTAAACTCTGTGGCAACAGATACTTAAATTGTCATTTTACTTATGTAGAAAAAAAAATGCCTCCCCCCCCCTAAATATTTCATTCGGCAGCTAGTTAAAAAAAAAAATCTAATCAGTAGTAGCCATGGAAACGACAGTTAAAGGCAAAGATTTTTTTTTGTTAAAAAGTATCTACCATCAAAATGTTGTATAATCTTATTTGTTTGCACACAGACATACGTAATGTGGTGTCATTCTTCTGCTTTCAGTAGGTGGAAATTTGCATACAGTCGTCTGTTTGTTACTTCTCTATCCACAGGATAAAGTTCCATTTCTTAACGTGTTTCTACAGATCATGCCAATATTTTTTTTGCAGTTTTACTTTCCCTGTATCAATGTTGACTAAAGACGCCATCTACTCTTGGGCCAACTGCCAGGACCTAACCTCTCGCTGCTGGTCCTCGTTTCTCGGGGGATGTCGTAGGGTGCTTTCTCATGCTTTGGTGTTTTTCCTGCGCCGTTGTGACGTTCTAGTCTAGTAGTACGACGTTTTGTCCCATGCCCAGATGAAAACGGCGCATCCTTGCCCGTGTAGTGAGGCTTCTTGGTGGTCTTTGGAGGCACACATTCTTTTAATCAACCTTGGCTTGCTCTTTGACGTTGCATGTAGTCAGCCTGCCCTGACCCTTTGGCCTGTCATATGATTGAGTTTTGCCCCCAAGTCATGTTTTCCCAAAGAGAAGCAGCTAAGCTCTGACAGTCGTGGTACTCGGAGGCTCAACCAAAGTAGAACATGACTGTTACAGACAGAAAACCTTCTCTCTCAGGTTTTTCCCTAGGTATTTTTGATCAAGGGACCAGCTCCCCACTAGGCAGTTGTTACACCAACGTGGCTACATCTATTTCTCTTATTATATCAATAAAAAGGATGCTTCAGTCCCTTCTTTTTGTTTTATAAGACTCTTCTCATACCTAAAATCTAACAAATCTAACTCAGACAGGGCTACCTAACTCAAGCTGCTCAACCATTGAACTCCAACCCCCATGATGCACCTGGAACTCCAAAACAAATCAAAAACACAGTCAGTCGGTCCCTCTCCAGCTGTTATGAACAGTAACTCCCACGATGCATCTGGAATACCTTGGGATCTACTGATTGGATGCTTATGGGCTGGGTAAAAAATGGTTGTTGGCCATATTTTAGTAGCGCAATAATTGTTGTTCCACTTATTATACACCCGTGTCCATATTTTTTTTTCTTCAATACACATTATAAGCCGGAGGCTCATGCAAGTAAATTAACCCATGAGAATTCACTCAGGATAATTAGAGGATGTGACAATGCAGGTAGCATCCTGTGAAGATTAGCATTAATGTACTACTATAGCTGTAGGTGGTTTATTAAAGATATCCATCATGGAAATTATATAGAACCGTGTTTACGGTTAAACACCACCTTAAGTAGCGTGTTGTTATTTTCTGTTTCGGATAAGTGCCAATTTGCAGAAATACCATGCTTTTGGATTCGATATTCTTAGAACCGTATTCCCAACTGGCTGTTTGCAAAGCTCATTTACTTGTGATACCTCAGTATATACTAATATCTAGAGAAAAAGGTGCAACTAACGACATCGCTAATAACAGGAACTGAATCTCTGCTAGAGCGATCCACAAAAACGATCAATAAACGACGTTAAAACATAACTCTGACTTAATCCCTAATATAACCCTGCCTATTTTATTAAAAATAAACCTGAGGAAAAGAAAACCCTGATTTGAATCAAATAAATGTACGAATATAATAAAGTATTGTGATAAAAAAAAAAGAAAAACCGTGCTTAAAAGAAAGGAATGAAAAGGTTAAATGAATGAAATGAAAGTGATTTGCTGGTGTGAGCTTACACAATCGAAGCCTGGATGTGTATGTTGAGAGGTGAAATGTTAAAGAGGTGGACATGGTGGCCATTGGTGGGACATGGTGGCCATTGGTGGGACACAAGCCAAGGCAAGTCTATGTGAGCGGGCCTGGGCTCGGGTCATCAGGCATGTACGAGCTCGTTAGCTAAGAAATCTGAGAAGGTCCACACTGACACTTGTGAGGACCAAAGTACTCAACCAACCTGACTCTAGCTCACATTCCTCTCAAGGAATCTGGTGTTTGAGGCAAAGATATTGTTTATTAGACAATTAATAAATAATAGTTTTTGATGATGCCCTGTGGCAGCCACCAGTAGCTTTTCAGGTGCGTGATAAAACACAAAATGGTATCATACCTACCTTAGACAAATAATTAAAATTTCCAACTATCAAGTTTCGAGGCTGGGGTTTAACCCAGCAAAATGCCCCAGAAATAGTAAACAACATTTGAAAAAGAAAACGCTATATTGCATGCTAGCCACTCCTGTCTAAAATACACTCACTAAAGTGAAAAGCATCGAAATTCCAAACGATGTGCACACAAAGTATCCAGCGCGGTGTAGAACGCTGCCTCAGGTCCTCGTTACTCTCCCTGGTGGTTGTCAGTGGAACTGCAAGCAAAACCTACCCAAGACAGCTTCGGAAAGAGGCTTACAATATTAAAAGAAGAGCAGCCCAGGGGTCAGCTGCCCTATCAGTCCCGGTCTTCGGCCAAATAACTTCCCAGACCAGAAGCTACGTCATCGCCCGAACACTCTTATTATACATTCAGACCGTCAATGTAGGCACAGATCTACGCATTGAATGCCAATGCATGAATGCCAGTGCCCCACACACCTGCCTCACTCGCCTGGCACTAAAGCCATCCCTGCGCTCTAGGACCCCCCCTTGCTACCATTCTTTTGCCATCCACTCTCTACATTGCCGAGGCACGTTACATTCGCCTGTCTGGCTCCTACATCATATTTGCCAACCCTGGAATCACATAGAGCGTTTTATTACAAATGTATATTTCATTGATTACTGAGCATGCAGATGCCATTTGTTTTCCTTCTCTCGGAATCCTCGGCTTATAATGTGAGTGTAACGCGTAATTTACTGTTTGTTAGGTGCTGCTGTGTGTTTCTGTGTTGATATTTACAACACTATGTCAACATTCTCTCACTCTTAATATTTTTCTGCCAAAGGCAGGAGGAGACAGCCAACAATCAAGCGGCAGCCGCAAGGTAGAGAAGATTACGTAGACCTCCCCCCCACCACCATCTCCCCCTGTGCCGAAGGAAGCGGGGTTTTATTATTTGTATAGTTTTATATATATTTACATAATTAGAACATAATTTCCACTGCCTAAGGCATTCCTAATGACTAATATATTGCGCCCCACACGGATACCAAGCCAAGAGGTCGGATGGCAGCGCAATTAAGAGACCACCCACCGTGCACCCGGACTCAGCAACTGACCCTAGAACATCTCATTCAATATGCATCACGGTTACGGCAGAACTCCCAGAACATTAACTTTTTCCCCGTAGTAACTGGTCAACAAAAAAACATAAAAAAAAAAAAAACATCCAGAATTATTTTTTTCTGACCCAAAAAGACAACACAAGGCAGGTCCTACAAGCATAAAAAATATGTTGTCTTTACAATATGGGGGGGGGGGTTCGCCAGCACCTTTCCTCCTCTTTCGGACTGCCTGCTTATTAAGCATTGTTTTAATTCTTTGTAGAACGTTTCCGTTCTGGTGAAGGCGATAAAGGGAGAGCTAAATAGGACCTGTCATCCATACAGTTTTTCTCGTAGTAAATTTTTTTTTTTTTTAAGCTAGGCAGGGCTTAAATTTTTGTTTTTCAACCAGCATAATTTGATTTGTTAAAAAAAAAACAAAAAAAAAAAAAACTAAGGAACTATTTTACAGGGAAGCTGAGATCTGTGGCCAAAGGTGGCAAACCAAGATACCAAATGCTCTTTCATCTCCTCTCCAAAGGTAACCACAAACAATACGCTTCCACGAGCAGGAGATATTTAAGAAAAGGGGAGGAATAATTTGCATACATGCGCGCTCTCCCTATTTTCTGCATTCTGGTTGTCGAGAGTGGCATTTCGTTCTGCCTACTCTTTCCACCCGTTTTCCACCCCCTCCCAGAGCCCATAAGACATTGCGGGGACTACACGCCGAGCTTTTCCCAGAAGATTAATTTTTTGGGGGGTAAACGTGATGACTGACAGCTTTGAAATCTCAGGGTAGGGATCAGAGGAAATATAATGTGCTTTACATGTTAGTTTTTCTCCTTTTATTTTCCTCTCCTATGGTTTTGTAAATCTCTGCAACACATAACTACCACAGATGATTTAACAACATCATAATGAATCTATTTAAACATAATGTAATAAAGAAAGTGTTCTGGGATTTTCATTTATTTACATATGCTTTATGTCGGCACTGAATCTCGGAGACAGCTCGGCTTCCATAGCGGTAGTGAAAGTGATTTATCACAAATAAGAGTGCCTTAAACTCCATCAGCCATGGAGCTCACTAACTGTCCATCAGATAGAGCCAGAAAAAGGCTGTAAATCTTTCCTCCCATCCTATGACCTTACAACTTCTCTCCGTTCAATTGGATTTCGTACACAGACTTCTACAAATGCGCTGTAAAGCTCTTAAAAACTGTGATGTAAGCAGAAGAAACCGAAATAACATTATTTACTGGAAGCATACACGATATTAATATATATGCATACATGGGAAGTCTCCAGGTCTGACCCGGAGTCTCCGGTGAACTGTTACTTGCCCCGGGGTCTCCGGGATACTCTATTCTTTCTCTATGGCAGGGGACAGTGTTTAAATGACCATTACCTGCCCAATTCCCCTCCCACTCCCAACTCATGTAATGCTCTCTGGGGCTACCCATGCCCTTGCCATAGATAGACCCGCCTCTCACGTGGATATACCCGCCCTCACACATTATTAGTCCCGCCCCTTATGACATCCCTCATCCCTCCATGTAGTCTACCCTGATACTTAGGGGTTCTTTGAACGAAGGGACCCACGTCTGAAGTCGGAAGGAGGAGACCAATGCAGGACACAGATTTAAGTCACTCTAATGTATTCTAAAAAAGCTGGAGTGTATTCATCATCGTGGGAAGGGCTAAGCTGGTACTACATAATGCCCAATTAATTTAGGAAGTTGAGATGTTTAACTCACATGTTTTAGTGAATACGCCTTCAGCATTATTCAATTTATTGTTGACCTTGGAGATGGGTATGTATATAAGATGATGAGTAACACCAGAAATATGCAAGGAGTATGGAAGTATGGAGCGAGCCACGTCCTGCACACCTCTAACAAAACAAGGTCCTAGGTGTACGTCTAGGAAAACGTAGTCCTTCTTCAGGGCCAGGTTGGACAATCCTCTCAACCACCATCACCCGCAATCATTTTATTATATTTCCCAGGGATGGTAGACCAGGACAAAAAAAAAAAGAGCAGGCAAAGGATTCTATGAATAATGTAGCTGTGAGGGTGGGTGTGGGGGGTATTCTGTAGAAGTGTAAGAGCGTTATGCACATTGCACGCTAAGCATTTCCAAATCTGAAAGGCTCAAAACATCATACACTGTGCCATGTCCAGTTTGCAAAAATCCCTGCAGAAAAATCCCTGCAATATTTAACACGGCAATTATAAAACTGGGGCGCGACATACTTTCCGTCTCTCCTCTTCAAAACAACCCATCTGACGCAGGCACAGAATGTATTTCGGGGCCAGGATCATAGGGGCTCTGCAAAGGCGTCACACCTCACCTATCATTACTGCTACTAAAAGTTCCATTAACCTAGAATCCTTAAGGATCCCTGTCTTCAGCTTAAGTAGGAAGCAGCTGGGGGTTTAATGGAAGAAAAACGAGACAAAAAAAAAAAAAAGAAATAAAAAGAAATGTGTTTTTTGTTTTTAGCAAGACAACTCTTATTGCACATCTATTCGAAATATAACGTTTATAGGAATTTAACATATTAGGCAATTTGTAGACCAAAACCGCTGAAAGATTTTGGTTTATTTTTGGGGTACAACTTTTACCACCGATTCAGGGAATCAGTCCATCTAGATACAAAGCAGTCGCTATTGAGTGGTTGTCGCTGTACCAGCCCCCACTTCTGTTGAATAGTAGACCCTCTTTACTTCTCTACCCCTTTTCGATATACAGGAGTGATTTCTGTATAAACACAAAAGACGCAAGGCCCTGAAGTACCAGATTTGGGAGTCCCGGTCAATGCACAGACTACGACACCAGCAGATACACAAGGAAACATAAAGAGTACCAAATTACAGCATATCGCCGATGTATGTAGTTACTCCACTGCTTTAACACTAACTACTCATTCTGTATCGTTCCAAATCCTTCCAGTGTACGATCACCTAAACCCTTCACATTATGAATTCCAGGGCAGAAAGATTTAAACCCCATCATTAAAAGTATCTTAACTGCTAAACTATTTCTAAAAATTAGGCAGGTTTTATTGCTGAAAATATTTATTCCAGAGCTCTGAGTTTTATGGGTTTTTTTTCCCCTTTTCCCGTCCATCATTATTTGTTAACGTTTTTTTTTCAATTTCCAGATATAGATTGTCTTAAAAACAACTTTTTGATTAGCACGGAACCCTTAATTCATCATTAAAAAAAAAAAAAGGAAATTGTTTCTGCGGCCGGGGAATAAAAGCTAAGCATGGTTTTAAAATAAGGAAAGATGGCTTTAATATAATATAGTTAAGTTGATTTTTATTCTTTTTTGATTGAAGGAAGTTCATTAAAAGCATTGCCCTTGTGTTCCAATTTGCAATAGGCTGATTTTGATTGATGCTTTCTTCTATGTAACTTTCCCATTTTTCAGGTTCACTGGGGCTAAGCTAAAGGAAAAAATAAATTAACCCCTTAAGGACAATGGGCGGTCCCTAAGCCCGTTGAAAACAATGCACTTTGAGCCCGTACATGTACGGGCTTTGTCATTAAGGGGTTAAGTAACTAAGTTTCTTTTTATAATCTCCAGTAACCTTCAAGGACATTAATCTGTCAACAGCTTAGGTGTATGAAAAATTGGGATGTCAACAAACTCATTTACTAAATACGAGCAGTTAAGAAATTTCACAATTTATATATAAGAAGACCGAGGTACCAAGTCCCACATCGAAAGGTTACTCCATAAATAAACACTTCCAGCTGACAATTCCTTAACCCCTTAATGACAAAGCCCGTACATGTACGGGCTCAAAATGCATCGTTTTCAATGGGTTTAGGGTCCGCCCATTGTCCTGAAGGGGTTAACTGCCTGTCTGTATACACAAATTCTAGCGAGGATCAGAGCGAGACTTTCTTGTAAAGGCAGCAACACAATATCGCCATTAACTCCGACGGCAATCACTTTGTCTGTGGAAGGAATGAAGATACACATCGCTTTATGTCTGTTCTCGCCACTTCAATGCAATGATTTAAGCAGTGGTTTTCAGGCTGAGGAACCCTGAGGCTTTGCAATGTCACAATATATTTCTCTGGGGGCTTTGCTGATTGACAAACAGTTTTAAAAGGTGATGCAGAAAAAAGGAAATGCAGCCTCCCAACACGGAACCTCGAGAAGCGGAGATTGTAACCCCCCGCGTTCTTCCGAAAGGATCTTTAAATGTATTCTAAGTCCAGGTGGTAGTGACAAGGTCATAACATACGGACATTAATAGAGAACACTGACCTTAAGTGATCTCTCGTCCTTTCGCACATTTAAACCAGGTTGTGAATGCTTTAGAACACATCTTCAAGTAATTAGGTACTGTTTGGTCTAGTTGTAAAAGGTTCCTTCTCAACAATATGCCAGCAGCTCATTAGTGAAACCAGGTTCTTTTTTGTGCTACTTCCATCAGAACATCTAATGTGTGACCTATACCTTTTTGTATGTATGTAGCGGGTTGAATTTACTAGCGGTAGTTTTGGTAAAGTGATCACGTTACCTATAGAATAAGAACGAATAACAGCCCTTTTTTTTAAGAAAAATTAATGTCAAAGTCTCTTGGTTTGTCCTTCTTGATATCCGGAGACAGATCCTGCGACCTGCTCAATCTGGAGGAAACTCTCATGCTAATAAATTCAGTCCAGTGACACAATGGTTGATGTGGTGGTGCTGTCCTCACCCAAATGCCTAAAAAAAATAATACTTCCTACTTCTAGTGGCTGGATTTTATTCTTTTTATCTCTTTTGGGGAAAGCTTCAATGTCGGACCTTCAAGGCATGGTACCTGGGTCCCCTTGGGTAACGGGTGGCTCTGATGATGCATGTTGAGGAGTAACCATGAATCTATAGATCGGTTGCAGAAAAAGAACACCATGGCCTTAACATGAAGCTCCTGCCACATTGTCCCTGAATGAAGCCAGACTGTCAGCCCAACATGACCCTGTTGGACAGTTAGAATAAGTTCTGGGTGACAAGGCTTCAATATAATAACATAAACATTCTTCTGATCCACACCTAATAATAAAGATTTGCCATTATATAGTCTTTAGGAATTAGATGGAAGGGACCTCTACTTCACACGTGTAAATTCATATCTTGTTCTTTGTCGGTCCAATAAAATGTATCAACTTCAACTAATATGGCTACATCCATTTCTCAGATTCAATGCAGGCATGCTTCACAATTAAATACGAGTTGGAATCCTTTTTATTTTGATTAATTACTACTTGCAATCAGTGATTATTAATTTGCTTCTCCTTTTTGTTAATGAGGCCCTGACTTAATGAAGAGCGGGGCCCATGAAGCCCATTACCCACCAGCACTAACCTCTATTAGGCTCATGTACATCACAGACATTGCAGAAATGCATACAAAATGTGTATTTTTGGAACAAAGGAGCCTAGTTTTGAGGGCTTACAATATAGTAAAGGTACAAGATTGCTTGGAAGATGGAAAGCTTGAGAATGTTCAAATATCTTATAGAATCGATACGAGAAAGCGACCGGCTATATCTTTGATACGCAGGGTCTATAAGGGATGTATGATGGTCTGAAGGCTGCACTCTGGGTCATTTTTACCTAATCTATCGGGCCGTCTTAGTCTGTCAGTTCTAGTTTTGTCAGACCTTTTGGACGTATGGACTGTAAGAAGCGCTGAGTAAATTGCTGGCGCTATATAAATAAGATAATAATAATTGATGGAGGTCTCAATGGAGAAGAGCATTTTATACATGTATTTCCAACACCACCTAATAAAGATGGTGCTCTGCACATTGTTACGTTCCTATTAGTGCATAAAGATGCAAAAACCCAAGGACTGGCCGTACATCCACCAGCTACTCATTGTGTCATATGTACCAATGCTCCTAGAAGCCATTTCTCAATAACTGGCACGGATCTAGGGGCCAAGAGGCAAAGAGAGCTTAACGCAGCCCTTTCCTTTCCGGACATGTATTCATTTTCTTTGTGCTCCACCGATGTTGGAGGATGTTCTGCACAGTTCCAGCTTGTGACTCATGAGCAAAGCCTTTTATTTTGTTATTTCTATTATTTTTAGAGCATGTGTGGGACTTTGGTCTCTGTATGTAGGGGTCCACGTTCAATCCAAGCTCAACTAGTTACTATCGCCTGTTATTAACAACATTGCTGCATATCTTTCACATCATTACTTAGCCATTTGGAAATAGACGAGCCTCTTTTGTTCAATAGCTTTTGAAGTATCTTTGGACTAACGAGGTCGACTCCTTGGGGTTCACGTAACACTGGCTGGGGGTCTGATTTATGCCGAGTTTTTTCCAACAACAATTAAACGTAAAACTATTGGGTTGAGAGGTTCCCTTTACACAGACTACCCCTTTTGGGGGTGTTACAGGATCACTATAGCGGGTTCGGGTTTAGAAGGGAACTCTAGCCATTTCATCACATACGACATGGGTTATTTCAAGCACCGGCATAACACTTAATTGGAATGCCTAATTTGTTACTCCAAGTGAATTTCATTTTTTTTACTAACACATATTAAATTCATGCTGTTGTCTTCTAATTGTATCAAACTTGTTATGAAAATATCTGTTTTCCTCTTTTTTAACAGTGAAACAGAATTTGACGACAGATAAGAACCATGCGGCTCTTCTAATCTGTCCATGTTTTCCAATGCAAGGAATCAGCAGAGATGTTGGTGAAAAGCTACAAAAGCAGATTCGATTCAGCAAAATGGGGCTTAGCCTACTCCCAACCTTTAAGATACGTGGAAATAAGAAAAGCAGGAGGCTTGGGGTATTAAAAAAAAGCAGATAAACACTGCAAGGAACCATGAAATGCTGCGAATGAACGCTCCAACCCAACCCTGGCAGCCACGGTGTCTAGTAGAAGAACCCGGATAAATGGGCCACCAGGGCAATGACCAATGATACAACACACAAAGGCCAAAAAATATGTTCCAGGCAGATCTGGAAAAGGAGGCAATTGACATTTTCTCCCCCTTCTCCTTAAATTGGGCCGGGAGTAGGCTGACCATAATGCCACTTCCCCGATGCGGAGAATATGGCACCGCACCAAAGGCAGCGCACTCAGCTGCCAAATTCCTGCGCAAACCCAGAGAATTCTCAGGTGTATACAGATAAGAGATCTCCATACCATCTGCTGTATTTATCATGCTTCATACCGTCTGTTATTTCCCCGAAAAACACTGCAGAATGTGTTGTTGTTTCACGAGTGAATTATATAATTTAGGGTCAAGAAGGGTATATAAGTGGAGATGGAAGACTTTTCCTTCCTCCGCCACACTTAGTTCAGCATTCCAGAGCATTCAGAAACTTACCGGGGTCCGGGTACGGACTGACCATCTGGCTCACCGGGCAAGGGTCTGACAGGCCACTGGCTGAAACCCCCCCATACTCACCCGATCTGTCGCTCCAGCAACAGACGACCAATTTAAACGCATCTTCCATACATAACCCTCCTAAAACTCACGCTCCCCCCCACCCTATCCACACTCAAACCCCGATCCTTCTTAAAATATTTCCAACACTCAGGATAGTCTAGTATTAAAATAATCCATTGACATCTCGAATGCAGACAGGGGCGACAGAAACGGGAATATATCTCCTAACACACCTTTCATGTCTCCGCATCCTCGTCTTTCTGTCATCAAGGGAAATGCCGAAAAACCGCGTGACATTCCATAGACGTACGCAAACAAATCTCACTAATTAGCGTGCATTCAGCCCCGATAGAGAAGGGGTTAACCCACCTCCTTGTCAGATTTACTGTTCATCTATTCCGCCACGAAAAAAAAAAATAATGCTTATAATGTATTACCACAGAAAAAAAACCGGGTAAAATAAGACCATAAATAAAAAATAAGATGAAAGGTTATGCAGACGGGCCTTACAATAGCTGCTAATGCAACACTCAGCAAGGCTGAAAATTTTATGAACTGGTGAAAGGAATTTGATGTTTGTTAAAAGGTGAAACGACATCGTAGGCACAAGAAGGAGATGTCTGTCCTCAGGCAGCTCTCAGAGCTGGAGGTTTCCCCTAATACATAAATAAATTAAATCAGGAGAACTCGTTGATGGAGGAACGCCATCCACACTGGTGGAGATCCATTGGAGAAAAGCCCTTTTAAAGCTTCATCTGCCCACAACAACCCAGCACACCGTACCCCCAGCAGACCAGAACACCTCGGTGAAAAGGTGTACGGACCGGACCAGGAGGTCTCCAGAGTCATTATTATTTTTCGGTATTCCTGATCAATGTGGCATTCTCTTACTGATTGCTTTTATGATGTCCTGCTTGTCTTTTCTAAGGTCGGTTTTATGTTCTCGTCTTCTGTCCGCTAACCGTATATCTATATAACACTCTGTCCTACAGCCCTCTTAAAGCCTACAACACATTCCATCTTTCCACCATTCCGCCCTCCCTCCTTCTCCTCTCCCACCTGCCCCGGTGCCGTCTTAATATGCAGAGATCATTTTACTTCTGTGAACATCTTTCCTAATTGTGGTTCCCCCCAACGAGTTTCTCTCTGTTCCCATATCCATCTACGGCCCTCCCTTACGACATACATGCTACATACTACATGTTTCTTTACCCCACCGCTCCGTCTATATTGTAAGCTTGAGAGCTGGGTCCTCTTTAACGACTGTATCGGGTCGTCTTAGTCTGTCGGTTGTAGTTTCGTCAGAGCCTTTGAATGTAGTTACTGAACGAAGCGCTGCAGAAATTGTTGGCGCCATATAAATAATAATAATAATAATAAAAGACATCCCTAGGGTTTGGCACGTTTATATATATATATTAATGTATATATAGGAAGTCCTATAGGAGGAAACAGCAACTACTGTGTAATACGTGCTAAAATCCTCAGCTGACACACAAAGCCCTTCTCTGCATGGGGCACGGCCAGCCATATACACGCGCAGGTCACGCTATGCAAGGGGTGGGGCTAGCCACCTCTATGGGCGGGGTTAGCCCCATATACTTTCTATATGTATAGAAGTGGGAGGGGAATAGGGTGGGGAGTGGGCGTGCCTAAACAACTCTCCCGCGACCTTAAGACCACGGTGTATACCCGGAGTATACATGTGTTATTACTACTGCCCCATATATCACTATAATCACACGTGATCTATATAATAAAGCATTGACATAAATACAAATATTTATTCCTTCTGTTAAGGTGTAATAAACTGCTCTGTAGATTGTTGCCCCTCTTTAAATAAATGTAACTAATTGTAACTGAGGAGGTTGCCAGATCTTCATTATATTTCTGAGCCTCATCCCCTGGAAACGTTCATTAAAAATATATTTAGAAAAAACAAAAACGCAGAACAGCCAAAAATGTTAACATAAAGGGAGTTTTTATGCTTGAATGACTGATGTGACATTTTTTCTTTAGCCAGCAGACAGCTGGACAACGGTCTCTTACGTTAAAAAAAAAAAAAAAAAGTCTGTAAACGATGTCAGACTAATTACTGCTAAATATTTAGCAAACATTTCCCTGGTACCAACCGGGCTCCCTGCCACAAAATGTCACAGATCATTTTGCAACACCGGAGGGGGTCGGGTTATTTCTAAAGAGCGATTCTGGTGCAAGGATTTAAAAAAGTGGTCTTATCGCCGTGGCAACCGAAGGAATTGTCTAATCGGCTGGAATAGTCTATGGGTTGCCATGGTGATAAAACCATTTTTTTTTTTTTAGTATTGTCTTTAAGAAATATATAGAATGCCGGGAAACTACTTGGAACCTCTGTTCTTTTTTCCATTGAAGGGTCACTTTAATCTAATTTTCTGAACCGAATCCTCAATATATATATATATAAACGTAAGCGCCGACGTGCCGGAAATGAAAATTGCTCCGTTTCTTTTATTTATTAGACCCGCGTCTGAAAAGCCACATGGAATAAATGCCTTGACGTTTCCGAGCGGCCATTTTGACATGTAAGAGATTAGGCCGGCATATAGGAGACTGCTGGAGCGTTGAAACCCCGGGATACATCACATAAGATTCCAATTTGGTTCAAACTATTGTAAAAAGATGCTGATAACGGGGAATTCAAATGAAGCAAACTTTATTGCAACCACTGGTGCATGTTAACACAGTATGGCTGGTGTAGTTGCATTAACAATGCATTAGGCTGTCTCTGAACGCGAGGGGAAAATGGTGGGGGGGAGGAATCACTCTATTTAGCACACTATAAAAGCACCAGCAGGGGCAATAAATGTTTAATACATGCGTAGGTACAAAATTATATTTCAGTACTAAGAATAATATCATTCCTGTCGTTTTCCCGAAACCCGTGTTTCCAGGATATTATGTTTTGTAATGCGGTGTTTTGACATTTGCTGGAAAATTGGATGGAGCCTCCAGAAAAGGATGATTAAGATCCAGCTACTGTCGACTACAGTTCCCATTATCCGCTGACTGCTCGTTCTTTTTGTTGGAAGCACAATAAGACTAGGAGCCAATGAATGGAGTTCTGAGGGCCCTTGCTTGTGAGTAGGCATTGGGACCACTGAGGGTGCCGCTGAAACAGCACAGAGTGTCCCAGGGGGCCAAACTGCCCCACGGACCCTACTGTACATCATGGTCTATAAGAGACTCAGATAAACACATGTCAATGAATACCTCTTCTACTGCTCCCAAACCAGTCCACTTGGGCTTCATGCTGTCATGGTATGATGTCACAACTTCTCCACTAGACCACAGAACCCTGACTACCCCAAGCTCTGTCCGGTAACACAAAAGTATGGGTGCAATGGGGCACCAAAATATTTCAAGACAACCACGTACACCCCCTGCGGCGTTATCACACCACCCAATGGAAATACGGTACCGAGCGTTGGCCATGTTTGACCGAGGATGCTTGCGTTCTAATCCAAAATTACACTTTTTTTTTCAGGAAACGAGATGGTTACATTTCTGCCCCAAATGCTCATTCCAGCAGCTGCGTTAAAAAATCATCCAAACCTCTGCGGCTTATAGATCTCGGGTCTATAGAGATCCATCGCGGGGACGGTGAAGAATACGTTTACTGATATGAATTGTAGAGCATTATTCAGAGAGATTAAACCGGGGACAAATGGAAAACAGTCGACTGCGGCAAGTGATGATATTAAGTACGAGAGGATGTTTAAAAGCATTCCCCTGTCTATTTTAGCTCCAGGCAGATATCTGCTAGTGGATAAGCAGCAACGAACAAAAGATGAACCAACTGGGCGCAGGAGAAGGGGGCGAATTAGACGCTATGCCATCGAGCCCAGGGCGCCTTTAATAACAAACGCATAGAGCAAATTTCAAGCCCACATGAAAGGAGTATTGTAAAATTGTTAAAGTCAGCAATGTTACGCCGGAGAATGTTCAGGGAAGCAGAGATATCCCGATCTATTCTTAGCACACTGCAATTACCGGGTCTTCCTCCTCTCCATATATATATATTTTTTTATATTAGCCGGAAAATGAAAATTTACAGCAAATGTCTTGTTATTTAAAAAAAAAAAAAAAAAGGTGAAGATCAAATGAACGGGCTGCCCCTTTGGGGTAGAAACTTACTATATCTTTTGTGATTAATATACCTACCTTTGTACTGAAATATTGCAAAGCAATTGATGTCTCTTTAACTGCTGAATAAAATATATTTATACTGAATACCCTGCTCTTCAAAGGTTTGGGGTCAGTTAGCTGTTTTCATGGAAAACGAGGAAATTTGTAGCTGTAACATAATTGTAAAAGGGTTTTATAACAATCGATAAGCCTTTTAAAGTTAAACTTGGATCAGCGAACATAACGTGGTATTGGACACAAGAGTGATGGGAGTGATAAAGGGCCATTGGAACACAGGACTGATGGGAGTGATAGAGGAGTGATGGGAGTGATAGAGGAGTGATGGGAGTGATAAAGGGCCTCTGTACGCCTATGAAGAGATTCCATTAAAAATCAGCTGTTTCCAGCCGCAATAGTCATTTACAACATTAACCCTGTCTGCGCTGGATTTCTGATCCATATCATGTCATTTTAATGGACAAAATGTGCTTTTCTTTTCCCAAACGTAAATTATTTTGCTTAGCTGCTATCTGCCATGTTTTATATCTCTGGCTGCTGTCCCTACTCCTTCTGCCATGGCTATCAGAGACTACGGGACTTGAAGAGTTGGCATATGATCTAAAGCAAGGAGGCGCTTTTGAAAACAGAATGAAGATGTGATTGTGTAGCCTTATTAGTTCTGGAGGAGAAAGGTTAGAACAAGAGGTCACGGTCTAAGTGGAAGATAGATAAATGGAACGGCCTCTCATCAGAAGTGGTAGAGGCTAACGCAATGATGGGATTCAAACATGCATGGGGTAGGCATGTGGCTCCTAAGACGAGTCCAACGACTGATTAAAGAGTCTTTACAGCATGGATAGACTAGATGGGGCCGACAGGGTAAGACCATTAAGGTACACGCACATGTAAATACAGGGCCCTAGCCTATGTCAGTGACATGCATGTCACGGGAGCCTTACTTAAGAAAGCAGGAGATTACTTTCCAGCATTTCCTATTTGTTGCTGTCTTCTATGGATCAACATGAGATTAAACAGCGTGCAGAAAGTGCGTTTGGTTTGCAGAAGAATAATTTAAATTCCCTACAATAATTCAGCAACCTGTTTATTTTGCTGTTAAAGCACACAACGGGAAAAAAAAGAGAAAATAATTTAACTTAAGTGATTCCAGGAACAGCGGAAAAGCCAAAAAAAAACCATCCTAAAACACTGAAAAATGCAGAAGTGAGCAATTAGAGATAGCAGACAAAGTGGGGATTGGCGTAGCCTCTCCCTATTAAAGCGTTCCATTAAGAGATGTTCCCCGGTAGAGGCGAGGAGACGCAGGTTGATATGCGCAGAGCGTGAACTGCTTGATATGCACCATTCCTTTTCGTCTTTTCTTTGTTCCTCTCTGGTTTCCCAAGGGGCTCAAGAGTTATCTTCTGAACGCAGAGTCTTCAGACTCGGTGGAACCCCAGGGCGTTCCATCAGCGTTACCAACTGGCGCAACTGGCCCAAGTGGCAACAGACATGAAGGGTGGGTTCCCCTACTACCAAACAATTTATACCAAGGGAACGTACAAACCAAAGGTACATTGGTTCCACAAAGAGGTTGAAGACCCCATAATGAAGTATGGAAAAAGCGTATATCCAGACCCGAGCCCCATAAACAATCTTAGAGTTATGTGACCCCTTAGCACCCAAGGTGACGTTCCAATCATAATGGTGGAATTACTAAACCAAGGCACAAGGTTATTTCTCTGGCTTCCAGGTTTGCACGCCGCTTCCGCCATCCAGTAGGTAATGAAGACGGTGACTTTTGCTCTCTCCTTCATGATCCATCATTCAAAGAAATCTCCCAGGCTAGCAAAACCCATCAGGTTATTATTATTATCGCTGCAATCAGAAGAGCTCGACGGGGCCGGCCGACAATTGAATTCTCTCCATAAAGAAACTGTCTTCCGAGCCAACGCGATACTGGAGAAGGATCTGGGGCAGAAACCTCAGAACGTTACGGCCAGGGCTCTACATCTCTTCCCAAATGTGCGACAAGGTGGACATCTCTCCCCGATTTCAACAGGTCCGTTATTTTGTATAAAATAAGGCAAATTACACCCTTTCAGTATCTTTAGGAAAGCAGCATATCTAGCAAACCTTATATATTTATATACAACAGACAGTGAAACTGTAACTCGGGCTGATTTTAAGACTTTTTATCGCTAAATGCAGCAAAACCTAGATGTTTGCCGCATTCAGAATTGTTCAGGGAACGCTTAATTGCCATGTGACACAAGAGCAGCCGCTGATAGGCTGTTCCCCTAGAAACTGGAAAACATTTCTGGGTTGATTTTATGTGATTAGAGCTCCAGAGGAGAGAATAAAAAAAGACAGATCTGCTAAGGTGTATTCGCTTTACAGTCTAGAAAGCGCAATTAATACTTAAATAACATCATTGTTCAAAAAGACTATTTGTGGCCCAAACGGTGTCCCAGGGGTAGGACTGACGGCTTTACAATAAAAGGCATTAACCACGTCTGTCCTTCTTTGTGATATCATGATCCCGCTCCGTATGCAGATTAAGTACTACAAAAGGGAGTAATTAATTTGCATGCGGAGACTCCAATTAAAGCGACAGAGCTTTTTTTTTTTAACAGCTCTGCAGCAACCTGCCGCAAAGGGCACGTCAGGTCTCCTTAGGCCTGCAGGGGTTAATGCCGAAACCTTGCCCCCCCTACCTGATAACTTAACTCAAATTGTCGAGTAAGTGGCTGTACTTTTTTATTTTTTTTTAATGGCTGAGTGCTTCTCACGTCTTATTCTTCATTTAATAACAGGGCAGAACATTAAGTATGTGTTGAACCGGAATCTATTTAGAAAATGTTATAATGTCTGCACGCCTCACGAGGACCTAGCGCTGTGTTAATAAATACGTGCTGAAATAAATGAACAATTTCATCGCGCGGCTTCCAGCGCGCAAATTATTTTTGCACAGTTTGAAATGGATAACCCCGGAAAAAAATAAATAAATAATGGAAACAAATAACGGTAATGAGAAAATGCACCTGGAGTTTTTTCTCGGCGTACGGGGAGAAAAAAAAAAAATGAATATTAATACTTTTCTCGCTGTGGTCGCTACTCTTCTCCCTGGCATATTTCTGCAGTTTCTTGTTTATTAATGAACAGTTTTACAGGTTCAGCGTGAGACATACTGCAGGGTTCAGCCAGACAGAAGTGCTTGCGTTCCATAGCGGGCGGGCAGCGCCTGCGTCTCCAGCCGCTGGGGACTGCAAGTCTCATAATGCTCAGCTTTCGACTACAATTCCCAAACCGTAATAGCGTCCCCGGGTAGAAGCACCCAATGGAATTGCTCATTCTATGCTGGAAGGCAATGTTTGGGGCTACTACTGGACTACAACTCCCATGGCATCCAACCAGCCTCTGGGGAGTAAACAGACCTCAGAAAGGAAACCATTAGGTTTTCCGTGCCTGTTCCGAAACAAAAGGAAAGAGGTTAACGTGCCCGATGATTTTTATTAAAGCATAGACCCTCGAGCAGTATGATCCAATCAGCATCTCTGCATGGAGAAATGTTCTGGATTCTGTCATATGAACAGAATGGCTTTTTTTTTTTTTCTTTCTGCCACTGAGCCGGAAGGCCTGCGGGGAGCACGTAGCCAGACTCTGAGAATTAGTATGGATTTCTCCTTACATCACTCTCCTGCAAGACGGCAAGTAAGCAAGGTAGCAAACGAGTGCTAAGCCTAAACCGCCGTCTGCCAACCTAGTTCCTGAAGAGCTGACGGCCCCTGCCTATTTTACCTAACTATTACCCTATTTCAGGGTAATGAATTATTGGATGGCGTCCATTCCTCCCAGGCGTCTCTCTTGGGGAACCAATTCCCTTTTTGACGCCTCTATTTTGTAAAAGCTCTGAATGTTTGCTGGGTATGCGGGTATCGCAGGGTTCTTCTGTATACTCCGAAAAGTCACAATAATGTGTATAGAAACAACAAAAAAATGACTTTATCAATGAAATTGTATGAAAAAAAAATCAATTCTCCTTTTCCTTCTTACTCCATTACTCATCCATCTATCAATAGGTCACAACAGGGGCGAGCCTAGATTAATGGAGCCCCGGTGCAGTATGTCGCTGGTGCCCCCACCCTGTATCTAACACGCACATTCTAACATACCCACTCACTCTAACACTAAGCGCTGCTCCTCTGCCCAGAGAAAGAGAAAAGTGACCCGGAGACCTAGGGAAGCGGCATTTCACCCGGAGACTCCAGGTCCAACTCACCCAGAATAACGCATAAAAAGGAAAGGATTTCGCTTACCTAAAAATTGGGGGCAAAATTAACTCTGATCTAATTAAAATTACAATCTGCATACACAGATTTAGCTTAACCATGCAAATACTGACTCGTGATTAATGATTTGGTCAATAAAGTCAGGGATTGTTACTGTGACGTGCCACAGACAAATGGAGGTGGAATAAGCACCGGAGAACCGGCGAAGCACACGGAGGAAGCCGTTCAGGACTAAGCGACCTTGAGTTTAGAGTTTAAATCCGGAGAGCCTCGATATATGGGGACTGAATGTCATCGATCAATGTTAGCAGCATCCCTTGGGGAGCCCTCTCAGTGTCCGTTCTACGGTCCTTTCCCTCGTGTTAAACGCGGCATTAAAAGACACCCAAATAATAATCTCTTCTCTGATCTCTGGATGTTAGACTTTTTAGGACATTTATTCGCCGTTATATCTAAAACCGACACAAAGTTACCGGACGCTGCAGCCAAATTGGTGACAAGTAAAGCTTATTAACAGAATGAGAAACAAAGTAGCCCCCTTTCTTAACTCATCAAGACAGCTTAAAAAAAACTGCCCTTCAAAGCATTAATATGCAAAAAATAAATAAAGTGGAAACCGGCATTTTCCTCTTGTTTTTACATGGTTTGGCTGATTTTTTTTAATGCCCGACAGTAATTCTCCGACAGGCAAAATTGAGAAAATCCCCTGGGATTTGTATTTAAATTTATTGATTTATTTTTTTGGGTATTTACCTTCCCCTACGTGTCGAATTCTTCAACTGAGTTTACCTACGCCGGCAGTCTTCACATATATGATAGAACGGAGTGGCAGCTAGTCCTCCCCAGTCAGTAGAGTGGGTATCCAGCCTTTGGATACAGATATGTCATTTAGCGGCCACTGGCCTTAAAGTGCCAGGGTCACCTTCATCCCTACTCGGACCCTGCTTGGTAGGTACCCAACTTGTCCGTTGGTGAATTACCCCTATGGACAGGTCAACCTAATCCAACGGCCGTTTCAATAACTATTAAGTTAGGAAGTCACGTAAACCACTCATGGAACTTGTTCCGCAAGCAGTGGTTCGCTCTGAACATACGCGGACCCTTCATATAAGACAACGTGCATAACTTAATGACTAATTGTCACATTAACGTCTCCGAGATCCCTAGGCCGTGTCAATGTACTATGCAATTAAGCTCTTCAAATATCTGGTCAATACGAGGTATGCTCAGTTCACGCGGGATCTTTGGACGCTTTATACAGCAGAGAAGATGGATTCGTGAAAATCCACTGGAGAGGACTCGTGTGTCTCGGGTTTCTGATCATTATACTGGACACGGCAACTTTACACGTTTTCAAAGCTCCAAGGGGCAGCGACAAGCAAACCCAGGGGCATCATTTAGATGTAATGTACGGACATGTTACTTTACTGAAGGGGGAGGTGGATAAGTAGAGCAGCCTCCCGGCAGAAGCCTCATAGGCATAAGGCTCCTGAATCTAAGACGAAACCAATGACTGATGAAAAACGTGCCGAATGGGTCAGATTCTGTTTCCTCGCCCTTTCCAGCTATGTATAAACACATAAAACGTGGATTAGAAGCGTCTCCTAAGTACGTAAAATCACTTTGTGACCTTAGGATGCCGTCATTTTAATGTTGTTTGCTGTGAAAGTCTGTTTATTGTAGAGTTTCTTTTCATTGGCTGGAGAGGGCAGAGCTTTATCGACTTGTTTTATGTTACTTTGTGACCTATTTATAGCTATTTATGTAACTGAATAAGATTTGTAGTTTGTTTACACAATTTGTTGTTTAGAAACACATTATTGTGACTTTTAGGGCTGTAGAACCCTGCGATCCCCTCATACCCAGCAAACAGTCTGAGCTCCTAGAAAAGAGGGGGCATCAGGGGAGGAAAAGGGGGCAGAAGGATAGGGGTCCTAAACACTGGCGTAATTACAGGGGTCGCAGAAGTCGCGAGTAGCTCGAGGGAAAGCTGCAGAAATGGTGAGAGGTAAGCGGGGTCGGGAGTAGGGATATATATATAATTTGTGTGTGATCATGGATGTGTACTTGTGTGTGATCATGGATGTGTACTTGTGTGTGATCATGGATGTGTACTTGTGTGTGATCATGGATGTGTACTTGTGTGTGATCATGGATGTGTACTTGTGTGTGATCATGGATGTGTACTTGTGTGTGATCATGGATGTGTACTTGTGTGTGATCATGGATGTGTAATTGTGTGTGATCATGGATGTGTACTTGTGTGTGATCATGGATGTGTACTTGTGTGTGATCATGGATGTGTACTTGTGTGTGATCATGGATGTGTACTTGTGTGTGAGCATGGACGTGTAATTGTGTGTGATCATGGATGTGTAATTGTGTGTGATCATGGATGTGTAATTGTGTGTGATCATGGATGTGTAATTGTGTGTGTGTGAATGATAGGTAACTGATAGAGGTGACAGAATGAGTTGATTATTTTTTGTTGAGATCAGAGCTGTCCATCTGGTGCCCCCACGCCCGGAATAGTTTCGGAGATTTTTAAATTCTGATGACATTGAAACATAGAATTTGACAGTAGGTAAGAACAATGCAACCCATTAAGTCTGCCCATTATTGCTGCTATAAAGACGCCAGCCCTAAATCAGTCCTTGATCTCACCTTAGATTGAGGATAATTATATGCCTATTCCACGCATGTTTCGATTCCCTTACTGTATTACCCTCTACCACTTCTGCTGGGAGTCAGCTCAACTTATCTACCACCTTAGTGAACTTCCTTACATCACACCTAGTTTTAGACTATGACCAGGGGCGTAACTAGAAACCATAGGCTCCTGGTGCGATAATTCCCCTGGGGGTCCCCCAACAGCTGTTCTGTGCCATCATTGCCCCCAATTTGCCTGCGCCTTCTGTGCCCCTTGCCTTCTCCTTCCAACATACACTCTGGCACACATATGTAAACACAGATTACACAAACTTACTCATACTCACTAACACACACGTACACATTCATTCTAACACACACTCCATCTCACCCCACCTACACATTCATGTTCACACACAAACACCTACACATTCATGCTCACACACACACAATTACACATCCATACTAATACACACACTTACACATCCATGCTCACATACACACAATTAAACATCCAATTCTCACACCCACAATTACACATCTCACACCCACAATTACACATCCATGCTCAAACACACACAATGTGCAGTTTCACCTCGGGGTCACGTGACTACCCCTGTAGTTACACCAGTGACTTTGACCTTTTGTTCTAATGTTTCTTCTCATCTATTGCATTAAATGGTTTTCAATGTCAAAAGACTGCATATTTATAAAAAAAACAAGACAGCCTTGACCTACATGACAGATGCAATTATCCGTGTAATCTCATCCCGTGTATATGTTTCCCAGCTAAAACACCACACTGAGATGATTCTTTATGGCAATGCTAATGAAGTCCATTCCTCCATGGACTTTCATTGGTCAGAGTGTCTGTCTGGGTAATTAAGACTGAGCCATTCTATTGCTTAGCACAGGCAGTATGAGTCGGGGTATTTGTCTAGTATATTGGGGCTCGGATACAGATGCAGCTGCTTAAAAAAAAATGATTATGCAGAATTCTCCTAAGAAAAAGTACAATATTTGTGGAAAAAAAAATTGTAATCTTATAGAAATAAAACATGTAGTTCACCTTTAACCGAGCAAAGAAAGAAGGTAAGGACGGCCCGGCTTGGTAGACTTTCCAGCCTAAATCACTGATATTTATTTTAATATTTCAATAAATTTAGATGGATTTGGTAACTCTAGGGTGAAATTATATATGGATTGGTTTCCGACAATGATGCCGCGGGTCTCCAATATTTATTTATTAAACGCGAGCACCGTATTAATTCGGATATAATGTACAGCGGTTTGTGTTATTTGATTATTCCGCACGCCGTTGCAGGGAGGTGACACTGAATCATACGCTGAGAACAAAGGGGATCATTTTATTACATACTGTCATGAAGGTATGGAGGAGTATACTTATTACAATGTCACGGGGAGTTGATTAGAATTTTTAAAAATATCAGGGATGTTTGGAATTTAAAGAGACAGTAATGTTTTCAAATGAAACTTCTGCTCGCACAAAAGATCCCATTTGGAGAATTTCAGATATATATGTAAATGTATTTTATTTTATGACTCATTTTATAGAATACTGGAGGCTGCTATAATTTTATTCAAATTCTTACATTTTTGGGGGTTATCAACCATTACCTGAATTACTTGGGCAGAACTCCCAAGAGGAGAATGAGGATATATGCGGAATATGACAGCGCTATATAAATCAATTATTAATATTATTATTAATAATAATGATAATAATGAATTTGTGTTGGCTATGTATCAGAGGCACTGTTTCTTTTCTCGGTGGTAAAAGGCAGAACAAAGTATGTTATTTTATATAAAACCCATGTTTTAACAGTTTAGTCAATTCACTTTTAAGTGTTATGTAAGATTGCGCAATATATGTTTTTTATTTGTCTGGCTATCGCACAGATAACACTTAAAGGTGCAGTTCCACCTAGACACAACCTTAATTGCACTCTTTAGGAAGCAAACGAATATCATTTCCGCTGATGGCTTAATGTCATGAAACAGATACGTTTTTTATTTTCAGTTTCTATGGCAACAACATCAGAGTCTCTGTTTTTGTGTCACATGACAATAACATGTTCTGGTCACAAATGATGAATGAGAAACATGTTTACAAGATTAAATCATTCTTTATAGAAAGTGTTTAGAGTTTCATCAATAATGTTCCTAATTATGAAGACACGACCTTTGATTATAAGTATAAAGTACAGATTTAAAAATTATGTTTTTACGCTTTTTTGTCCAAAACACATTCAGGAATTAAAGGGGAACCGCCACTATTTTTTCCTCCTAGTAGCAGATTGAATAATTATTATTATTATTATTTTAATAATTCTCTTGTTGGATAATATAGTGTTTTCAGGCAGCTGCATATTAACCGTTTGCTCCTTATCATACTGCCTATGGGAAACAACAGAATGGCTTGGTCCAAATCACCCAGTAGGACTCTCTGACTAATGAAAGCCTACCAAGGAACAGACTTCATTAGCATTGCTGTAAAGTATCAGCTCAGTGTGGCGTTTGAACAGGGAAAGTCACTAAAAAAAAAAAAAAAAAAGGAACTTTTTGGAACAAAATGAGATATAACCAAGTTTTTGTTAATGCCGACCAACATTACTCTATACAGAGCTCAAAGAAAAAAAATATGTATTTCAACATATAAAAACAAATGTTTTTAGCGACACAGAAAGCAGTGTGAGTTTGTTACATGCAGTTATTTTTAAATACATGCAATCTAAACATACATGGGGAAGAATAGGCTCCCAGCGCGGTTAATTGCGCTCTTAGCAGTGTATATAACACGTTAGCTGCGGTGTAACAAACTGACACCTTATCAGCGATTTGCGTAGATTGTTGCATATTTTCTAAAGGTTGTTAGCACTTCTTGTGTTAAGAATGGTGGGTTTATGCAAAACTATTCCAAATTGTGTTCCTTTTCATTAAACATAAAACACGCGCCGGTAATGGTATCGTAAATCCTCGCACCTCCTGCACATTAAAAGTAAATTACTCCCATAACACTAGATAAGCTTAATTACTTTTAAAAATTGTCTGGGCTTTTTGACCATTATTCTTGTTCGCATGCACCAATGCAATCTCCCGTTATTTGTTTGCCACATAAAATACCCAAATAAAGGGTTTTTTTTTTTTTGTTCTGTTTAAAATATTAAGATGTTACTCCATAAGGACAATCTTTAATGATGTCATAAATTTCTCGCTAAAGCAGCCAAAACATGGGACGGAAAGGTATTAGGTCCCATCAAGTTGTTATCTGTGCTGGAGCACAACAGGCTCCCAGTCACTGTGATTCTTTCCTTTTAAGACCAGAAGTTGAGCCCTGGAGCCGTCTTCTCCCAGGTAAGAAGAGAGGGTACAGACACAGGGAGTCTTGAAATATGAACTCTTTTATAGCCCATCGTGAAGAATCTATGTAGCGACTCTCCAAATGAGTTAATCACATGGCTCTAATACCCTGACTTACCATTATTTAAGCTAAACTTAATTGAGTCACCTGCATTCAAGCAGGGATAACAACCATAACTTACTGGCAGCAAAAACACCAGTTGGGAGCCTTACATTTGATCATAGCAGTGTAGAATAGGAAGGAGACAGTTCTAGATATCTAGTGTGATAATCTGCCCCTTCATCCCTGGATTGGGGCAAAAAGTCTGAGACTCAGGGTCAAACCCTGAGAGTTCCCAGGTCACTCTATATATTAATGTCCGTAGAGCATCATACTTTACTGGAGATACTAAAACAGAGGTTGTATGTAAAAACTCAGCCTTTCAACAAGTGTAATGGCACTTGCCCTACCTCACATGAGGCATGACAGATCCAAATTGAAGACCCCTAGGGATTCTTCATGATAAGTTTGCCAAAAAGCCCATTGTCTAGCACTGTGGTGTATGAGAGTATGTGCTTCATAAATAAAAACTAAGTATCAATGCATAGGATATATGTTCCAAAAATAATGGTCATACAAGGTTCTGATTTGAAGTCTTTAAGCAAATAGTCTCCAACTAGACATGTCTACTGACTCATGAACAGCTTTCTTTGTGTATCCAAATCTTAACTTATTTTAAATGAATAGAAATAACCTTCAATGAGGACCAAACCTCTGTGATCAACACCCAGACTACAATCTTTACTGTCTTATGTATAATATGGCAGATGTTATCAGCCGAGAGCATCCATCAGTAGGAGAATCCTGCTCCACAAGTAGGTCCTCCTCATTCCTTATCCAACTGCATCTCCAGGCCTGGGGAAGAACTCCTCTTTCCTCAAATAACTGAGCCTGGCTTTACAGGTTGGGTCCCCGGAATCGATGGCTGCTTCACCTACCGCTCTCCCGGGTTCCTGGTAATTGTTCACCCATTTTTCCTAAAATCCACTTTTTTTTTGCTCATGACCGACCCTGTTTCCTTCTGGGTTTTAGTTTCTAAGGCACTGGGGGGTTCCAGGGGTCTTAGAAAGTTAATCTAGCCAAACGATAATCCCATGGCCTGTTTGCAATGGCCCCGATAGATCTTGTTTACTTGGTTTCTCTTTTAACAATCTGATCATTCCTAAATGAAGCTGTCTCCTTGCTCGGTATAAATAATTCCCTTTGCTTTTCATTTCTCCCACCTCTGCATTTCAGCTCTGACTGCGGCCCCCACAAGTTCTATCTCCTCCATCGAGCTTCACGGTGTCTCTCGCTCTCTCTTCTGATAACCTACACAACCAGTCACAGAAGTTTCCAGGGCAACAAGGTCCAAGAAAGCTTTGTCATTATCATCCAACCCTCACCTTTATCTTCTAGTTGATAAAAGCATAGAATTAAAAGGAAAATAAACCAGGCCTAAAAGGAGAATATCTTCCGATATAAACAATGGCACGGGATTCTAAATCATATTCTGACAAAAAAAGACCAAGTACAATGAAATTGTTGAAAATACATCAGGTCAAAGATCAAATATGACCAGAGGATGAAGACCAGGTAGGAAAACGTCAGATATATCGGGCCAAAGGTTTCTGTCTGTAGTAATCTACGGTTCTCCTAAACTTAGAAATGTGGTCCTAGAGTGTCGAAAGAACTAAGGTCTCTTTGTCTGAGGTCCCACTGTCCGCCGTACCTTAATTTAAAAGAACCTGAATTTCCTTTCGTTGCCAGCGCGTCTCCGTCTTTCATCTACCTTTTGAATCCCTGTCTTTCATGTCCATTTTTAAAATGCCCCTTCACCCACAAGAGCGAAACATACTTAGGACTTCTGTCAACTCTCTCAATACGATATTTTTGCTCCATTACACGACCGCCACAATGAACGCCATTCAACAGCTTTCCTCTGCTGGTCACCTCTCAAAGTTACCCCCCCACACTAATTAAATAATGCCCCTTTGGGCTCGTTGTTGCCACTGTACCCTTTGTCTTATCTAGTGTCAACTCAACACTTAAAGGTGCTGTTCCACTTAGCTAAAACATTAATGTTTAACTCTATCGTGTTCATCAAATAAACTTGAGCGACCTATCAGTGGCTGCTTTTGTGTCACATGACAATTTAGTGTTCCCATCAAATTAAGCAAGGCAAAATTTCACATGGTTAAATAATTATTTCTTGGAAGAGCTTTGGCGCTGAATGATGTTTCTGATGCTGTATTAAGTTAGAGCGTTCAGCTGGGTAGATGGAACCGCCACAAATTCACTCAACTGGCCTTCGAAGGTCCTCCCAGAAGCCCCTCAAACAAGTTATTTGTGTTCTCCACAAGCCAGTCAGAAAAGCACGCATTGGCTCCCCACATCTACCAATAGCTGGTTACTTATACCCCTGCTCCATCCCGTGTCCATCACACGCCTGCACAGTCCACAGACTCACATTACATATCACACGCCTGTTACACGCAGAGCCTAACTTCCAGTACTTCATGTGGTCAGTGGAACCGACAGACCTCCTACCCCAAAATCACCCCCTCCTGCTACAAACCACTTACAATGAAACAATATTTTCTCCGGACTTCTGGGGACAGTTCAACAAGAAATAGAATGAAAGAGAGAATGAAATTATTTTGCTTCAATAAACTTCCTTTATCTCTGAAAAAAAAAAAAAAAAAAAAAAAGAAAGAGAATGAAAGTAGTCCTTTTTTGACAGTTTGCTCGTGAGACTCTGCATTCAGACGATGACGTTTTCTGTTGAGACGCACTTAATAGCGTAACAGCATCAGACAGAAAAGAAATCCTTTTTCAGGTATCCCCAGAACTAAGCACTGGACCAAAGAGCCGTATGAGGGGGCCGTGCATAATATATATGTGGAGGACTATAAGGACCTAGTGACCCCTGGACATTCAAGACAGCCTTCTACAAAAATCCAATTATATATGTGCCTGTGTCACGGGGGAACCAGCTTACGCCACAAGCTGGACTGATAGACAAGTGTCGCCTCCTCGGTGCGGCTTTCTCTCATACCGTGTGACATTTTCAATCATATTAACTCTTTAACATAGAAACAGAGTTTGAGGGCAGATAAGGACCATTCGGCACATCTAGTCTCAGACCTTAATCAGCCCTTGGTCTTGATTCAGGAGCCATATGTCTCTCTTAAGCGTGTTTAACTTTCCTCGCTGTATCAGCCTCTACCACTTTTGATGGGAGGCAAATCCACTTATCCACCACCCTTTTTATAATGTAAAAAAAAGCATCGCTAATGTCGGAGGATATATCCCCATTCATAATTCTACTCATTGGTAGCCGCCATTCACTAGCAGACAACCTCAAATGTATTGTTTTCTCACTGACAATGTTCCCACGACACGTCGCTTCAGAACGGGAGAGACATACGAGAAAGACGTAGAAGAAGTGAGAGAACTGGGGAGAAGGTACAAGAGACAGTACCTAAAACCCGTACACACGGAATCCTACCACGTTCCTACCAACCCTTCCTGGAAGAAAAAAACGAGCCCTCGATGCCTGGAGACATTTCTACTGCAAGGTAAATGTGTAAGAAAATCTCATAAAATCAATTTTTTTTTCTGCAAAAGTAGCCGTCTGGATAATTTTATAGACAAATCCCTGTCTAGAAACGTCGAGCAGTAAGACATGTCAGTCAATTTTTAGGGCATTGATCCTACTGCGTCGAGGAACCTGGTGTCAGCTGGAACATCGTGACGGACAATAACCTGCGCGAGTTTAATAACGTGTGTATCAATCTGAGCGTTTCCGAACCTAACGGGATCTATGCTACATAACAAAACATGTTACACTTTAATAAATAATTATTGAGTGTGTCAGACAGCATTTTTAATCTAAATCTGGGTATTTTGACTCCCTCAGGACCGGTGTCACGGGGCGTCATCAAGGCCTTATAAAGTGAAGCCATATATCCGCATATACATACATACATTCATCATCTTACATACATGATACACGCATGAATGCATCCCTGACTTCACTATGAATTATGAAGAGCCATCCATTCCTGCAAGAAGGGAAAAGCTGGCCCTGCATAATGTCTGGTTAAATCAATGAGATGACTTTGAAGCAATCCATTAACTATTTGTTATTCTTGGGCACGACACATGTATGCGACTGAACACACGGAGGAGTCAAGAAGGTGTATGATCACATACAATCGTATTAAACAAATCTCTGGGAAGCATGAGTGCACGGCTTCTAGGACCTGTCCATCCTGGCCATGTCTGGAAGAGGGTAGGAAGAAGGTTAGGTGGACAAAGGTTTGGAGGTTTGGAGGTCTATCGGAACTCTCAGAAGTTTGTAGAGCTGGTGGAACCTGGGATCTCTTTGTCTACTGGAAGCTTAGTACATGTTCTGATTAGTATTACCTGTGCTATTGCCCCAATATTGGTTATATAAGTGAAAATACCAAGTGCATTATTGACCTCCAAGGTATATCGTTGGGGGGGAAATGAACAATGCCTGGACCTAAAGTCACCCCTCTTTTAGAGTAATAATGGTCTCTGATGTCCAGTGAATGACATCCAAAGTAGGTTGCCTTGTACATGAAGCATTGGTACCCACCACAGAAATAAGTCATCATCCTGCCCTGCTGCGTCAAAGGCATACATGGCACATTAATGTACTTCTGGTTACATACATGTAACATACATTATACTAAGCTCCATATCATGCAGTCCTCCGGCAGGCTCTAAATTACAGCATCTAGAATCCGTCTACCATGCGCTGGATGGATAGAGGTTGGCCGACCCTCCGGTGATCTTTATTTTATCTCTGTGTTTCTCTTGACCTCGACACGTAAACATAAGGTCAATTTTTTTTTTCTACATACGTTTCTTGAGCCCTGCATTCACGCTAACCCCTGATAGACTTAGGGATCCAGGGTCGATATCTATAGAATTTCACCTTGTGAGCTCCGGCGTGGAGCTTCTTAATGCACGACAAAGTAGAGACTAAAGCCTTATGCTTCTGCCTGAGCTCCTGACAAAATCCAATCATTTTTTTTTTTAAAATGTTTTCCCTTGTTCCGTGACACGGTAACAATTACAACTCACCCCGAACATGCGCCGGGCTCGGGGAAAAAAAGATAGAATTATCAGTTCTCAGCTGGGAAACAGAAAGAAAGTGTTTAAGCAGCCGATCGTCGGCTCGAAGGAGGAAATTCCCGGCGATTATTGGGCATTCTCAATCGCGGCCGAAAGACAGACCAAACAGCGGCAACAATAAACCGTACATAAAGTAACAATTTAGCATGCGCATATCAGTCGTCTCCCAGTCCGTGTTTGCTCTTGTAAACACGGACTGTCAATTCATTCCCTTATCTTATTCAACATATGGCTTAGCAAGCAAATACGTATTATAACATCATTTTAGCAATTATGCCTCGCCGTCTCTTGTGAACGCTTGTATTGGGAAAATATTTTAATGAGAGCAAGGTTCTGACACTCGTTCCAACCCCCCCCCCACACAGACACTTTACTAACGGGGGGGCTGCTTAGTAGACAAACCAGGGCAGAGGGGGTATTAAAAAGTATATTGTTATTCAGACCAGCAACTCAACTTACAGCAGAAAAAAAAAAAGTATATAATTAATGATAAACCTCGACTTCAATTAATCAAGTAATAATCTAAAACATACTAAGCGAATAATGGAAGAAAATTTAATTTTTATATTGTTTTTAATGTCAGGGGGCAGATCTGGTAGAGTAAAGGGTTAAACACCCCCCCCCCTCCGCATGCAATGGACCCACACAAAAATAAATAAAGAAAATAAAAATATGATTATTGCACAGCGCTGGGCTCAAGTCATTAAGTCATTGTCAGCCGGGGCCTCTGTACCTAAGTCTGTCTTCAGTCCCTTTGAATGTAGGGACTGTGAGAAGGGCTGCGGGAATTGTCGGCGCTATTTAAATAAAAGATAGTATTATTATTGGTAATAGTGATAAGAAGAAGAATGGAAGAAAGGAGGGAGAAAAGAAAGAGAGAGGGGAGAGCGCAGCGGATACCCGTCGGCAGCATGGAGTTCTAAGAGATTTCACTTGTAATGGGAAATAAGTTGTGTTTTCTTTAACCCTTACACCCGGCGTGCAGCGACCGCGTGAGATGTGACAGAGCGGCCCCCGGGGATGTCCCCAAAACACTTATGACGGCTATTTTTATGTAAATGCCCGGCCTGACGGCTCCGGGTACATTCCTGCACGGAGGAAGCCGCACGCTAAACCATTACTATTCCATTTCACGCTTACAAGTCGGAGCGGCGCAATAAAGAGCGCTCCGTCCGTCTGATCGATACCTGTCCGCTGGGGCGACATTCGCAATAATGCAGCGGATAACATTTTAGTATTTATTCTATTCTTTTATCCCCGGATTTTACACATTTCTGTAAGTGCATGCTTTAGCAGCTAATAACCCCACATAATAGCCACAAACTCACTGCAGCAAACTGATGACATGAAGGGGTTAATCCGTTGACCTTTATCACTTAGCCGAGCACCTGGACTCTAGGTGCAGAGAGAAGGCTGGGGGGACTAGGGGGCATCTAAGGTCACCCCAGATCAGTGCACCCCGAAAATGCCCTGTCCAGACCAGACACCCGTATCCCATCACTGCATGTGTGTTGGGGTTTGTTGCTGTACATGTGCTTTGGTGCATGCATGTGAGAGGCACGGGGAGCTGTCCACACCTGGGCGCTGATCGTAACACAGAACCCACGCGTGATGTTTGCACACATACACTCCCCCCCCCCACCCCCCGCCCCCCGCTCCGGCCGGATCCCGAGCCGCTGCCCCGGTACTCACTCTCACAGGCCGGGCTGGGGCCGTGCTCCGCTCCGCTCCATGCTGAGGATGATCGGGAAGTCCGCCGGGTGCCGGGGCTGGAGGCAGAGTGACTGGGAGCGGGGGAGGGACCGGAGTGAGGAGGGGGTGAGGGGTATTGGGGGAGGGATCGGTGCTGGTGGGGGGGGCACGGAGGGAGGGAGCAGGGAAAGGAGGAGATGACGGACCGGAGCATCGGGATTGGGGGACAAGGTAATGGGAAGGCTGGGATTTTTGGGGGTGACTTCGTTTGGCTCGGCTGGGATCATGACCCCAACCTGAGACCCCTCTGAGATGCATGACCCTATGTAACCCCTGATAGGGGGCTTTAAACTGCCCTGTGGGGTAAGAGAGTCACGTGTTCTTGCACATGCTGTACAGTCACACCTGGCACCTGCAGTAAGTGTAATAACCTATGTATCATGTTACTATGTATCATGGTGTCTGTGACACTCCATGTAACGCTGCATTGCATGGACATGCTAAGCTCGCACACAGAAGCGTGTATCGCATGTAGTGTTATTCCAGGACACGACGCATGGGAGAGTACACGCCAACGACTGCTTGGTAACCAAGCCCAGACGTGTGTGTCAGGGATGTATCAGGGCACCATTTATGCCAGAGGGTGCTAGAGAGGTGGAACCGCCTCCCAGCAGAAGTGGTAGAGGCTAATAGAGTGAGGGAATGTAAAGAAGCATAGGTCAGGGATATGGCTCCTGAATCTAAGATGAGACCAACGACTGATTAAGGTTCAAGTCTTTTCAGCAGGAAAAATGGGCAGCTAGACGGGGGCCGAAAGGGGCCAATCTGCTGGCAGATTGAATGTTTCTATTCCGTGTTCCTATGTGTCATTTTCTCATGCCATTCAGTAAGCGTGTCGCGGTGTCATGAGTTCTGAAACAGTACCTGTTATTATACCCGGGGGTTGTCACTGCTATAATAAGCAGCACATACTACACACGCCGCAGCTGTCATTGAATGTCATGCAAGGTAAATGTGTTTCTCTAACACTAAATGGCATGTCTCGCGCTATCATGGCACGCCGTACAAATATTTGTCGCTGGGATGAGATGTCGTGTACTTCATACTTCGTGCCACAAGAGGATGTCAAAAAATCAGAATGTCAGCGTAACAATACATCACATTCACAGCACACAGCCGGATCGCGAGACCCCTGAACTCCGAGGAGAGCGCCTACCAAATGCTTCTATCCCCCGTATAGCATTAAAAATACTTTCCCACAAATATTCTGTTTTCTTAACCAGTTCCACGTTTTCATGATATAATGCGTTCAGGCCCCAATCTACTAAACACCCCGACTGTCATACTGCCTGTGGGGAACAATAGAATGGCTCGGTCATATTCACCCAATAAGACTCTGACTAATGAATGTCTATGGAGGGAAGGACTTGATTAGCATTGCCAAAAAATTGCCAAGTGCCCAAATTCTGTTTTTAAGGGCCCAAAACAAAAGGTAAGCCAAACCATGTGCATATTGCTTAAGGACAGGCAAAGGCAGGGGAGGGAGGGCACCTTCTGGCCCAGGGGGCAGGTAAAGCCAGACCCTCATCGCACACATAACATACACACATAACACACATATTCACACAAACTCACACTTACACAAATGTATACACTCAAGCTAACACACACATATTCTCACACTAATACACACTTACACATACACACTCATACATTCATACATACTCACTCCCTTCCTAACTCCCTTAGCTCCTTACTGTCTTACTCCCTACCCACCTTGCCCAGGGTGACTGTCCCTTTAAGGAACTGATCCTAATCATGCCGCTGTTCTAAGGCAGGGGAATCAATGATATAAGATACTTAATTATTGAACCTGATCCATGTGTATGCAGGTGGGTAATTCCATGGTACCAAGGAGAAGACTCCGGCAACAGCCAATCAGAGCAAAGCATGGATCAGGTGACTGGACTAACCATGCATCGGTAGTGGGATCAGTAACCCTATCAGCGCCGGTGGGGTATACATTATAGAACTCTTACAGGCAGCAGAGATAAAAGTTCCCATTGGTTGTTTTCACTTCGCCTTGCCATGTTAAACGCCTTTTATGACAAAAGTCAAAAGAGGAAAAAAGATGGGATTAAACATATTTAATTGGATTGTTTAATAAATAAGTCAAATTTAATAAAAAGGGGGAAGCCAATGTCAATTATTTCAATTATCAGAGAGAATTTCTAGGAATAAACATAGTATAATAGTGAATATCTCTTAGATATAAAATGAGATAGATAAATAGATAGATCTGGGGTCCCAAAATCTTATGTGATGTTTTTTTTTTTTTATGTTGGCCCAATAAAAGCTCTAAGCAGCATTTACACCCTGACTGGATCCCTCCTTATGGGTTCCTCCATGTTTTGGTTGAATGCTTAAAGGACGTGATCAGATAAAGAGCATTGAACATGTTGGCTGCCAAATGTATTTGGGGACATTTTTCTGTTATTTGTTGTTCTCCAGCCCTTTGTGTGAATTTCTTTCTTTTTTCTCTCCCTTTTTAGGTTTTTCTTGTTAAATACCTTTAATTATATGCTCCGATGCAGTAAGAGCCGCACTGTTGACTTGTTTAGCAATATATGGAGTGTATTATCCAGGTCTTGATGGTATTAATTATCCTCCTTTCCATTTCCTTCTGCCACGTTCTACATTACAGGAACGTCCCCCCCGGCCCTGATTCTGTAGATCCCCCACACGTTGCTTATTTTGGATGATCGGGGGGCAATACTCGGTGTATCCGTGTAATTCAGAGAGATCAGAGATTCCCTGGCACTCAAAGAGTGCAATAAACTTATGATAATGCCGCCACCAGCCCCGTTAAAATGTTATAACATATTCTCTGGTTCTGATCCACGAGGAACGTCTGTCTGTCTGCGGTTTTGTGTGATAGATTTAGTTACAAGGCGCTCAAGGAAAGAACGTATCAACAGCCATATGTTCGTGCTAGAAATATTTATCTATAGGTGTTTTTATTTTGTTTCCTCTGTTTAAGCCTCGCAGATATAATAAGAAATGCATATCCAAGGGGAGGAAAAAAAATAACCCATTAATAAATGAGAGAGTGCAGTTGGCACGAGGGAGACGCTGGCTGGGGGGCATTGAGATGGTATGGTGTTGCTAAGAGAGCCCACACTACTTTCTACCGAGATAGACGTGTAGAGGGGGACAGGGACTCATCCCTCATCGTACACTCACCCTCAATCTGCCCCGTCTCTAACACATCCTACCCTGGTGTATTTATGCAATAACGGGGCGCGCAACAATTCATTAATCACATAATCAATTAACGCCAATCCGATCTTAATGTTTCTTGCTTGCTTGCTTATGGCGTTTGTTCTTATTCCCCTACAGCTGCTTTTTCTGTCTATATGAAGATGCATGCATGGTGGGCGCCATTAGAAGTACTGGGGACCGGGGCTCGTATGAATCATATATAGATGGGGTATTAGGTGAGAGAGAGAGAGGTATGAGTGGGGTCACAGCCTGGGCTGGCTGGTGGAACTGCAGCACAAGACGAGCCAAGTCCCTCTTCCGAGAAGAGGGTCACCAGATGCCAACAGAAAGATGCTGCAGTAGCCATCGTCAGAAGGACCCGTCACTCTTAGCCATGCGGGCTAGTGTGGATAAAGCCTGCACCGGGATTTATGGTGACACACGTTTGGCTCTGTGTTGGCTATAATCATGGGCAAGTGGGCAACTTTCAGTCCAGGTGGCAGGTTCAGTAGGTTTGCCCCATGGATCCTTTAAAAAGAGAACAGCTGCCAGTGTATAAATTCTACATACTGCTTCGCCGCACATAGCAAATGGCCCTCCAACATGTAGAATTCATAGGTGATCTATTTTAATTGGTTGATATGGCAACCATAGTTTCAGACATATGTTCCAGTAACACTGTGACATGCAATGCTAATTTGGCACATATGGGGTTATATTGAATGGTGTTGCGATTGCAAAAGTATCATTAGTTTGTGATAATTAAGTATGTTAATGAAACAGAACAAATAATGTCATAAAATCACACATATATATATTTATAATATATATATATATATATAATATAAATGAAATGAAACGCCGCATACTTAGCGACATATCTCAAATCATCAGCTTGTATAAAGGAAGAAGTTCTATGTAAACAAACCGATTTTGTTTTCACAAACCTTATACATTAGCATTCACCCAATTGGGTTTGGAAGGACCACGTAAAGAATCCCACCATGGTTTGTACCCACTCTTCCTTTCGCTCCTCTCCTTAATGTGTTACAATGTCCCAAATAAAAAAAAAAAAACTGATTTTGCAACAGCAGTAAAGAGCTGCTCTCGGTTTTCCCATTAGCATGGGTTGTCATGGTTACCGGTTTGTTATGCAAGATACAAATACACGCTGTTTCTCAAAGTAGTCTTCAATTCCATCGTGAATCCCTGTCACAATAAATAAACACCTTTGCACTTAAACCAATGCCATATATACCATCTAAGCCGAAAGGAACGAATGTTTTATCCGATAACAGGTTAATTTCCCTTTAAAGAGCTGCAGCCAATTCCCGTGTTACAATAGGGCCAAGCTACCTAAATGGTTGAGAATAGTGTAAAGCTTTTCACACGCTGTACACTAATAGTGCATCGTTCCATAGCTAGCAATGACTTCCTTATCCATTATTCCCGGTAGGGTTCCTAAATTACACAAAACCCATCCTTAATTCGCAATAAAAGCTCTAGATTTTAGTCCAAAATGTTTTTTGCTGACCCCAATATTGCAATTTTACTAGGGTTGCAAGAGACAATTTGGCATCCAGACTTCAAGCGTGTGTAGTGAGAAGCTGCTTCCTCCACCGGTGAGTGATGTTCGCACCACGGATAAGACATTTCGGAAATGTTCTACGAGTTCTGCAAAACTTTCGTCTCGTGGGTGCCTATTAAGGAAAAATGCCTTGATAATGTGATCCTGATTCCCTCTTCTGTCTCGGCTATGAAACAGCGAAATAAGATGAGCTAGACTGCTCAAAGTGAGTACATGAAACGAAACAACCCACCAGTAGGCATTTATCAACAAAAAAACTCCTTCAAACCAATAGCCTGTGAGCTTAATGTAGTCGAGATGCAACAATAAGAGACTGGAAGCCGGTTCCACGTCTTTTCTGCAAGAACGCTCAAGGCTCGGCTTTTAATACATCAAGGATTTAAGATAAATTAGACTGAAGGACAATGGCCTTGTGTTTGACATTTGGATCACTGAGTGAAGTCAGATGTCTTGATGGTGGATGTTGCTTTGGCCCACAAAAAGACAACCAGTTGTACTCTGGGGAGCAAGAGTGTTCACCATAGGGTGGGCATTGGGACAAGGAGATCTGGATCAGTATGAATCTGGATAGGTTGTAGAATCCCAGGGTAGGTGACCACTACTGCAATATCCATGGGGCTCTAGGGCCATCACAAACCCCTTCTTGTTGCCTGAAAGGTACCTGGGGTATCTCCGTTGAGCTGTTATGAGGCCAGGTTACTCTTTTCTCCAGAGAAAACATCCCCAATTTGGACAGCCTTTCTTCGTAGCTGAAATCTTCCATTCCTTTCCATGTCAGTATGTACTGGTGCCCAAAACCGCACTGCATATTCTAGATGCATTCATTCTTACAAATGATTAATAAAGAGACAAAATGATGTTCTGATCTCTTAAACCCATGTCAGCATCATGCATGCCTTAGCAACAGCTGCCTGGCATTGTGCACAGCTGCACAGTCTCTTGTCAATAAAAACACCCAAATCCCTTTTCCATAAAGGATTTATATATTAAAACTAATTTGCCGATTAAATGCCCATCATCCCTTTTTGTCTGAATCCCTTTGCAGAGAAATTACGTCCTGTTCTGACTTTATTACCTTACATCATTTGGTGTCAACTGCAAAAATTGAGACATTACCTTGAGTATCTTCTTCCAAGTCACCGATAAATGAGTTAACCCCTTAAGGACAATGGGCGGTCCCTAAACCCATTGAAAACAATAAATTTTGAGCCTGCACATGTACAGGCTTTGTCATTAAGGGGTTAAAAAAGCATCAGCCCTGATGCGCACATGATTTTAGTCCAACTGGAAAATGTGCCATTTACAACCACCCTCAGTAACCCATTGTGTTCGGTATCGAAAGCGTTGGCAAAATCAACGTATATTACATGTATTGACACTAACCATTTCCTAGAAAGTCAGCAAGTTGTTGTTCTAACTTGGCAGTCGCTGAAGGGCCTTCCCACACTCCTGATATTTTATATTTCCTATAAGGCGGTGAAAATCCATTGGAAATCCTAAAATATACATGTATTTATTAGTCCAGAATAATATTACTAGAATGACTATTTTCTGGATTAACTATTTCTCCAATAAAAGGGCATCGTAACCTGAACAATTATTTGAACATTCTCGTAGCGGTGAGTGCCATGTAAACCCTGTTCTACAGAAGATTTAATTGCAGAATTTATATTGTTTTTAAAAGGTTTTATTGACCTGGTATCTTGAAACGTTGCGACAAATAACTTCTTTAAATAGAAACATTTCCGTCACTTGGTTTATGAAAGCGACTCACGAGGGTTATGGTTGCTGTAGAGCTAGCGCAATTAAGTCCACAAGACCCTGGATAATATGGAGCCGGTTGAGTCCGTTGTCCGCCGTACAATGATCGACTCACATGACAACCAGGCTAATTAGTGATGTCATTGCCAATTATCCCAGATAGTAACGTGAGTTTGAAGATGCCGTTACACCTGCTCATTTATTAGAAACCTTTTTTTAAAGCATTATAGACGTCCCCCTTGAAGTTTTGTAACGCTCCCACGGAATGTATTATTTACAAACTGGGATTTCTGCTTCTGATCCATTTTTTATATGGTGTGACAGATCTAGCTTATCTTTTTTTTCCTGAACATGCAACTGCACTTATCTAAAGATTTTTATCCTGTAGACAGGGGCTTAAATGAGGAAGACAGTGATGAAATTATAGTAAGCACCATTACACAGAAAACTGTGGACAGGGGTTGGTGGCGGCAGCTTAGAGGACTGTGGTGAGGCGTTGGTGCCATTGGAACACAGGAGTGATGGGAGTGATAAAGGACCATCTGAACACAGGAGTGATGGGAGTGATAAAGGGCCATTGGAACACGGGAGTGATGGGAGTGATAAAGGGCCATTGGAACACGGGAGTGATGGGAGTGATAAAGGGCCATTGGAACACGGGAGTGATGGGAGTGATAAAGGGCCATTGGAACACAGGAGTGATGGGAGTGATAAAGGGCCATTGGAACACAGGAGTGATTGGAGTGATAAAATTTGCTTTTGTTTCAAAAACAAGGACATTTCTAAGTGACCCCAAACTTATGAAAGGCAGTGTATACAGTATATATATATATATTTATATACACCATACCAGCCATAACATTATGAGCATTGACAGGTGAAGGGAATAACGCTGATAATCTTGTTATCATGACCCCTGTCAGTGGGGGATATATTAGGCAGTGAGTGAACATTTCATACTCAAAGTCAATGTGTTAGAAGCAGGAAACATGGGCAGCGTAAGGATCTCAGTGACTTTGACACGGGCCAAGTTGTGGTATCGAGACGACTGGGTCAGAGCATCTCTGCAGCTCTTGTGGGGGGTTCCCGGTCTGCAGGGGCCGGTAGCTATAAAAAGGGGTCCAAGAAAGGAAGAGCGATGAACAGGGTCATGGGCGGCCAAGGCTCATTGATGCCCGTGGGTCAAATCCAACAGACAAGTCACAGTCGCTGACAAAGTGACTGCTGGTTCTATAAGAAAGGAGTCAGAACACACAGAGCGTCGCAGTTTGTTGCTCACGCTGACCCCTGTCCACTGCCGAAAGTGCCTACAATGGGCACGTGAGCACTGGATCACAGAGCGATCGAAGAAGGCGGGCGGTCTGATGAATCACGTTTTCTTTTACATCACGCGGCACCCGGACGCATCCATGGAGATCTCACGACTTACAGGACTTAAAGGATCTGCTGCTAACGTCTTGGTGCCGGATACCACAGCTCAGCTTCAGAGGTCTAGTGGAGTCCGTGCCCCAACGGCCGTTTTGATGGCAAAATATTAGGCAGGTGGTCATACTGTGTATATATATCTATAGATATATATACATAAATATATACGTGTCACTTCTTGAAGTTTGCTACACATCACAATTGTTTTTTTTTGTTATGATTTGAGAACATGACAATGCAGTCAACATAAATCTTAGTTTGAGGTGGTAACCCTTCTGAAATAGACCTCCCGCTGAACCTGGCAAAGCCCCTTGATGTATTTGAAATTCATTTTTTCTCCCTCCCCCATCTTTCCCTTTGCTATAAATATTAAGGTCTTTTTTTCCAAATGTTCTGTTAAGTAGACAATGTATTTTTTCTGCATCTCAGGCTGTATCTTTTCCTATATAACCTAGCAACCCGCTGTTTTTTCTCCCATTTTTCTGAGATCACTTGCTTACCTTCACATTACCTGAAATAATATCCCCCGGGGGCCCTTCCGTGTGATGGCTTTGGCATGATATTACCATTAATTAATATCATTTTTCCTTTGAACGAGTTCATTATATTACTATCCTATCCTTGACAAGTAGCCTTGCGCTGTTACAGATCTCATTATCATTTAAAAAGGACACATTATATACCTTTATTTCCACTTCGTATCATATCATAAGTGAGCATGTTCATGCGAAACAGGGCATGGAACATAAACACCATTAATAAACTGAATTGGTAACTCAATAAATTAATGGACATTTCATGCATGTAAAATGTTTTATATATATATATATATATATATATATATATATAAATATATATATATATGGCTCTTTCTGTATATTGCTATACATAATGTATATTGCCAATTAAATGCAGTTTTGTGTTATTTATATTTATTTATATTTATTTGTTTATTTATAGCAATAAGCAATATTTTCATTATTTTTGGCAGATTGGAAAAGCTAAAGAAAAAATCATTTGTTTAAGACATTGCAACCTCTTAAAACTATTCCGAATGAGATGAGATGTAGTCCATGAATATTTTGTCTATTTGTTGAAGGATAAACATATTTTGTACGATGGCATTCCTTTAAGTGATAATACAAAACATTCTTGAAATATGCCTTAAAAAAAAAAAAGAAAATTTCACCACAATTTAGATAAAAATTAAGATATTTTTTTTCTAGGGTGGTATCCTTTTAAAAGGCGATTACTTGTGTTAAAAATTTTGTAAACTTTTTGCTTCTGTTTGTTTACATTTATGTTAATCTGTAGAAACAAGACTAGTAATAGTTACCAAACTGAATCTGCCACTTCTAGAATAAAAACCAACCCCCGTTATACTAGCAAAATAAATACATAAAAAAATATAAACTTGGGCTAAAAAAATCTATTAAAAATAGGTGGATTACGGTTGTCTGTGCTGTACGATTGATAAGGCAGGTTAAACAGAAAACTGAATTTCAGCGGAACGTTGAAAAGTGAGTTAAAAACAAAATAAAGGATTTTGGACACAGTAGGGGCCATCTCAGTCCTATCTACACTGGATTATCTTTTTCATGGATGGTAAATTTCAGCATTGTCGTTGTTTATAAGCTGTTTTTCAACATCAAATGTGACATGTTTACAAAGAGGTGTATGGCCTATACCTTCGTATGTCTCTCCTTTGGGTTCTAAACCAGGAATGCTTACATAGTTTATTGAAGAAACCCCAAGTTGCCCCTACCTAAAATGCATGGATTGCTATCTGTAGGATATCATCTAGAACCCTCTTTTATAGAAACATTGAATTCTGTCCATCTACTCTGCCCAAAGTCCCCGCTGTAAAGACTCAGACCTTAATCAGTCGTTGGTCTCGTCTTAGATTCAGGAGCCGTATGCCCTATCCCATGCATGTTTAAATCACTGAATTAGCCTCTTGAGTTTATCTTTGGGTAAAACCTACCAGTGGCTCGGGTTCGGCAGATTTCTCTGGTTCACAATCCTAAAGGTCAGAGCTTCTCTGCCCTGAGTGAATTCTCTGAGATATGTAACATTAAATAGGTAGTTGAGATGGGTTTTGGGTACTTAATTATCTCAGTACCTGTAGTCCATGGTTAGTAACTCAGTTCGAGAGGCAGAACTCAATAATGGTTAAGAGCCATGTGGGATTAAGGGGGAACACTGAATATCCATTTGCAATTATAGTTCCCTAATGAATATTGATGAGGTGTGGAGATTTTAGCGTGTTCCATTTAATTTATTGCCTAATCATTTTGATAGGAGCCATCGCCAATCAAAGCTTTTGGAGACCCAAAAATGTCCTCTCTGGTAAGCCGTGTTGTCCAACCTTCTCCCTTACTTTGTTTTGCCTTTCTGGGGCATGCAATGAACAACCATATGTCGGCAGGTCCGGTGCAAGAGAGGACGCTGTGATGAGTTGGCTTGTAAAATCTCCATCTGCTTTTCTCATCGGCATTGGTGATGGCTGAGCACAGGGATAGCTGCGAAAGGTCAGCTGCTATGGAAACGTAATATTTTCAGAAAGAGGGGACCATTCTTGCAATCCTGCTTGGAAAAGTTAGTCTTTTGAGGGCCATATGTTTCAATATCACATTTTAAGAGCTAAGGCTAAACTAAAAAAAAGACTATCCTTATAGGGTCTGCATGTAAATCCTGGAAAATATCCCTACATGCAAATATTTCTTGGACTTCCCAGAGTCCACTTAATTAAACCTGTCACTAAGGATGGCCCAAGCACCTATTAGGGACTTTTCGGGGACAATCTCATTAATATTTGTGTCTGACCTCATCGTCTAAAAAGATGGATAGCAATAAACCAGCGAAACAAAACTTTGGATGCAGAGACCGCTCAGCCCCTAAGCAAGACCACCTGGAGGATGATCATAAAGAAGGTAACGTCAAGGGGCTCTGGCAACCTCTATGATTACTCTACTGACTTAAGAACGCTGCAGTGTTACAGAGCCTTTCTTTGTGGATCATGGAGCTTATCTATTTTGGTGTTTGGCACTAAATTAGACGCGCACAGGAGCCAATTTTGCCTAATGGGAAATCGGACTTGTTCTCAGCTGAAGTGCTTATAAATATGTTTGTCATTTTGGGACTTTCGCCATTAGACATGATATGCAAAGTACTATTTATGATAATGGGTTCTGATGTGTTTCCTGGTGCTTAAAGGGACAGCAGAAAAAATGGTTTACGTAACTAGGGAATATTTCATATATGTATTATATGGCATATTATTCTTACTTCTGTTTTGTTAGATTGTATGTGAATCTCTGGACTTGGAATCTCATTCAGATGATGTCTAGAACCACTGCATCTGTGTTTTCACAGGAGGCTCTAGGTTGATAAGCAGTTTCAGGAAAAATATTTAACATAGGCAGATATGGGAACTTCCCAGAACAGGCTACCCAGTACTCCCCCCTCTTCTGGGCGGAGTGGTTTAATGAAGGGGCAGGGCAAGCTGGCCTTTTATAGAAAGTAGGCGGGGCATGGCCATAGCTGAACACAGCTCCACTTGCCGGGAGAAGGAGATGCATGACAGGAGACCCAGGGAAGCATCACTGCACCTGGAGACTCCGGGTCACACCTGAAGTTGAAACTAAGAGATTCAATATTGATAATCACAACATTTCATATGTCTCTTTTGCAATTAAACCCTTTTTTGTATTGTGCCAGACCACGGTAATACAACTTTCCACTGTTCTTTATATAAAGGCCAACAAGACCCTCAAAACAAATAAATCTCCCACAAAAAATAGACATGATACATTGGAGGAATTAGAAGATCAGTTGTAGTTTAAGGGGGGGAAAGTGGAGCAATCATCAAGAGTCTTCCACTGGTTGCTATGGCGACTCCCCCACATTTACAACACTTTTTCGCCAGTAAACCTGCATATTTTTTTTCCCTTCTCTCCATCATTTTCATTCTTTGTTTAATCAGCGAGGTTCATTTATCCAAATAAGAAAATGATTTAGAAAATGTAATTGATGTAAAATTATCATTCAGTAATTACGTTGAATAATTATTGTAGTTTTATTCTTTATCGCTTTAACTCATCTTTTGTAATCTGATTATTTAACACCTGCATCTCTAGGGGAATTCGCTATATAAAAAAAATAATAATAATAAAATAGATCCCGCATTAACGTGTTGGCAACCCATTCATTTCGAAAGCGACTTCAAATATATCACCGAAGGGTTAAACTCAGTATTTCAGTTTCCAGTTTAACCGAGCTAACTATAAATACATGTGTAAGATTAGCCAGAAGCTCATATGAAAAAAAAAAAATCGGAATTGAGAGGTTGGATAAGAATACTAATGAATAAGTCGACAGCGAAGAATAAGTTCTGAGATTTTCGGCTGCGGACGCAGAGTTTCTGTCCCTTGCCCCTTACGATGACCCCTTTTTCACGCTGACGCAGAGTCAAGTTTGAGACGGAATACTTTTCTGCAGTTAAGTAAATGTTGGGTGACGTATTTGCAGAAATAGGACCTGTTTGCCTTCCTTTACGGATGAAATTTCAAATTGATTTCCTTGTCTCACGCAGTCTTGAGCTCTCAATTCAGCTAATGAGCCTTGGCTGTAGCCCATTTCGGGAGCGCTATTATCCCTTCCCGCGGCAAAAGATTCCTGATTCTCGTCTTTCTCAGGTTTTTTTTTTTTCTTTTCCAAGAGAACAATGAAAAAAAAAAAGTTTTCTCTGTAGAGTTTGCTTGATTTGCATCAATTTTACCAAGGTCAAATTGGCAGCTTCAAACAACGAAGAAAAAAAAAAATCAGAGCCTGGCGGTGAAGAGAAGTAGTCGACAGAGAGGATAGCCTAACTAAATGACATTTTGGTCTGAGTCGGGGATCGAGGTGCCCTCAAAGATGGACATCTGATGGACAAAGATGGCCCTTTGCAGGTGACTTTTTACCCTGTCAATGGTCATACCTGGAAGTTTAGAAGGTATAGTCCACCAAAAGCCTTTCTTTCCTACTCCACATAGGTGTTGGGTAAAGGACGTGGTCCAATGGGGATGGTGGAAAGTAGGTGGAACTGGACATGGGGTAGAAAGCTCAAAGATTGCCCCAGAGGACTGACCATCAGTCTCCAGTACAGGCAGAGCTCCAGGGTACGTTCAGAGACAGGTTTAAGGAAGACGTTATAAGATGTTGCCAGGAACAGGTTTAAGAAATGGTAGGAGGGCCACGCCAGGCTGTACTATTGTCAGAGTCACATCGATATGTAGGACACCTTGAGATGGAGGCGACGAGGCGTTCTGCGTACGCGCTTTGTTGGTGCGGCATTTCTGAGCTGATCCTGCGCACTGGAGGGGGGGACAACGCCGAAGATCTCTTCATTAGAAACATAAAAGAGATTTCACGGGGCTGAGATATCTCGCAGCAGCAGGGAGAGAATGTGCTCAATGAGAATGAATTTGCATCACGCTGTGAAGCCCCCGGTTCTGCAGCCATCATTCTCCTCGCTGATGTATTCAAACCAGATGCATCCCACAGGACAGAGCCGTGACATCATGTGACATTGCGTGACATGCTATGAACACGGCCTGTGGTGCGCCACCTTCCCGGGCTCAGAGCTCAGAAATCCATCTGTCAATGGAACTTCGCACCACATAGGTGCCTGGGTTAATATACCATATGTGCGTGCATCCTGTATATATATATATATATATATATAGTTATATATAACTGTTAATACTTTACTTCTTTATCATTTTTACAAATGTACTTTAATTAAAAATGTTTAATTGAATCATTTGTACTGAAGACCAGATTAAAGAGCTTGTGGCCCTAAAGCACTTGTAGAAAAAAAGGGCCCCTTTTTTTTTCCACCTGTTTTTCCACATTAATAGGAATTTTTTGATTTAGTTTGTTGCAGATTCCTTTACATTCGTTCATATTAAGCTTCACATCGTGTCCCACCTGTTGTAAAGTCTGGTCAGAAGACGTCCAAACCAGGCTTCTCTGTAAAATAGGCGCTGAGAACGTGTAGCCAATGGCGTGCCAACATGTTGTGAGGTTGGAGGGTGCTGTTGGCAAAAGGCACAAAACTCCTGGTCATGACTGTCCTGTTTATATTAAGACAACTGGCAAAAAATATATAATGTGTAATAAATAATATGAGGTGCTTAAACTTCTCGTAACTGACCTGGAGCCGCTATCAGCCTTTACACCTGAAGACTCGTTGTCTGGAGGCTGAGGGCCGGAGCTCCTGAGCAGCAGTCCGAGTAACACGGCGGGAAAGGAAATGGAGGAGAGGCGAGGAACAGAAGAGGAAACAGAACAGCCAATCAGAGCACACTGCGGGGCCTAAATCCCTCCCACTCTTACTGCCTGGGCGCAGAGGAGCCGCTCTGACTGGATTTATCCGGTAATTTCCATACCTGCTGCAGAGCGGCTCCTCTCTGCCGGTGTCTGATGGCCCCTCATTCATTATATATATATAATATATATAATATATATATATTTTATATATATAATTCCATTAAGTGTATATATATTTACCGTATATATTTATTAATTTTTCTGTATGTAAAACATATCATTAAGATAAAATACATAATATTATATGGAAAACTACCCATTTTTTAGGTTCCAAGCATATTGGGTGTATAACTGTACATACCTGGGATTCTTCCTCCTGTTGTCACTTTTTACATGTAAATCCATTTTAATTCCAATAATAACATTTTTGCCAACAAACAAAAAATGTTTGAAACGTCCATTCAATCATGCCTTCTGCACCCCAAATATCATCCCAATTGAAAGGAGTGGTATGGGAGGCCTCCTTTGGAAGATATCTAAAAATATCTAAACTATGGACCTTATGTTTTTGCCAAAAATGTTAAAAATTTCAAACTCTCAAAACATTCATGTCCTTTTTGGCTCTAGCCTCAGTTCATGAAAAGCTCTTCAGGGGCCAATAGCTTTCGAGGGGCATGGTGATAAGCAAGCTAGTGCCCCGAATACCCTTGCTTCACACCTTAGTAGACAATGCCCTTTTTGTTTAAATGCCTCTATGCTGGTTACTACGGAATCCCTGGTTGGCGTTTTCGTAGAGCGTTACAGCGTACCTCTGCGTACTGATTGCCGAACACCCCCTGCCAAGTTTAAGATCATTGTTTTCTTGCATGTCTATAATCTAAGTCTTCACATAAAAAGGAGGCTATAACTAAAGCTTATTTTATATGAAAAAAGGGATTTCGCTACTTCCACAAATACGACTGCGAAAGTTCCCGCACCTTGAAAGAAATTAAGATGTTTGAAATTACATCGCTGGCTTTCAGCCGGCCGGGAAAACTATTTTCCTTTTGTATTTTGTCTTAAGTGCTCTTTCTGGGCAGGAAGCTGTTGATAAACACAGCAGGTAGGGTGCAAAGGTAAATTGCTTCCCCCGGCTTACAGGAAACAGAGCAATATAATTTCAAATATTATTTCAAATCTGAAATTCTGTCTGGGTACGGAAACCTTCACTTATATCGATATAATACCTGCTTGTGCTAGACACTGGGCCTATCAATATCCTTTTTAAAGGCGAGGGGCCGGTGTGGGCGCCATGAAGAAACAAAGAGCTGGCGAAGGTTCTCCGGGAGGACAAGCCCCGTACGGCCCTGAACCGCCTGATGCTTACTCGCCGATGTCTGCGCATGTCCAGTTCCAGCTTTGTGCATTGCGCCTTCACAATCGTCAGCAGTCTTAATGATTTGTTATGGCAGCCAATGGCTGGGATATAAATGGCTTTTTCAGTGAATGTTAGCCAATAAATATACAGACTAATTCCGACGGCAGGTTGTCCATCATCAGCAGGTGTGTGTTACAAGACAAATCTAAATAGTCCTCTCCACCTAATGTATCAATTTGTCTTAGTCTGTCAATTCTAGTCTTGTCATACCCCATGAATACATGTATCGTAAAAAGTTCTGCGTCAATTGTTGGCGCTACATAAATAAAAGATACAAAAAAACTAACAATAATAATAATAAAGAAACACCTACACTATAGGGACAAAAGTATTGGGACACCTGACCATTACACCAACAGGGAGGTTGATGACATCACATTCTAAATACATAGACATTAGTATGTAGTTGGTCCCCCTTTGCGGCTATAACGGTTTCCACTCTTCTGGAATGGATTTCCACAAGACTTTGGAGAGTTTCTGTGGGAATTGTTGCCCATTCATCGAGTAGAGCATGTTTGAGGTCAGGCACTGATGTTGGACGAGACGCCCGGCTCGTAGTCTCAGTTTTCCAGTTCAAGGTGTTCGATGGGGTTGAGGTCAGGGCTCTGTGCGGCCGGTCAAGTTCTTCCACCCCAAACTTATCCAACCGTGTCTTTATGGAGCATGCTTTGTGCACTGAGCGCAGTCATGCTGGAATAGAAAAGGCCTTTCCCCAAGCATAGCATTGTCCAAAATGTCTTGGTATACGAAGTAAGGAAGTAAGGGGGCCTAAACCCTGATTTCAATAATGAAGACGTGTGTCCCAATACTTTTGTCCATATAGTGTATGTCCCTGTTGAATTAGCGCCAGTTCAGTAATTAAGTTTGGCGTTTCCGCTGTACGTTAACCATCTTTTTACTTTCCGAACCTAGAGAAACGTATATTTTTGGCCACATGTTTAACATTTGCTATTAAAATGCCTCTTTACTTCCAAATACAGGAGCATGTGATGTGAACTATAAAATCTGATTTCATTTGCAGCTTTCTTAGTAGCATGCTAAGCATTCAATAATCCGTTCTTGCTTCTGCGCTGATCACGCTAATCTGGATAAAACACTCATTTATAATGAAAGCAAATTGGGAGGAAAATATTACTGTTCTGTGCTTGTCTTAGTCACAGATGGGACATCACATAACCTAGGAACGGGTACAGACAATATTGGATGTAACCTAGAGATTCAGATACTGAAAAATATGGAATATCAAAACGCCCAAGGGCAGCAGAGAGACCGATGTCCTCATCACCTGCAGAAGTCAGGGCAAGAAGATTCATGGTCCCTCAAGAAGAGTAGGTTGTATCCATAATGTAAAAACAGCTAGGAAATTATTCCGACCCTAAATATAATTAATGTGTTATTTTTATACATTTTTTTTTAATATTTTGGCTTTATATATATATATATATATATATATATATATATATATATATATATATATTAAAAGCAGCATTTTCTGATTATTTATCAATTAAAAAGTACATTTCAGAGTTCTCTTCTGGTTTTGTCATCTTAAAATTAGTGATGATCATGTGTTTACAAATCTCCGATTCCATCTGACGGTGCCTACCTAGAACAGGCATATTAATGACCTCATGTTGACATTTCCACCAGTTTGTTCACCTGTGACATGCATTATGTTTCCATAAACCTAGAGTGGATTAGTACGTTTATCTTGACTAGCAACGTCTTCTGCTGGTTAATATACCTGAATTGTATCTTCCATCCCTGAAAAAGAGCTTATATTTTATTCTGGTCTCTATAAGTAATAAGGTACATTCTCCTGGGGATATTCCAGAAAGCATTCTATGATGTATCATCTACTAAAGATTTCGAAGCTAAGCCCCAGAGTCCCATCTGGGGAAAATTGAAGCTGGATCAGTGAGGACATCTTCAAATAGCTGAAGAAACCCTCAGAGAGGCTCTCAAAGTATTACCTTATCCATCTAGAAGGGAACTAATTTCCGCCTCCTAAAAAGTGAGGTGTGTAGGCTTCGACTGTGAATTCCCCTGACAAACAGAGAATAGTATCTAAATATCCTAGTTCTATCAGGGAAGGAATGAGGGCCATTGACCTTAAGCTCTTGAGTCTTGATTATTTCAGAAGACTCAGGTTGACCCTAGTAAGAGCTGAGACATGGTATGAATGAGAAACACCCCCAATCTTCAGTGCATCATAAGTTGAGTTTACAGAATCTTGTTAAAGAAAAACCCTTTTCATGCCTTATTTAGGCTCCTCCAATCATCTGAGCTCCAGAAGGACTGGGCCTATAATGTCCATGCCTCATTATGTATCACTGGGGTTTCCACCAAAATAAGATGTGTTTATATACACGTCCAGTGCATTTAGTCTGATAAACCAGAAGGTGACCATCCTTTTCTATATCGGTTTTACAGATGTGGCTTCTAGATCATTTGTAGAAACCTTCACATGCTCATCAGGGCTTTTCTTTCCATTGAACAAAAGAAATACGATCGTGATAGTCCAGGTGTGGCAGGTAGGTGCTTGAGATGCGCAGCTCCTGATCCATTAGAAAACTATCCATTCTTTCCAGGGCAATGTCCAAAATACTAGTGCTCCATTCATTCTTCCGGATCTACCATGTGGACCAGGGTTAAGAAACTACACAACTGCATTCAGATGCTTTCTCATACATACAAATTCTGTTTTGATTTGTTTAAGACTTGTTAGTTGTGACATTTTGAAACATCCCCTTATAAATATTAGGATCTTCAATAATTCTGTTTTTTTGTTTTTACTGCATAATAAATATGCTTCATTGTTACATTGTATCTGATTTGCCTTGTAATAGTATCCCTGATCACACTGACACCTTGTGGTCATTTTGGTGTATGACACGTATTATACATTTACACTGTGTTAATTGGTTACATTGTCTCTGAATACAGTTAACTTTCGATGAGAAAGGTCCTTGGGGAGAAATAAATGTTGGTCCACAAAGTAACTGCATTAAAATCTCAACAAGAGACTTCTGGTTATGGAATAACACTCCTAAAAATAGTTAGAACATGGTGGTAACTTTAGCATCCTGAAACAAAATGTGGATGCATGTTTTACTATTTATTCGAATCCCAAAGGCTCCTATTAATTGCACCTGAAATGCAGATCATATCAATTTCATTTTGAATGTATTCTTGGCTCATGTATGGGGTAACTATGGAGTACTATTGGATTTTGACATAGTGGCATGGAGATACCCGACTCACCAGCTAATATTCTTACCCAAGGAGTAGGCTTCAGAGTTATAATTGAAGTTGGTGGTGTCTTGAAGATATTGAGATCATGAGATCTTACCAAGTCCAATGATACCGGTTTCCGAACCAGGCACTCTATGAATAAAATATAATGCATCCCTCCTAAACAGGGACTTGCGTTTCTCTCAATGTGAGCATTTCTTCATTAGAAGGTTTCATCTTATTTAAAGACTTCTTGAGAACCCGGTTGACACTTATGACAACTTTGAAACTTAAACAATGATATTAGGAATGATATTAGTTTGTATTCGCACTCTTTCCATAAATTATTTAGAACAAGAAAGATACGCTGTGATATATTCTGGATACTTTACTGCCATCTCTTGTCACTTGTGGTAAATGCAATCATTTCTGCTTTTTTGGTTTGTGCATCATACTATATATATAGATATATATATATGACCTTCGGATACTGGGTAAAGACTAAAAAACATTAATTTCTTTGGCATACAAATATAAAGAGTGGGGTATCATCACTTCTCCCATAACCCTCGCACTCTGTACAGTTACAAGGGATATATTACTCTTGGTTTCTTCTTTGTATGCGATATTAACAGGTAGTTACTGTACAATTCTAGATCCATGTAGTTATAGAGCAGGGGTTCTCAAACTGCGGCCCTCCAGCTGCTGCAGCACTACATCTCCCATAATGCTCTTTCAGCTAAGGGGCTGGCTGAGGAGGATGGGAGATGTAGTTTTGCAGCAGCTGGAGGGCCGCAGGCTGGACGCCCCTGCTATAATGTAAACACCACTACATAGCTTTTTTTGTGTATTTACATTTTCATGGCCGCCTATATGATCCACTTGTACTTTTCCAGTTCCTTTCACCATTATTTGCAACTTCTCAGCCCTTTCCGCCTGTCCTTGTACGTTTGGATCTTCTATCACATCCCATCTGACCTTCCCATCATGCCCTGTCTTAGCACATATCTCTCCTCTCTGACCTACCCATGCACTTATCTCTCCAATACCTCCTATTGAGCTCATCCTTTCATGCCACTATCTGATCTTTTCTTTATACCCTTCCATGATGGGCTCCACGCCATTATTTTGTCCTCATTCTAGATAACGCTGAGCAGATTTTTCATATCTCATTGGCTGGATGCCATTTACTTATCTAACTTTTCTGTAACCATTTCAAATCTTGGGGATGTATATCTGTGGCTTTGTATTATAGCTTTAAGTCAAGAAAAACAACTTTGGGTCCTTTTCAGCATTAGGAATACTATCTTTAGGTAGTCAATACTGACAAGTCCTCCATGAAAAGATAGACTCTAGCTGTATGAATAACAAGAACATTTTTTGGGGTGAAAACTATGATTTACTCTACTAAATATCAACTAAAGAGTCATTATTCTTCTCCCCAGCAGACAACACTAGGATGAGGACAACATGGACTTATAGCAAGTTGTGGTCTTCTATTCTATAGCACCAGCCTAGAAGAATACATACAAGATGAAGGCGACATTCATTAAAAAAACTATATAATGCCCCAAAATATGTATAAGACATAACGCAGGAGTGAATTCATGCCTTATTAAGGACTGAGATAGGCTAATAGCAATACATTTTGAACTATAGCTTTGGAGCGACCCCCAATGCTCAGGAGACGTGATCTGAGTTGTTATCCATAGATGAGAAAATGGTGTTTGATGCAGTAGGTTGGTCATCGGGGTGAAGTTTTATCAGTGATTGATATTGGTGGTAAGGTTTATTAGCCTATAAAAAATAAAGGTTGTTAATCATTACCTTTTTAAATTATTAGCTCTTTGAATTAAATGTTTATGACCTAATTAAAATAAGCGTATAAAATCCTCGGCATGAGTCATGGAGCACATAGCCCTCAATATCATGGGCTTCTGCTCCAGTGAGGACACCACTCGCTCGGAGCGTGAAGTATATCAATTTAGTGCACAAAGACGGGCAGCGATTAAACTGGGTGGGCGTCCATCCTGACCGTAGAATTAGATGCACTAAAACCTGCAAACGGATATAAAAATCTTTGTAAACTATCTGCATGGAATAACCTCACAAGATCACGTTGAAGACCAATAAATGTAGACCGCTCTTCAACCCTAATGCTATATTATCTTTTGCCCTGAGTTATCTCCTTGATCCCCAATTTTTCCTGTAATTCTTGTTTGACTCTGTGTCCCAACTTTTGGTTAGGGTCTCCCCCATTTCCCTTTAATATCTCGTTGATACGCAGGTGCTGCCCACCTAAACCCAGCATGGCCGTTGCGCAATCGGTCTTACTATACAGATGCTTTGATCTTATATCACATACTAGAACAAAACAACTAAAGGTCCAAAGGTCAGCTATCCCTGACCAAGACTGAGAAGACCTTCCGGTTGCCACTTTTGTATATTGTCTTGGTTCATGCGCTAGCATTTTATATGGTGGTCACGCAAGCCTGAGCTCTCAACCTTTCTCTGATTGAATACTTAAGCATACATTTGTTTGGTTCCTTTCTGCTGGACTCCAAAATCAAAATGTGACAATATGATGGATTGTAAAGAAAATAACAATTTTTAGAGAAACAAGCCACATCACAAGTTAGCACAGATGGCCGCGTTGTATGAAAACAGTACGTTTCATGGGCAACTTGCATACGTGAAATGCGTATTATCAATCATACACTGTCATGGCGTGTTTGCTAAGAGAAATCATGCCCTGCAGTTTATGGGCTCGGATACAGATTGAGAGATTTGGGCTGGCTGAGTTCTGTAAAAATGTTTTTGCAAAGGGGTCTGCATATTTTTAAACAGGGATGGGATATTTTACTTTGAAGTGGAGAATAAGTAGACTTGGGTGTCAAGGAAGTCCATGGAAAGTTCCTGCAGGATTAGAGCTCCGACACACCATCGTAGAAAGAAATAAGACATCATAAACATCCGGCCACACCGTGTTATCTTTCCTTATCGTCTTTGGGTATGATTTAATTGGACATCTCTCATGGAGTCCACTAAAGTACCACTCTTCATGTCTCCTAGGACATGGAACCCATATCTGCTACAGAGATCACCGTTCCAACTCACAAAGCCACTAAATAAAACTTAGATTTAGACCTTTGGAAACGTCATTATTTCCAGTGATCAGACCCTAGTTGGTGATGTCATAAATTAAACAAATCTATAGAATGTTCTTCTTGATTCCTTGGCAATGGCTTTAAGAAGAAACGTCTTTGCTTTTGGTAAATGGCGGCGTGTGGTTCTAACTATCAATTCCCACGAATGCCTCGATGAAATACATGGACTTCTTTAAAATATCAAGTGTTTTAGTGTTTTCTCTTGGCCTGACACTTTTCTCGTATCCATTTATCACGGATTCCCCCGGCTGATAAATCACTGATGAAAGCGTCAATTGAGTTGTTAACTCTCTTGGACCATCCTGATTTCTGTATCTTCCCTAAGTGTTTACCTAAGGGATTTACGCCTTTCAAGACAAGACTCAAACAATCCAATATATAAAAACACGGGAAAAAAATAGTATACTGGACCAAAATGTAACAAAAGGGAAGAGTAACCTGTTCATCATCTCTTAACTCTTCTGAATTTAGTTTAGAATGAATCTCATCAAATATATAAAAAGGGGGCATCAAAATATTCACGTTGCTCGACATGTAATAGGTTAGCAACAATGATGCAAAAAATAATGAAAAGGAAGGGTGATGGAGAAGACTGACTGGATAAAGAGCCATGATTTCGGTCGGAAAATGTTAGAACCAGAAGCTTAAACAGGCAAAGTGTGAGGGATCTCCCGATGTCCGTAGATTACCGTATACTGAAAATGGAAACGTTTCTTCCTGTCATCTTGAGGGGTCTTCAGGAGAACAAAGTACTGGTAGATTAAAGAAGTTCTTAAGTGAGATGTTGTGTTTTAATGTTGAGGTTGTAAATGCAAAGAACGCATGGATCTGAACCAACGCAGCGGACTCAAGGGCTCGAATGACCCGGAATGGTCCAAGGGGTAATGGTTTAGATTAGATGCATAAGCCATACTAGGTTTATCTGAAGTATTCTACACAATGTGGATCTCCTTGCACGCAACCATGCCAGATTAATGAAGAAGCATTCCCACCCATGTTCCTCGGTGAGGTTTGAGATGATCGTCAGGGTGCTGTTAGGAGTAGGATGGACAGAATATTATTTCACAGAAAGTGTGCAGCGCATGATATACAGGGGGGGAAAAAGTTTGGTGTATTAAATTTCAAAGTTTCAGTCATATTGTTTGTCCAGTGCGTTTCTAAAGTGGTCCCCTGGCGATGATGAATACGGGTCTAAACACCATGTTGAGGGACTTTAACAATCTTCTGTAGCGGACAGCAGCTGGGTGATGGCCAAGTTGAAAGCCCCAATCGTTTTATAAACATTGTAGCAAGATCTGAAGTTGAGAAGTCTCATCATATTCGTTTGGAGCCCAGCAAGAGACCAAAATCAGGTCAACTGCTAGTGTCAACTGTCATGACTACGCCTGGACAGTCCCAACAACCCGAATCATCGGAGACTGTGGGCAGCTGGGAATGAACAATGTCTGAACCAAAAATCAATCAATAAAGAGGCAGACACTGGGTTTCCATGAACAAAATGTTCCGTCAGATCATATTACTGCCAACGTGACATGTGAGTATTCAGTGTCCCGGATATTGGAGGGGGTGTGAAGTCCCATGCCTCCGATGTCACGGAAGAGGGACTTAGATTAGCCCCTGGGGTACTTGATAAAAGTTAACCCTTTGTGTTGAAAGGTTCTCCGTTAAACATGGCCGCGCAGTGGTTGGGACTCTACAGACGCTATGGATGCCAGAAGAAGGATAGTTTGTTTATGAGAACCCTGCTTTCATCAAGCTCTCCCAGAGAGCGCGGAATTAATATGCAAATCTAGGACAGACGATCCTGTACCCTCCTCACCCCTGGCACTATTCTTCATAAGTCTAAATTTATCTCATTTATTTTCTCTGCAGAATCATATGGCGATGTAATTAAGAAAAAAAACAGCCTGGCTTTATTGGAATACATTTTTTTATTTTTTTTATATCAAAGTCTCCGGGAATGAAAGCAAAAGAGATACAATTTTGCAAGAGCTTTGGAAGCGAGCAGAGTCGCAAACAGAGCTGGTGGCTTTTGCGTAGTTAACCGCCTCCAACCGCACATATTAATTAACGCCATTCCTGGCGCATGGGCGAAGAATTAAAGGGAAACTCTCACAAATAATTCCTAATTGAATTATGGTGGCTTCCATGTCTGCGCTCAACTTGGGCTGGGATACATCTAGCCAAAGCTCAACTGGAGGTGGTACAAAGACATCTGTTTGGCCCGTGGTCACTTACTTTTGATCATGCGCGTTGCATTTCCACCCCTATGTATCGCGATTCCTTTCATTCTATATGCTAGAGAACCCCAAAATCCTTTAATGCAGGGCCCCATTAGATGCCTGCAGATATATGCCATCGACACGTGTCCTTTAATTCGATTTCCTAAGATGTTTGCGTGAAATTTCTGCAAACTCGCTGATGTCATATCACACAGATAAGCGCGTGAGCTCATAGGGAATCGTTTGTACAGCAAGAGTCTCCAAGGAATCTGTCTCAGATGCAAAAGTTCAAAGTCACAGTATAGTATGAAAAGTGCTTCGCTGATAACCAAGGTAAACCTAAAGGTCCAAGGTAGCATTTAAAGAGAACACGTCTCATTAAGAAGAAAAAAAAAAGCTTTACGTTAGTCGCTAAGGTGTTACATAACGCAGGAACCTTGGTGACTTGACGTTGACCTACTTAGAGAAAGACCGGCCGCTTTACACGATGATGAATAACACGTTTCCATGTTCACATCCCTTGCTCTTAGAACATATTTAGCATGATGACCTCATTGTTTTCCTCTTGGTTATTGTTCTTTCTGGTTTCTAATATATTACTCTATCGTGTTTATTAGCTGGAAGGGGAAACGGGAAGCAGAAGAAGGGTTAGAACTTCGCTTTGGAAGCCCGGCCAGGTAGCTTGACGTTTCATATTGTATCTCGAGCGCCTTGGGGGCTCGGTAATGTGAACCGAGGCTCTTTGTTACGTTGTAACTGGGTAGTCATATGTAAATGTCCACTTGATGGAGAGCTACAGGTAGTGAGAGGAGGAGATGGGTGGACAAAGACAGGTTCTGGTCAATTTCAAATAGCTTTATTGATCCCAGAATGCCATTACAAAGAAATAAGAGACGGATGATCTCCTGAACAGATCAATCCAGGGGACAGGCAAGGAAATCCAGGACAGCGCGGCCGGTCGGTGCACTGCTGATGGAGATACCCTTAATCATCGCACCAAGGGAGAGGCCTGAGATCCATATTTATCGATTCCCCATAATGCACTGCAACAGGAAGAGTTATCGCCTTGGAAGCGGCTATTATTTAGTCAAATTGTAGAATCTCAATCCCTGCATTATTTCCAACAGAAGTCCTTAAAAGTCCCTCAAACCATCAGGCTGGACATCCCTGTTTCCATGTCCACCTCTAAAATAGATATGGTCAAACTTGTACGCATGCGCATTACTAAAAGATGCAGGAATGGTAAAATTATGGGTTTTTTTAACCCTTTGAATGGCGTAGCATCCTAGAAGATAAGGATCATGGCACAATTCCCACTTGCCTATGGTTACTGTTCCTTTAAAGAACGTTCGCAGGGCGAAGACGGCATTTTTTTTGCTTCCATCCATTCCACGAGACTTCAGACGCCGGCGACACTAAATTTGTGCAGAGTTACAGGAAAATTTCAGCCGCTGGAAGGCGTAAATTTTATTTTACAAGAGATGTAAGCCATTATCAGATTTAATAAGAAATTGAAGTGCTCAGGCACATAATGGCCTGGGTTCTCCATGGTCTGATTTGAAGGAGATGGATGGTTTGGAAATTCTAAGGTCTTACCAGGACAGCTAAGTGGCTTCGTTGGACGGGTCCCAATGGGTCGTTAAACATTAGTAGAAATTGAAACGCCGAATCTGGATTAATCTGCCTTGCGGGAGCTGTTCAGCTTCACCGATTTAAAGGATTAGCACCCAGATACCACTTTGCTGGGGTGTCTAAAACATATATAAGCAGTCTTTAAAACACAAATTGTACTGTGATGTTTCATGTTAAATGGATTTCGTTACAATTGATGGTTCTTTATCCAATTTTTTTAGCCAAAAATTTATCAATTTAGAGCTGGTCGTGCCGATGAGGGCTTGAGCCAAACGCATAGCTCAGCCCAGCTCATCGGGAGGAAAGGAGAACCAGTTTCCCCCTTTCCTCAGATTATTCAGGATGCACTCAATGACATCATGCTCAGCTCACCCCCCTCTAGACCCCCCTCTAGAGTTATAATAGGTCAAAGGTCAGCAGATTGTAGTAAAGCTGAAGGTGGGCATCATTCTCCCCTATGTTCCTCCACTCTGCCACTGGGTGGCTTAGGTCTCCACCAGTCAGAGAATAGAATTTGATGGCAGATCGGCCCCATCCGGCCCCCGTCTCGTCGCCCGTTTCTCCTGCTGCAAAGACTCAGACCTTAATCAGTCTTTGGTCTCATCTCAGATTCAGGAGCCATATGCCTACCCCATACATGTTTAAATCCCCTCACTATTAGCCTCTACCACTTTTGCTGGCAGGCTGTTCCACTTATCTACCACCCTCTCTGTAAAACTTCCTTTCATTACATCTAAGCCTCTGACGTTTTAGATTTTGACCTCTTTGAGCAGCTGAACGATTCCTTGTCTGTTTTGCATCGAATTCTGGTGGGTACACAAGGAATTGGGGGGAGGTCGGCTCTGTACCCCAGTTGCTGACAGTATAGAAGGACAAATCAGATAGATCTCTGTCTCTGATCGCACCGATGCATAGATATAATAATATAATTCACCTGAGCAGAGAGCGGATCTGTGACACTGGGTATAGCGGAGGTAATGCTACTTCATATTGTTCTCACAGCCAGAGACGCAACCTCCGGCCAGCATAAGCCGGATAAAACATTAAACCGAGCCAGAAGATGCTGCGGGATGATATCATCGACCGAGCTGTAAACAGGCCAGGACTGCTGTCTCTGATCAAGGCCAACGAAAGGCCAGATAAGGACCAACAACCTGATATCATATCACAAAAGATACAAGAATATGGAGCAATGTGACCTTCTGAAAACACGGCTGGGGCTTGTGTGCGCCATACAATGCCAGATCAGTACCTAGGGGTCCAACAAGGGGCGGCAAATCAGGGACGGAGACCATAAAGGACAATCCAGAACTGACGCAATTATATTCCGTTCAGGCTTAATTCTTAAAATAATATTACATTGAGTAAATTTAATAAATCTAGTTGTACTTTTTGGGGGGGCTTTTTAGCCAATATGATTGCAATACAAGACCTACCTACTGTGTATGTTAAGGACGAGATCCCTTATGGGATACAGAAGAACTGAAGTGGCCAATATACAACATTATATACTGTGTATATATATATATATATATATATAGGGCAATGAAACTGCAGCTTCTATGTCGGTCTACGCCAAGTGGACCACCAACTGGGTTATACGCTAGTTGTCCCTTTAAATTCAGCCTGGCTTGTACGTAGGAAAGACTCTTAGTGTCATAAACTGGCTCCAGAGTATCGTTCTGACCGTGGACTCCGTGGAGTGAAAGCTCTCCTACTCATCTCACTTTAGTACATCCCTCCCTCTGTATACTCCAAATCATGTGCCTCCTTGTCCCGTATTCAAAAAAACAGAGACCTGGGAGTTGCTGTTTGATACATTGAGTTCCAGCTTATTGTAAAGATGCCCGTAGATAAGATATCAGGGTAAACTTTGTTCCCGGATATTCTGAGTATATGAACCTTAATATCTTCTTCAGAACCTTCACTCGGCCCCAGCAGCCATGAAGATCTTAGCTCTGTGTGTGATCTTCGCCGCCCTCTTGGCTCTGGGGGTCCCAGTTCCGATTCAAGGCCACAGCAAAGCCCACCACAAACTCCTGCTCATCTCCTTCGATGGCTTCCGCTGGGATTACGACAGGGATGTGGATACTCCTAACATGGACAAGATGGCCAGAGATGGAGTGAAGGCCCAATACATGAAACCAGCGTTCATTACCATTACCAGTCCCTGCCACTTCACTTTGCTTACTGGTGAGTACTGGTTAAAAGCCTCACAATACAAACGGTTAACTCTGTGGTTCTCACTATGTCAGGGTTTCCAGCAGTTAACACGGAAATTGAAGTTATCCTTACAGACGGACATATAATGACTGTGAGAGAATGAAAGGATCCAGTCTGGGGGATATATTAGAATATATAACGGTTCTTGGGATTGAGAGCTGCTCTTTGCTACACAGATGAGGCTGCCTACCCATGAGTTAAAATTCAATTTACTGATATAGCGGTTTTATTTCTTAAAAAAAAGCCCAATTACTGGCCCAGTTGTTTTGATTGACCCGCTAACATCAAGGTTGGCGTATGGGGCTCTCCGATTCCATTCTTCCCGGGATATACTGTGTTACACTTTTACTCCTCCCTGCTTCTTATTCACACTGCTAAAATAATAAGCCTCCGTGCAGGGGGAGGACAGCCGCATAACAATTTAATATGATGATGTGGAGAGACGCAGCGGGCACGAATTTAAGGGGGAGGTGAGAGTTGCCTGGAAACCCCCTTTTTTTTGCATCAAGAGAACCAAAAACACTCGGGGCGAAATGATCCGAGATCCGAGCTGTAATAATAAAGGTGCAGCAGCCTTAATAATAAGAATTGCCAGGTCAGCCTTTTGAAAGTTATCCCTTGCTTAATTCACCGAGACGCTGGATTATGCCGGCACACGGAAGTCACACGTTAACGGTGTTAAGGGGATTTATTAACAAGAAACCACTCATCGTTTAAAAAAATGGCCATTATCAGATCTCAGATCAAACCATAAACTGGGCTTAATCGTGAGATGCAGAGAGAGGCGAGCTGTAGCCGAGCCTTTCGAAATGCGCCCCCGCTTTAATGTTTTGGATCCATAACATATTCGGGGCCGAGACCGGCATCCCCCTCAGCCCTGGCTCGGATAGTCATACATACGATCTGATTGACAGACCGTTTAATGGACCCAGGTACATGTAGCCTAATCCTATCGTAAGTCATCCACACATTGCAACATTGTAGCGAACGACTGGAGACAATCTAACCAACAGAGGTCCATTTGTGAAAGCTTTCGGAAGCAACGTCTTACTATACAGCAATGAGCATAGTGTGGTTTGAGCCTAGGTCTTGGACAGCGAGTCTGGAGGATACTGGGGGCTCAGTTCTAGGTTAGGCCTAGGGGAGCGTCCCACCTATAGACATTACTGGATACTAAACCTCCTTGGTAGAAGCTGGTTCTCCCAAACTTCTAATCCATATGGCTGCATCTGCTTTTTATGGTAAATAAGTTACTCCCGTGTAATGTCAATCATCCTTTCAAGCTCACCTTTACCTGAGTCAAAGAGTCTAGAGGTTTGAAGGCAACCTCTCTTCTGGTTCTGGAGGCTTAGCGTTCTAAATCTCAAAGCTCTGTTCTTTTAATGTCCTTTGTTTGTTACAGGGAGGTACATTGAGAATCACGGTGTCATCCACAATATGTACTTTAACAGCACCAGTGGAGAGAAGCAGACCTACCTCCCCACACAGGGCATCTCCATGTGGTGGGATAATGGGAGCCTTCCTATCTGGATTACAGCTCAGAGACAGGTATAACAAGACTTCACTGAACATAAAGAGTTAAATGTTACTCAATCGTTGGTCTCATCTTAGATTCTGAAGCCATATCCCATGCATGTTGAAATTGCCTTACTGTATTAACATCTACCACTTCTGTTGAGAGGCTATGCCACATATCTACCACCCCTAACTTTTTATTCTTCTCAAACAGGGACTTAAAGTAGGTTCTCTTTTCTTCCCTGGAGGCAACGCCACCTACGGTGGAGAGCAGGTGAACGTGAAGAAAGTGGAAGACAGAACTCACAAGTACGGCAATGAGACAGAGTGGAAGGAAAACGTAGAGACCGTGATGGGCTGGTTCACAGAGCAGGATCTGGATTTCGTGGCTCTGTATTTCGGGGAACCGGACAGCACAGGACACAAATATGGGCCTGATTCTCAAGAACGCAAGGACATGGTCAGCCAAGTAGACCGCATGGTCGGGTACATACGGAGTCGCGTAGCGGATTACGGCCTAGAATCCACACTCAATATAATCATCATAGCAGATCATGGGATGGCTACAGTGAAGAAGGGCCCTGAAGAGATTCTTCTCCGAAATATTGCAAACTTCTCCTTTTCTGACCTTCAGTTCCACTTGGTGGATTACGGACCTACAGGACTTCTGGTGCCCAAGGAAGGGAAACTGGAGCAGGTGTATCAAGCCTTGAAGGACGCCCATCCCAAACTGCATGTCTACAAGAAGGAGGAGGTTCCATCAAGATTACACTACTCAAAACACGAGAGGATCACTCCGTTAGTGCTGTATGGAGACCCGGGGTATGTCATTCATGGGGTAAGTTCCTGAGCAGGAATCATAACTACCCCGTATAGAGTTAGGACCCACCATGAAAAAACACGGGAGACGTGATGATGGGAATCGTCAGGGGTCACTTCACTAGCATTTATTAACATGACCAGACCGCAGCGCTTCTTACAGTCCCTACATTCAAAGGGTCCGACAGAACTAGAACCGACAGACTAAAACGAACCGAAACATTAGCTACGCCAATGGAGAATATCGAATTGACGGCTTTTAACGTTATTTTCTTCCAGCTCGCTAAGTTCCAGTTTAATAACGGAGAGCATGGCTTTGATAACGAAGCCTTGGACATGCAAACCATCTTCCGTGCCGTGGGTCCTTCCTTCCAGCAAGGTCTCATCGTGGAGCCCTTTGAGAGTGTCCATGTGTACGCCCTGATGTGTGAGCTTCTGGGCATCAGACCAGAGCCCCACGATGGATCACTAGACGTGACACGGAATATGCTGATCCAGACAGAGGACGGTAGGAAATGATATAGACAATAGTGGCAATGATAACAACGTACCAAGAAAAAAATGATGTCATAGTCAGAAAAAACTGTGCCATAAAAGTTTATTCTAACCTTTAAAATGTAAATTCCGTTGGCAAACGCTTTATGAAGTTAATCATGCCCTTACAGCTAAATCTAATACCCCTTAAAGATGGGCGCAGGTGCTCACCGTCACACTGCTCGCACACACTGTGCTCCCTCTAGTGGCTGACGCGTAAAACTACACGCATATAGCAATTGTATCACAATATGGAACATTTTCTTGTGATAGTTGATGACATGCAGTCTCTGGGGAAACATACTAGCCTTGCTCCCGTTCTTACTAGCCACACCATACCTTCTTCACTAACGCAAGGATTTAATGGCTGATAAGACCCATTCGGCCCATCTAGTCTACCCATGATGCAGAGACTTAGATCTTAATCAGTCGTTGGTCTCGTCTTAGATTCAGGAGCCGCATTCCTATCCCATGCGTGTTTAATACCCTCACTGTATTACCCTCTACCACTTCTGCTGGGAGGCTCTTCCACTTATCCATGTTTCCTCTCTGATATAATAGGGGCTAAACATGCCCCATGAATATAGCTGTCCGCACAAAAAGAAGAGCTCCTGAATACATGAGCTTTCCTGTAGGAGGCTTTAAAACAAATAGACACCTCGGTAATAAATCCTGATTATTGATAAATACAGACGTCCGTCATGCTGGCATTATACGCTGATCGCGTTGGGTTTTCTTTGTTTAGATGTATTTGCCGCAGAGTCGCTGTATTATGCGACCATCGCGCTGGCGGCTGTGCTGGGTGTTCTCCTGCTCGTCTTCATCATCGTGGAAATTAGTATATTAGTCGAGAGACACAAACGGAGAAAAAGGTGAGAAACAGTTCACCCAAAATTCCAACCCTTCCAATCCCCTCCAAGAAAGCTATTATTCCTCCCCATGAAGTGAATTCGTCTGCCTTTGGTGGTAAAGAGGGACAAGCTTTGTTTTGGGGGGATAAGGGGGGATTACCAAGATTTGTTATTTGACTTTTGTGAGTCATAAGCTGTTTATATCATTCATTAAGTCATTTACTAGAAAATGTACTTTATTTACACTATTTATTAACATATTTTCTGTTGTTTATAAACACGTTGTTACTTTTAGGGCAATAGAACCCTCTGATACCCTCATACCCAGCAAACATTCTGAACTCCTACAAAAGAGGGGATCAGGGGAGGAAAAAGGGGTCTCAGGAATTTAACATTAAATATTTACCGTTTTTATTGTCCAACAGAGCCAAGAAATCGCTCAGTACCATTACCCTGCAAGAGAAAGACTAAAATCCCAAAGGATATTCCCACTTTCTTCTGGACGTGACGGTGGCCTGGAACAGAGACTAACGCTGCCGTCCCACTGAGACAAACCATTCAATACACCAGCCGACACTTTATTCTTTCCTCTTAAGGGTTAATCAGACAAACCCCCAACACATCAAAGACCTATCAGTGCCTGCGTTTGTGTCACATGACAATGAAGTATTTTTTAGGAACGAAGCTAAATTTGACATGATTAAGGAATTATTTCTGGAAAATGGTTGGGCGGCATGTAATTAAAAGCAGAGTAGGTGGAACAGCACCTTTACACATCAAGAAACATAATGAGGTCATAGGTGATATTCGGAATGCCCTGAATGAATCGGCAAGTTGTCCGGATCAACGAAAAAAGTGGGCAAACTGGCATGGGACCCGTGGCCCCCGGAAGTAAATAGCGGTATAATTACATTGTGATTGGATGGATGGATCTGATGCAATGTTAACAGCTGCCGTATAAATAAAGAATAAAGAATATATATAAATATTGTTTTTCTTTCTGTCTGTTTCTTCTAAATCCAAAGTATTTGATACAATGTGCGTGAAGACCTGGGAAAGCCGGGCATTGCTGGGTTCTTCGCATGTCTTTGTCAGGATGCCCGTAGGGACCTTGTGTATATGGTTTGGTTCATAGCCCATCACGGTTGGCTCTCACACCCTTCAACACAATATTCGGAATTCCATGCAATGCCACTTATAACAAGGCCATTGAGCAGGATAGGCGATGGCTGGATCCTTTCTGAGCTCGTTTTTTATTCAGTTATTTCTGTAAGTGTGATATGGGTGAGACTATATCGCGTATTTAGAACACGTTCCAGGGGATTTCATAAACTAAGGCAGGGGCTGAGCTTGTGATCAGGACCCTCTTTGCCGAATATATCCGTTGGTCTTAGTCTGTCAGTTCTAGTTCTTTCGGACCCTTTGAATGCAGGGACTGTAAGAAGCGCTATTATTAATAATAACAATGCTCCAGCTCCATACATACTCAGTCCTAATAATCTTTATTTTATTTTTTTCATTATTATGTATTATTATTAATAATTATTACTATTGTTAGAATAAGTATTATTAGTATTTTTTCATTATTAATATTTTTTATTTCCATTATTATTGTATTCATTTATTATTATTTTACTATAATTAGGGTTGTTGTTGTGTTGTTTGGTTGTTGTTGTTGTTGTTACTACGCACCTTACGTGCCGCACGCAGCCGCTTTATAGCCCGAGCGTTAGCTGCAGCCACGCCCCACCCTTGCACAATAGGTGTGAATAGGGTTAAGACACGCCTGTTTTCTAGAACACTGGCGGCGTTAAGTAAACAGCAACTTCTCTGCCCAGCCTACTTCAGGCAAACGCTATCCACCCCGGAAGCACCGCCCATTATTTCGCTTCCCATTGGCTGCCTCGCTGTTTGAGGGGCGTGTTGTGAGCGGGGCGCGCCCGTAGCTCGCTCCCGCTTTGGCTTTGTGTTGGGAGACTCGTGTGGTGGACGAGGTGACCCGGAAAGCGCCCAGCCGTCTGCCCGCCTACCCGCGGGAGCCATGGAGGAGCTGAGCGCGGTCGGGGAGCAGGTCTTCGCCGCAGAGTGTATCTTGAGCAAGCGCCTCCGTAAGGTAAAGAGCCCGATCCTTGAGCCGTTACTAGGGCCGCTCCACCCCCGCTAACAGTGTGGTGACCCGCTGTCTCTCACCCGCAGGGCACCGCCGAGTACCTGGTCAAGTGGAGAGGTTGGTCCTCCAAGTGAGTCCCGGGACCCGGACGCCTTTTGTCTCAGTCACATGTTGCTGGGTGGGACCTGTCATTAACCCTGTGTGCTCCGAGATACCCCCTCTGTGTAAACAAGTGCTTCTTTAACCCTCTTACGCCCCATTCACATCCCCATCTCACCAGTAACTACACTCCACCTCATCAGTACTGGCCACATTCCCCCTACACCCAAATTTACCCCAACCACCCATCTGCCACCTTTCACTGTTACCCCTGTCTACACCTGTCACCCCCCCTGCCCCTACCCCCAGAACCCTCAGCCAGGCTTCTGCATTAACACTTGTCATCATGTGCTATGTATTTGTTGACCCAGATACCCCCTAACCCCTCCACTGTAAGCATCACCTCACCCCAAAACATTTGCCACGACCCGTCCCAATCACCCGTCTGTAAAGCTTTCTTCTTTCATGTTCCCTTTTTGTTTTGTTTTCATTGTTTTTTTTTTTTTTTTAACTCTGTTACTTTGTTTCCCGTCTTGTCACCCGGAGTTTGTACACGTGCTTCGTTTGGTGTTTATCAAATAAATAAATGCCCCATGTAATCTTCTAATACCCCCCGGGGGGTATTTTGTGGCATATATTTATCACGTCTGCGGAGAGATGAAGGGATGATGCTCGGTGTCTCCATAAGGATCTTCCCGCTGATCCCAAAGCCCCTTAAAAGCATCCGCTATTAGAAGCCGCGTTCCTCTTGTCCATGGGGAGAAAGACTGTCGGAATCGGGGGGGCGGGGGGCTATATATTTCAGATGTTGAGTTGCTGCTCACATTATCCTCAGCCGTTCGTCCATAATTGGGGATTTTGACTTATTGGCAGCAGGTGGTTGTCTTCTAATCAGCGTTTCAGGTTTTCTGGCTTCTGCTCCTTCCAGGCACAACAGCTGGGAGCCGGAAGAGAATATTTTGGATCCAAGGCTTCTGTTGGCTTTCCAGAAGAGGTAAGAACCACCGTGATATGGCCTGGACCAGCGTTCCATGTTTTTACTACTAATTGGGTAATATAGCGCAGGCATATTCCACAGCCCTGTACAAGGGGGTAGACCGGGCATAACAAGTAGTGCATCACATAACAGTGTGGTCCAAAGAGCTTACAATCTTGATAGTGTTGCTAAATATAACGTGATCATCCCGTTGTGTGAGAGAACCTATAGCTGCGCGACGTTCCGCCAATCTATCTGGGAGACGATTTAAAGACTTCTGCGCTCGTTCTAAGTGCCGGCGATGCTTGATATATGAGCTGGGACTCGGGACGTGGTCTGACCAATCGTGTGTCTCTAAATTGACAGGGAACAGGAGAAGGAGCTCAGGAACCGGAAGAGAGGCAAAAGGCCGCGCGGGAGACCACGCAAAAATGTGGTAAGCTGACCGTTGTCGTTTCCTTCATTAAAATGTCACTTTGGATTTAAGTTAAGCTGCGGCTTTGCTTTCGGTGAGCGTGCAGCGGCCCCGACTTGTGCCGAATTGCTGGTAGTTTGGTGGCTTCTCGCTGACGTCCTCTAACAGAAGCCGATGTATAAATGCTGTGTGGTTGATAATTCCTGGAGCGGTTTGTGAATTAAGGAAACGTTAGCCGGGTTCTGTCCAGGAGGAGAGTCTTAGAGATGGGCGCAGAGCCCATCAGATGCTCCGTATTTAGGGCCCCCTCTGCTAAGTGCTGGTCTCGTCGGAGTCGTTATAGAAGTCTCTGCGTGCAGAGCTGTGAATTATTTCCTGTTACACGGTGCCGGTTACGTGACTAAGCGAGAAGTCATGGAGGTTAATACGTTGCATGCGTGGGGTAGGCATAGGGCCCGGGTTCTTACACTAAGTGTGTGTGAAATGGATCAGAAATCCAGCGCAGACGGGGTTAATGTCGTAAATGACTACTGTAGCTAGAGATATGGAGTATAATTTTGTAGTAAACTTACATTGAGGTGAATATCGCTTTCTGATTCCTTCCCTCTTTTGTATTTAAAGGAGTCAGAGGTTCCTCCAAAGGCGAAGTCTAGCAGCTCTTCTTCCTCCTCCTCCTCTTCATCGTCATCGTCGTCTTCGTCCTCCTCGTCATCGGATGATGACAGCGATGCGGAAACGCAGCGCGGTCCGCGGCCCAGGGATTCACACCCGGTACCCCAGAAGAAGGCACAAGCCGTGGTGGCCAGGCCTGAGCTAAAGGAACAAGTGCGCAAGAAAAGAGGACGGAAACCACTGCCCCCTGAGCAGAAGGCACCCAGGAGGGCCAAAGGTTTGAAACCAGGGCCCAAAGGTGCCGCCGGCAAACAGCAAGGAAATAGCACCCAAACTGCTCCCAAATCGCTCTCCAAAGACGCCCCGGTTTCCAGCAACAACCGACCGGGTGGCCTCTCTGCGGAGCTCCTCTCCAGCATTGCAAAGAACTCTCCCAGTCAGCCGAATGGAAGCTCTCCCCGGAGCCTGAGTTGGCAAAGCTCCATCGTCCATTACATGAACCGTATAACCCAAAGCAGCTCGCAGCCCGGCAGGAAACCCGTCAGCTTCCCTTTCGGTGCCAAAAGGAGCTGTCCAGACCCAAAGAACACCTCCAAAGCAAGGCCGGAAACTGAGACCGGCCCGACTGCTGCAAAAAATCCCAAAGTCCAAGACCAGGAGGAACAGACTCGTTCGAACGCAGGAAGCCTGTCTGTGCCGAGCGGCGGACCGGCCGGGAGAGAGAGTGCTGGCCAGACGGCGACCGCGCCAAACAAAGCTCAGGGCACGCAGAGTCCGACAAACTTTGGTGGGACCCCTTCAGGGCATCACCCCGCGAAAAGCAGCAGCCCTCCTTCTGTAGGTGCGGCCGCCGGCTGCAAAGCAGATAAAGTTACTCGGAAGTCGGGCGGTGTGGGCGCGGTGAGATCAGCTGCCTCCGGGTCCCCGGGTCGGGTCCCTGCTGTGGAGAAAGCGCCGCAGGCGGAAGGACACAGGGAATTAGCGGAGTTAAGCACGGGGGACGACAGCAGTCTGGATTCAGACCATGACTCCTCTCTCTCCAGCCAGGACATGTCCCTCCAGGCTACCCAGGACTGGAAACCAGCCCGCAGCTTACTGGAGCACGTCTTTGTCACGGATGTCACCGCCAACCTCATCACGGTCACCGTCAAGGAGTCCCCCACCAGTGTTGGCTTCTTCAATATGAAGCATTTGTGAAAGCTCTAATAGAAGCGTGGGACCTGCACCCCAAAAACCTCATCGGAGACCTCCCTATACTGCGCCTACAACATAAGGGGGCTCAGCGTTAATACCCAACGTCCCCACAGGTATATTTCCAGGGGTCTCGTTATAACCAACCTTCATCTCATCACTTTTGGATTCCGCGAGGAAGCGTGTAATCTGTTCATGAAAACACGTATTTACCTTTTTGAGTTGGATGCTAACCGAGATGCGTATTAATAATTTTTTAATTAACATTCCTTGCTTCATCTCACTTCGTGACGGATCATAACAATGATTTAAGTGTTACTGTTTAAAGACTTCTTTTTTTATTTTCTTTTGCGACGGCTGCTTATCCTGACGCTGAACGATGTTACGCCTCGAGGTGTTCAGCCCCCCTTTAGTTTTGGGGCTCGTATAGAAATGTAAGGCAGCTAACAACATATGTTCAGGTTTACTGTTTATTAAACAAAACTTACTGTTTAAGCCTTAAATACTGGAAGATGGGCAGTTTGGTTGCCCACCTGGCATCTGTCTGGGTTTAGCGATACATTGTAACAGAGTATTTGTGGGATTCCATTTATATCGTTTTCTGAACTTTACCCGGTATACAGCGTGAAATGTATATATATATTTTTTATTTTATTTTTTTTCCCCTCTTAGCTGTAATTAAACCTGGTTGCATTTTATTCAGTGTCTTCGTGCTAGCGATCGAATAGTCGGCAAGCTTGCATTAAAGAATTCCTGTTAAAATGATAGATTATATATATAATCTTTGATTAGGGCTTCCCAGCTTTTGCCCCGCTTGGTGTTTGAGTTCATAGCTGATAGCGACTCCTTTTGTAAAGTCATTCGGGACCAGGGTGAATTACGTGTGACTTGTATGTTCCGATCCGTGTTGTCCGTGACATATTACATTAACACACGCTCCTGTGCTGGTATTCCAAATATTTCTGTGCCTTTTAAACGCCCCCTTTTGTCCTAATTCAGCCGGAGCTTTTCGGTTAAATCCACTGAGCTCCAGCAATGTTAGGAATGCATTGATTGCCCCCCCCCCCCCCCGAAGGGTCACCAATGGGGGGCATCAAGCCTTCTCCTTACAGACACAAGGGGGAAGATGGGTCGGGGTGGCCGGCATCTCTCGTAAAGCAATAAGGAACTCTGATCTCCCGTCCTCTGCACTCAAGTGCCTTGTAGCCCCGGAGGAGTCCCTGCACTAGGCAGGTCGGGCCAGAGCCGACACTGCGGCGCGTTGGGGTCGTTTCTGAGGCTAAAGTGACCTTTCATGTCCTTCTTTTCTCCGTGGAAGGCGAGAAGTTATCGTGACTTAACATTCTTTCTCTTTGTATTGCTGATTGTGCAGCAATGAGATCCCCTTTGGACGACGGGGTTTCGTTAAATGAGGGGTCCCTTCATTTCCAGTGACCTAAAGCACATACAGGTGCATGCGCAGCTTTCGTATGCGATAATGCAACCCCCACCCCCTGATTATCTCTGACCTCGCGCTGCCCGGCAAGGCGCAGCTCATTCTATGCATTGCAGAGAAGGGAGCGGGGTCACAGCGCTTCGACTCGCGAAGAATACCGGGGGTGCGAGCCTCTGATTCTCACACAGAGCTATTCGTGTAAACGCTACCAAAAACAGGGTTTAGGAGACGAACCTAGAACCTGATCGGCCCCAGGAAATGCATCATGCAAGTGAATTGGGTTAACCGTGTAGATGCCTAGGAGGGGGGAAAGCATAAACTTTTTCATCGTTACAGTAATCTGTACAAGTTAAAGGGACTTTTTTTTTTGCATCAATTTGATTTAAAAAAAAAAAAAAAAGTGTAGTCCGCTTGGCTCCGCTGGCTGTGTGCCTGCCTGACCAGCGTGGCTGGACGCTTTTGGGTTTGATTCTGAACCCAGCTGCGAAGGGAGAATGCGTTGGGGCTCAGACCCCGCTCCTGCATGGTCCGATACCCCAGTCTGCGGGATAAATGCCGCTTCCTTTACTGGAAAGCAGAACTGTGATGGTTTTGTATAATATACAGTTACAAGAACAATCAGCAGGGACGTGACCTTTAGTTGCTATGCCGACTGCACTACATCTGCCTTCTCACGCCGAAATGCTGTTTACAAACTTTACACATAATTCTAACCTAAGTTTTGGGGGTACTGTGACCCCCCCCCATACACCTATTGTATAGACTTTAAATTGCATGCGCAGCCATAGAACAGAGCTATTGTGCTATGACGTCACAGAAAAAGACAATCAGCGGAAGTAGCTGATGCTACTTGTCTTATAAGTACAAAAAATAATAAATAATCCCGTTCTATAGCTTTAACACTTGACTGAGCGGAAAAAAATCTCCCTAGTGTCGGCAACTTTTTTTTTTTTCCTCCCCTCCTGAAAAACATGGGGTTTTTTTTTTTCTTTTTTTTTTTTTTCTGATCAATGTTTATCCTTCTCTCCTGTACCAAGGGTACATTACTGTATTTTTTTTATCCATATCTTATCACCTCATGAAGTCATCTTTTTTTTTTTGTTTGTTTGTTTGTTTTTGGATTTATTCTATTTTAGCCGCACGATGAGGCTTTTTTTTTTATTTATACATTGAGGCTAACTTAAACTCCAGGAAATTCACATTATGGGAGAGATTTGTCCCCCTTTTCTTTCTACATATAATTGATAGAAATAAGTATATGTATTGGTTAAATAGAAAAGGCTCTTTTTATTATCATTTGTCCTTTTTTTTGTTCTCATTCTGGTGCTCTCACAAAGTTTAGCGAACTCCAGCAGGTAAAACTCATCTTCTGTTTTTTTGTTTTTT